>NW_022630995.1:52495895-52807795 GCF_010015895.1 Lontra canadensis
GTCTAGAAAGGAAAGCACATATATATATATATATATATATATATATATATATATATGCTTTTTTTTTTTTTTTAAGTAGGTTTCATGCCCTGTGTGGAGCCCAGCATGGGGCTCAAGTTGATGACCCTGAGACTGTGACCTGGGCTGAGATCAAGAGTTAGGCTGGGCCACTCCAGTGCTCCTGGAAAGGAAATCTCATTTAAATTTGGGACTCAAGTAGCCATTATGGGGTATATATACATGAGAACTTAGAGACAGAAATAAAAGTATAATTATATGAAGAAAAGTAGAAATATGTATCTTTAAAATAATATGCAAACTGAAATGCAGCATTGTTTTAAGCAATCAATGGAGATTTTTAAGCTACTTGACCAGACACCAGGTCACAGTAGCATTAAGGTTATTAGACTGAGGCAATAGTAAAGCAAATGTCAACTGTACAGTATCGTTTGGTCCATATTACACAATGTTGAATGAGTCACAAAAATATTCATTTGTTTTCTTGGGGTAAAGGACTGAATTTTGGTTACTGAGCATTATCTGATCTTGTCAATCAATGCATAAAGGCAAATACTGATAAACAAATGCAGGCTAGAGAAAGAAGAAAGAGACTTGCTAATATCCTTACCCAACATCTTATCAAGTCAAAATATTTTCTAGATTTATAAAGCAATTAATAGAGATTTGAGACTATCATTCAAAGGTTAATGATTTCACTAAGGTAATAAAATTTTAACAATCAAAGGTTTGGAGTAGAAAGAGAACTGGAACACTGTGTAGGTTAAATCTACAAATTTTGGAACTGGAAGTTCAGAGACAAAATGTTACATTGATAATTAAAAAGGCGCAGTGAAGAGATAATTTACATTAGGAAGGAAACATCAGGAGAACAAGTGTAGCTAAGAAATGAGACATTTGGTGGTGAGTGTACAGTGGGTGCAGTGATGGTGGGGCTGTCAGATAGGAGGGTACTGCTTTTTACCATAGGCCTTTTTTTGCAGTTTCTCTTTTTAACCATGTGCAAGAATTTTACTATTTTTATTAAAGAATGAATAAAATTTTTAAAGATTATATTTATTTACTTATTTGAGAGAGAGAGAAAGAGAGACTATGTGTACATGTGGGAAGAAGGAGAAAAGACAGAGAATCAGAGAGAGAATCCCAAGCAGACTCCACACTGAGCCCAGACGCCTACACTAAGCTCAGTCTCACAACCCTGAGATCATGATCTGAGCTGAAACCAGGAGTCTGATGCTTAACCAACTGAGCCACCCTCGTGCCACAAATTAATAAAATTTTGATTAGTAGAGAAGTTTGGACTTAATTCCCTATGGATTGTCTTTGATATCCCAGTCATTTTTCTCAAGTAGCCTCTGAAGCTACTTACAGTTAATATCATGTTTCAAATAACAGTGGATTCCATAGTGTTCATATAGTGTTTCATATAGAGGAAATGCTTTTTTCACAGTTTTTACTTCTATGTATTTTTAGCAACACTGGTCACTGGGAATGTGGTTGGGGCACTTGGAAAATAGACTGAGGTAGATATGTGTTTCAGAAGTTTGTTGGTTGTACCTATGTAGAAATGAGGTAGCAGGATTGGGAAGGAGTATATGGTGAGCTGCAGGGCAATCACATCAAAGTTCACAGCTGATTCTACAGAGAATTTTGGAGCTGAGGGGACCTTTCAGAGTTGTCTCAAATAGAGACAATAGGGCCTGGGCACTATTCCCCCTTGTTGACAAGAATTGTCTGGAAACTTGACCTTGAGGTGAAGAGGCATTCCTCAGGTGAAGGCAATACCCCAAAAAGAGGATCTCTCACTAAATTTGCCCTCTCTCAATTAGATTTGAAGTCCCTAAAATTGAGACTTATCTTTTGGCCAAGCACCAAATCCACTATTTAACCTCTAATAAGTGCTCAAAAAAGTCAAATTGCAGATTTCTTAGAAGACAAATGGAAGGTTTGTCTTAAATTCCAAACTTGAGGCTTTGTATTTTATACTTTTAATCTGAAGATCTCAGACAAGTCCTTGTGTATGTTTCCAGGTTTCCCTACCTACATCACAGTTCAGGTATAAAAAACAAATGCTATTAGATAATGATGTACCTACATTTTACAAGCCACAGTATAATGGACATATCCTGTTTTTCTATTATGATTGTTACACCAATTGTCAATTTGATTTCAAGAAATACCGATTTCATCACTACAAAATTTGGTTGGCTCCCAACCACAAGCTTACATTCACCTCTCTTGACCCATCTACATGATTCACTGAGCTGTGAGTTATGCGGTTTTCCTAATAAGATGCCCAGTACTAAAACAAAACCACTGCAATTGGACATTTATTTTCAAATACAGTGTCATAAGCATCTACATTATTGTAACTTCGGAATACCATCACAGTCAATGAAAGAGATTTTCCTCTGAGGTTGCCTCTTGACATCTGACTCATGTCCAAATTAAATTTTAAGCAACAGGAAAATATGCACCATTGCCCTGTATGTATCATAGGTTTTTGTTTTGTTTGTTTTGTTTGAGGTTATGTGTCAAAGCTCAGAAAAATACTTTCCTCTTGACTGTTAACAAGAAGGAGAAACAAACCTTGGATTTATCATAAATGCATTTAAATGCCTCTGTGATTTTATACTGCTACGAGAAGGATAGACAGTCAACAAACAAAAGAAACTGGTAATCAAAGTTTATTTCATGAAAAATATATGGACATAGTCCTCAGATGTGATCTACTGACTTTATGAAGTATTCATACTAAATGGACATTAAGCCCACTGAAAACCTGAAGTTTAGCCTCTGTCTTTCTCTAAATAAAATATGAAAATTATTTTCCACTTGAGGGTATTTGGAAACAGATACTGCCTGGTATGAAAATTTCTTAAGTAATGGCTTTGTACTTTCTTTAGGGAGCTTTGTAAAGGTTTCTATTCTCATCTGATAATATAAAACTTTCTTTGAGAACTGTTTTATAAAATTTATGTGTTCTTATGAGTTCTTTCATTCTAGATTACTATGTAAAAGACATCATTACCAAAGTAAACCAATATTGAAAAACAAGAGATAAAAACAGGAAAGAGTTGATTTACTATAGATATCAGACCTAGACTTTGAAATAACGATGATTAATATGCTTATGACAACAGAAGAAAAGACAAAGAGTATAATCAGAAAACTGGAATCTATAAAAAATAAAACTAAATTCTAAGAAAAATAAAATAACGAATTTTAAATCTCAATTGAGCAGATTTTCCTCAGGTGAAAAAAAAGGCTAAAAGATTAGTGAACTGGAAGAGAGGTCAATAAAAAATAAAAAAAAACAAAAACATGCAATCACCACCACAAAAACCTAGATAGGTTGAAGTATAGAAGAAAGATATAGTAGAGAAAAGTGAATACTGATTTGTGGGTCATGGTAAATGAAACTAGAATTAAAGTAATTAATAAAGATTGTTAAACATTTTTAAAAGAAAGTGGCTAAGAATCTTACAAAGCTTACAGTGGTCTAAAATTTTGATTCACAAAGTTCTACAAACTCCAAACAATATAAATCCAAAGATAAATCATACCAGCTACATCATAGTAAATTTGTGGGCAAATGAAAACAAAGGATAAGCAAGAGAAAAAAAGACCTGTTTTTCAAATGAGTAAAAAGACACACAGAGACAAAACTGTCAGAGAGACTCAACCAATACTGGAAGCCAAAGAGCTGAGTATGGTAGCTTCAATGTGTTATTGATAATCACTAAAGCATGGTAATTAATACGCTACATTTGGGAGTTAAAGAATACTGTGTTCACATCCTAGCTGTGCTACTATGTAGCTAGGTGACCTTCAAAAAAGGTCACTCTTTGAATCTTTAGTTTTATTATTGAAGAATAGTTGACATACTCAATGAATCTCAGATTGAATCTTTTCAACCTCTTAGATTGCACATGTGTAACATGAGAAAAATAGTGAAATATCCATCATAATTGTTGAGATTAAAATATATCAATATGTATAACATATTTAATACAGTACATGATATGCCTTGTTATTATATTTAGTTCTTTAAAATATACAAAACAAAATTTACCATTTTAAGCATTTTTTAGTGTATTGTTAAGTAGTGTTAGGTTTCTTCCCATTGTTGTGTAATCAATCCCCAGAACTGTTTTCATCCTCTTAAATGGAAGCTCTATACCCTTTAAACACTAAATTTCCTTCCCCCCCCCCCACCCCCTGGCAACCAGCATCTAGTTTCTATTCTGAGAAACTGATTACAGTAGGAATTCCATATAAGTAGACTTATTCAGTATTTGTCTTTTTGTAACTGGCTTATTTCATTTACTCTTAATATCTTCAAGTTTCATACATATTGTAGCATGTGCTACAATTTCCTTCCTTTTTTAGTACCGAATGATATCCCAATATATATCTATACAATTATATATATATATATATATATATATGAATGTATATTCATTTTGTTTATCCATTTATCTGTCAATGGACACTTGAGTTTTGTCCATTTTTTGGCTATTGTGAATAATGCTGCTATAAACATTGGTGTATAAATATCTGTGTGAGTCTCTGCTTTGAACTCTTTCATGTATATACTCAGCAGTGGGATTACCGGATTATATGGTAATCCTATGTTTAATTTTTTTAAGGAACTGTTATTATAGATTTAATTATTACTTATAAATGGCATTCTTTTATTCATTAAGTTGAAAAGACCATGATGAAAAGCATTAGGTTTGCCACATTACACTGGATTCTCACATTCTCACCTGGTCTGTAGTATGTATCGAATAAATACTTGCTGAGTGGATGCATCAGTAAAATTGTGAACCAGTAGACGGTACATGGAATGTAAAGGGAAAATGCACAGGTTCAAGTCCAAGCAATCACACAACCCAGCTTGGTGGTCTGGCTTCTGGGCACTTTAGTCACTGAATTTTCTGAGCTTTGCTGTTCTTTGATGTGTTAAAGGGAAGAAGAGAAAAGCCCAGTTCTGAGAAACAAATGAGTAAATTTATGTAAAGACAATCTGAAGTGCTGATGAAACTTTGATATTCTAGTCAATTTTTAACCATTATTCATCCTGAAACAGATGTTTTGGCATTTTCACAAAACACATGTATTGTGGTTTGACATTCCTAACACAATATTTTTGTAGAGCATATTTTAAAATTACTTTTTCAGGAAATGATGAGTCCCGGTTCTATTCACTTACATATTTAAACACTTCAAAATATTTTGAAGAAATCAAAATATAATTTTTTGGTTATAGATTGTTCTGAACATCAGGGTAGAGGTTACATTAATGGTATGAAAATGCTGGGGAAAATCTACATAATAATACAGTTTGAAAACATATGAGAAGATGAATAATGAAGGAAGATAATTCTTTGCAAATGTAAAATAGCGTAAAATGCAAGTTACTGCTTCACTATTAGGACTGGGAACCATGTACTATGGAGTACTAACTATGTATGAGGTGCTCTGGAGGTCCTTGGCAGTATTAGCTTTCTTAGCTGTAGATAGGCTAACGCCTAGAATTTAAGTAAGGGATGAACAATAAGCTATAGGGAGGTGAGGAATAAATTTGGACTTCAGGGACAAATGGAATCAGGAACAAAAATGCTGCCAGATCTGTCTTTCTGTCCCTTACCATTGCTTTGGGGGGAATTCTGTCATCATGATACTCTTTTAGATTGGTTTCTCTTCATGAAGGGTCCAACAAGCACATTACTGCCAAAAACAGTATGTGTTCTGCCAGCAGCATATTACTTGGCTTTGCTTACAAAAGAGGGGCTGATTTTATTTTATTTTTTTAATTATTAGACTTTACTTTTTAGATCAGGTTTAAATTTACACAACAATGAGCAGAAAATGCAAGTTCTTATTTGCCATCTCACCAACCCACCCTCTGCATTTCCCTTATTATTAACATCTTGCATTAATATGGTACATAGTAATTTATACTAATGAGTTGTAATTGTTGAGTCAATATTTATATATTACGATTAACTAAAATTTATAGTTATACATTAGGGTTTACTCTTTGTGTTATATATTCTCTAGGTTTTGATAAATATATGACATATCTACCATTAGAGTAACATACAGAATATTTTCACTGCCCTAGAAGTTTCATGTTTCACCTATTCATTCCTCCCTCCCTGCTTCACCAAACCCCATGCAGGCACTTATGTTCTTACCATTTCCATAGTCTTACCTTTTCCAGAATGTCATATAGTTGGAATCATACATTATGCAGTATTTTCAGACTGGTTTCTTTCACTTTGCAATATGCATTTGAGGTTCCTCTGTGTCTTTTCAGGACTTGATCAATAGTTCATTTCTTTTAATCACTAAATAATATTCCATTTTATGAATATAACACAGCTGTTTTTTTTTTTCATTCATTTATTGAAGGGCATCTTGGTTAGTTCCAAGTTCTAAGACAATTATGAATAAAGTTGTTATAAACATTTGTGTGTACATTTTTGTGAGGAGATACATTTTCAACTAATTTTTTAGTATACTTTTTTTAATTTTTAATTTTGGGGAAGTATTCTGATCAGGTAATCTTAGGTTAAGATCATATCCCTGGATTTACTGGATTGATTCATTGGTTTGATTTTGAGAAAGAATTCATTGGATTCATTTGTTGAGTCTGGATAGAAAATGATAGCTATTGCTCTAGCCATAGGAATGAGAAGCTAAGACCTTAGGAGAGGGCAGGGAAGACATACATGTGCACTGCAGCCCCTTGTACATTTCACACATTTAGTCTTTACAACAGTCATTTAAATACTTGAAGACACTCGCTAAGGTTTAAAGAATTTAAGTAAGTGATGTGGGTGGAAGAGTGAATCTAAGAGTATCAACTTTCAAAACCCATACTTTCTGGAGAGACCTATTAGAATCTAGCATTGTATAATTTCAGAATATCACAATTTTGAATCCATAGTTAAGGCTCAAATTTGAAAGTAACTTCTATAATATCTTTCATACAGAATTTTTGCATTTTACACAACCTGTCACACATAGGCTTATTCAGTTAGGGATCAATACCTGGCAAAGATTGAGGTCAGTTGCTATCATCTGATCATTACATCCTCATAATTACAATTTTGAGAGACTTCTTCCCATTCATGTAGACACTCTTAGTTGATTAACTCAGTCACTAGAGGTTTTATTTATACAATTTGTTTAAAATTGTAGAATATAGAAGAGAGAAACCAATATAATGAAGTCTAATGGCAAGAAATTAGAGATACCACCTTTAATCACAATTAAACTGTTACCATGTATCCTGCTTACTTATTGATAAGTAATAAAGCACCCCAAAATTTAGTAACTGAAATAGCCATCTATTATGCTCACAATTTTGTGGGTCAGGAATATTGAAAAGCTCAGCTGGGCAGTTGGTCTCTGATCCATGTCGTGTCAGCCTAGCATATCTGAGGCTGGAGGATCAGACACAAAACTGGAACCTTAGTCTTCCTTGATCTCTTTCTCAACATGAAAGATTGTCTTCTAGGATTCTTTCAAAATGCTTCCCAAACATGTTGTCTTAGAATAGTCATATTTCTTACATAGAAGCTAGAATTCCAAAGGCAAGAGCAAAAATTGCCGGAACAGTCAAGAGTCACACTTGGAGAAGACAAAAGAATCCCCCTTCTGTCCTATTTTGTTGGTTAAAGTGCTTACAGGACTCCTTTATATCCCCTCCTCATTCAAGGGTACATCTCCTCTTATCAGGGGATAGGAGGTCACATTTCAGGAGAGCATGCGGGGTGGGAGAAGGTGTTGCAAACATATTTAGAAAATATAATGTGCTACATCACTGCAAAAAATCTCCTCTCTTTCCTGCTTATTTATAGCCTAATAGTGTCTGAGAAACTCAGTGATCTCAGAAACTAATCTTGACTATACAATTTTAGAAGAATTTATTGATTCCATGAATGTTGCTAAGAATATACACGTTATGTCAGGTCAAGCTCAACTTAGTTAACTTAGATAAAGCTACAACTTGTTGAAACCATATTTCTAGGTGTCTTTGGGCACTTGCTTTGTGACAAGGATTCTATTACACACATACATATATTTTTTAATTTAATCTGCACGATAGTCCTCAGAAATAAGGACTGTGTCTTCCGTTACACATAAGGAAGTTAAAGTGGTAAGAGTTTAAATAAATTTCGGTAAATATGAGTTGTGAATGTAGGTCTAACTGCCATCAAAATCCATATATACTTTATCTTTTAAACCCACATGTATGTTTGTATGTGTGTGTGAGAATACACGTGTATGGAGCTTGTGGGGTTTGGCAGCAGCCTTCCCAACTCACACATATTTAACATAGTTCTCACCTAACTTGTACATCAAATCCTTGCCCTTGACATAAATTCCCAAATCCCAAATAATCAGTATCCTCTGGGAAGAGAAAATCATGAACCTGTGGGTCCTTAAGCAAAACCTTAAGGACCACAGGACATTGCTTGTTATGAAATTTTTGAGTGTTGTGATCTTCATGACATCTTGGTGTTCAGAGATAATGAAACTACTTAAGTATCTGTTCTAGCTATCTAACTATGCCACAAACACAAAGAAAGCCTAAGATAAAATATAATTCAAAGTGGGTTATTGGGCATGCAAATATAATCACTAGCTAGCAGACCAAAGTACAAAGAGTATAGGACAATGTAGTCTGTCTTAGTCCAGGCTTAACTTGGATTAAGATCCGGGCCTATTACAAACTCCCTCAAACCTATTTGAATATTCTCCCTTTATTATACCTGAAAAAACTCTCTTAGAAATGACCAGCAAATTCTGTCATGCATGCCAGTTGAAGGACTGGCACCATTATTTCTATACTATGAACCTCACTGTATCTTTATTCTCTACACTGTGTACTCAACCTATCTCCCCACCTCCTGTATAAAAATTGTAATTGGTCTATTTAACAAAATTTATACAATTTATTCATTATAATTTATCTCATTCTAAAGGTCTATGAAATTTGTTCATGTTATATCTATTTAATGAGATTCCCACTATTAGCTCAATTCAATTTCCTTCTGTTCCTTATATCTAAAGTTTACTCAGATATTTTATTCTGTCCTGTGAAAATTATCTTAATGCTCAAGCATTATAAAAATACAAAAATAAAGACACAATTTGTTACATAAATGGAAAGTTTTCTGATTTTATAATACTAAGTAATAATAATAATGTTCATAAAACATGATTTTATAAGTAACTGTATTATTCATTAAAAAACACCCCCAAAACATATGTGACCTCTATTTTTCAATCCATCTCTAAAGGTAGAATTATATACAGTAATATTCAAAATTTGTTGAAATAATATTTTGTGCATTTACTTATAATTCCATAATTTTAACTGGAGTCCTGAATAAAAGATTATTATGTTTTTGGCAGATTTGTCTTGCTTTATAGTTCTAGGATATGAAAATAGCCCAAAGAAAGTTTAACTTCTACTTTTCCTAGTTCACAAATGAAAATTGAAGGTTAGTCAAAGGAAAACAGCTTCCAGGAAGAAAGATATTCTAAAAAAATCAAAACAGCAGCCTCAGCAGCCTCCTCCAAAACCCTAGGCCCAGAGGCAACTCCAACATGGCCACTAAAACTGCATCTGGAGCCATGAGGGAGGCCAGATGCTGCAGCAAGTAATGCCTCCTGCAGCCAATGCTTGCTTCTGCAGCTAGCTTCCAAAGAAAGATTTTGAGAGAAAAGTTTCACCTTTTCTCATTGATTATCAATGACTGTGATTAGAAGTTCGGAATGCTACCAAAACAGCAACAGCAACAACAACAACAACAACAAACACCCACATAATATTCTCAATCAATGTCTGTTTTGTTAGGTTTTGTCATGTCTTAATTATTGTGATCGGCTTTGCTGAGACTTAATTTTCCCTCATTGCATTTTAGGAAGGCTTCCATTTTCATCAAGGAACAGGTGGTGCCAGGAATTAGTTAAAAGAAAAATAAACCAAAGGCAACAGAATCAAGTCCCTTATGACTAATGTCATGCTGTGGAATCATGTGGTTAAGACGTAAATATTACCTTAAATTTCTACCAAAATACTGTTTATTATATATGGTTCTTGCTTGACATTGAGAATTCAGAAACACAGAAGTGTCCACATGTTCAGGGATGCTTCTGCTATTACTGATTTAAAGAATTAGTGAGAAACCTAAATCCTATGGCAATGTATTTCTTCCACATTGCCTTGGGCAATTCTAAGCAGGGCAGAAGGGAAGATCCTAGTCTATCTGTACTGGAGCCACTAGAAGGCAAGGTGATAGTGTAGTAGTTTTTGGCTTAAATATTCCTGGGCATCTTAATTAAACTCAGATTGTTTTAACAATTAGTAAGAAGATGCCATCTTTACATAGTTGTGAGAAGAATTCATTAAATGATGTCAGTAAAGCCCCCTATATGACTGTAGTTAGAGATAAGGTCTTTATGGAGATAATTGTTTAAATGAAGTCATAAGGCTAAGACCCTCAGCCAATAAGACTGATGTCTTTAGACACAGAAGAGACACCAGGAGTGCATGTGCACAGAGGAAATGCCGTGTATGGACAGTGAAAACAACAAATAGCTACAAGCCAAGGATAGAGACCTCTGGAGAAACCAACCTTGGCAACATCAGACCTTGTACTTTCAGCCTCCAGAAAACTGTGAGAAAATGAATTTCTGTTGTTTTAACCAATTAGTCTGTGGTACTCTGTTGTGGCAGCTCAAGCTGATGAATACAAGTACATCACATAAATGCATCACCACCTACAGATACTGAAAATGAAGGGCTCTCTATTTTATCTTCAGAGTGTTTCCATCTTATAAAAGACTGGTCAAATGAGTGATTTTAGTTATTAGGAACCACTGAGTGGGCAAAGATAGCTGAACTGATACAACAGTCCTCCACTATACCAAAAGCAACATCAGAAAAACCTGCCTCAGGTTTACAAACCTCCTTCCCCACTTAGACTTTAGTAAAGGCTGATGTATCATGACTTTCCTCTAGCTAATACCCTTCCAATAGCATGAAGAATTGAAGGACCTAAGAATGCATCCATTTTATAGCCCAGACTCCCCTCTCACAACATGCTTCAAGAAACTTGGGATTCCAAGTGCAAAGCCTTTCTACCCTCTCCCACAGCCTGCCTTTGTTTTCTAAGATCAGTCTTAATGGAAACTCATTCTGCCCGTGTATGTTCCTTAGACACAGAGGTGGCCAAGCGTGAAGTGGTATCTTTTGCTGTGAGGTAAGAATAAATCTTTGGCATGATCATTGGAATGTCCACTTGCATGTGTGCATAGCCCATTGTAGTATAGGGTAAACTCGGAAATGGGAAGAGAAGGAAGACATACTGGGATCAGACAAACCTGAGGTCAGAACTCCAAAGAATTTGAAATTCTCAATATAAGTCTGGCCTTCTAGGTCATTTTGAAAGCATGCGTGTCAATATAGAAGGGGACATAAATTTTATGTGGTGAAATGTTAATTTAAATTATAACTATTTAGACCTGTGATATGTGGCTCTCCATTGGTGTTTTGCCCCGGCTCCTGGAATATTACGAGAAGTGTAGTCAAATCCATATTCTGTGGAGAGAGAGAACTGAAACATTCATCTTTAGGTACAGGCTATAGAGACAGTGCTCATAGTTTTATTTCTGCCAGTTGATAGTGTGCAAACTGCACTTCTGAGCCCTGAGTTTCTATGCTGCTCCTCCATGTAGGCGTGGGGTCAGGGATAATATTGTAGATAGAGGTTGGCTCCTGGTCAACCTACTCCAGCAACAGTTTCATCTTGTTTAAGGTTGGGGCTCTTACATATGTAAAGGATCCTCTTCAGAAAAAAAGTCATCATGCATTTATACTTTAAATAGAAAACACTTGCAGGTGCTTTGCAATCTATAAAATCTATAAAATTTAAGCCAGCACAACGATCCGATGACATAGGTGTCAATGGTCTCACTATCTTTTAGATGAGAAAACTGCAACTCAGAACAGTCAGAGAGGTTGCCCAAGATTTCATAGTCAATAATTGATGGAGAGCTAGAAAATAAATCCTACACTTAGAATTCTAGCCCATCCCATTTCCAGGACTCCATGCTATCACTCAGCTTGTGCTGTCCTCATAAATTTTCTCTGAGTAGCATTCAAAATTTTACTAAATATTCTTAGGAGAGTATGAAATAATATATAATAAATATATATACATGATTATATATTATATATAATTATTTGTATATATACATATATATGATCATGTGTGTATGTATATATATACAAATATATATAATCATAAAATTCACAGATCTTAACATCTTGAAAAACTTAACAGACAACTGGATTCTTAAATATATGCAAATTATTATTCAGTTGATTATGCAATCCATCCAGAAACTGGTAGTTATACCATACCTTATAATTAATATCAGACTGCCTACACAGAATAAAATTAACTAAGTTTGTACTCTGACTAATTTTCATTGCAGCACTGTAACTAAGGAATTTAAATAACTTCAACAGTAGGTTTTATAATACTCCTCTATTGCAAGGGGTTGATGGAAGCATTTGTTCTTTGACGTGGTTTCCCTGGACTTGGGGAAATCAATATTAAATTATCACAAAATAAAATTTTAAGTGCTATAACAAAAAACACTCCTATGACACTGATAGATTTGTTTTTATAATTTATTGGATTATTTTAATGAACACATTATTATGTTGTAAGCTTTCCTCACATTATTATAAGATGGTTAAAACTATTCTCAAACACACAAAGTAATTATTCAGAAAGCAATCAAGAGAGTTTGCTGTTAGAGTCAAAATGTGCCTCTCAGATAAAGCTTTAAAAAATTTAAGACAAATCCTGATTTTTGTGTTGCTCTGTAGTGACGTCATAACAGAACTTGAACACTAATTTTTATGTTGAACAGGCACCTCTTCTTCACAGTCACTAACAGAACCCTTTTTATAACAGTTAAACCCTTGAAGTAAGGTCTAAAAATGTAATGAAAAACAAATTATTCTAATGTAAAGTGGTTCTTAGAGAATCCAAAACTTTCAATAAGTAGATAAAAGTTAAAGCTAATTTGTTAAAAAATTAAAACATTTAATTCTCTCTCTTTTCTAAAAAAAAAAATTATTTATTTGAGAAAAGAGAGAGAGAACATGAGTAGAGGGAGGAGGGGCAGAGGGAGAGAGAAAAGGACAAGCAGACTCCCTGCTGAACAGGGAGCTTGACTCCAGGCTTGATCCGAGAACCCTGAGATCATAACCTGAGCCAAACCAGATATTTAACCAACGGAGCCACCCAACTGTCCCTAAAACACTCCATTCTCTCAGAATTGGTGAACACTCACAACATCCTTAGAAATTGGTGGTGGACAGTGGTCAGCAGTAAGAATCACTAATAAAATTTATGTACTGACTGTCTGAGAGGTTCCGCAAATTGCAAGCTGGATGGTCTTTTCATAAACTAAATCTTTTGTAGTAGCCTGAATAAAAGTTATCTAAAGATACTGGTTCCCAATTTTGGGAAACTGTGTTTCCTAACAAGGAAAAAAGCATCTTCATAGATGTGATTAAATATCTTGAGATGGAATTTATCCTGGATTTACCCTGTAAGCAATAAATATAATCACAAGAGGTGGAGAAGATTTGATACAGATGAGAGGAGAGATGCACACTAAATGGAGAATACAGGGGGGATATAGAAGCAGGAATTGGTGTGATGCACCCACTGGCAAGAAATGCCAGAAGAGGGACCAGATGTTGGAAAAAGTTAAGGAATGATTCTTCCCTAGAGTTTGGGGGGAGGGAGCACAACTCTGATGACATCTTAATTTTGGCCCAAGGATACTGGTTTTGGTCTTCTGGGCTCCAAAACTATGAGAGAATAAAATTGTGTGGTTCTACACCACTCAGTTTGTGATTATTTGTTATAGGTGCCAAAGAAAACTGATACACCTGTCTTTGCTTTGGTTTCTTCAGCTGTAAATCTAGAGTAATTATAGTACTCATTTCACATAATTATTAGGAGAATTTAGGAACTGATCCATATAGTGCATGAAGAATAATGTCTGCACTTGTCTACTTACCTCTATGTATTCTCTACCTATATTCAATAGAGCTGTACCATAACTATACCTACCTATAGTATCTACCTATACTACCTGGACTTTTTAGTTATTACCCATTTTTGTTCTACCTCTGAGCCTAAGAATATTAATTAGAATTCTAACTACTGGAAAAGAGAAAAAAATATTGTTCCACCAAATGACATTACATAAACAAAAAAAACTTCAAAATATGAAGTTTACATTATTCAAAATATTTTTATTAACGATTCTATGAATAATGCTGTGAAATAATAAAAATCATGACACATTTTTTATATTTGTCAATAAAAAAGACAGCTTGGAAAGACAAAAAGTCCTCAACATGCTGATTTTTCTCTGTGAGATACAATGTCTAATTTTTAATTAAAAGATCCATCTTTAGTAGAAGTTACTTCCCAATCAAAAACTTTTAACTCTAGGATGTGATATTTGGGATGTGGTATAAAAAGGGTTCTGTTAGTGACTGTGAAGAAGAGGTGCCTGTTCAACATAAAAATTAGTGTTCAAGTCTTGTTATGACAGCACTACAGAGCAACACAAAGAAAGGATTTCCATCATTGTCTTTACCCTCAAGCACATAGAATAAGGGCAAATATAGGTTCAAAGCTAAGAAGAAGGCCTTTCTTCATTGACGCTCCCCTGACAAACTATGGCTTTGGGGTTTAACTTCTCTGGGATTTGGCTTTTTACTACATATCATCCATAGAATTTTACCAGCTGATTTCACACTGATGTTCTCTACTTTCCTTAAAATTTCGATCAAGCAATCTACTTAGTTTATTATTGTATCCTCCCTTATGGTTTAATTATTCATTTCTAATGTGTCCACTCAACTGTAAGCTCCTTGGGAATAGACGCCATATATTAGCATCTATGTATTTGGTATCTACTCCTTCTCTCCATCAGCTCACACTACCCTAACCTCTTCCCAAGCCTGACTCACAGAACACCTCGTGAAGAACCTGGCAAACCTGCATTCTCTCTCTCTCTCTTTCATACACACACACTTGTGCGCGTGCATACACACACACACACACACACACACACGAGGTATTTGTTTTGTTTTGTTTTTTTCCCTTTCCTTGATAGTGAGAATGGATGTTTAAACAAATGAATAAATGACTTATACAAAATAATCCTTATGTTCTTTTAAAATTCGAGCTCTCCAAGACTCTTCATCACTTTAGATCTATTGTGCTTTCTAGTAGTTTTCTCTACATGCTTGTTAGTCTTTTCAGGATTTCCCTACATAAAAGAAGTGGTGAGGTGAATTAACAAATTGAAAAAATTAAAATACTGCAAAAAACCCACAAATGATTAAATTACAAAAAAAATATCAAACACACTGAGATCATTTTCAGGCTGATTTGTTTGATTTATGGACTAACATCAATTTACTAAACTTCTAAGGTCAACTCAAATAATGACCAGTTGACAACCAAGAGGAACAAAACACTTCTAAGTACTCTGGTTCTGTTAGGCCGTGGTGCAGCAATCCCTAGACTGTTCTTTGTGAGTTTACTTCCCTTTTTCTAGAACTAATATTATCAGTATTTGCCAAAATCTTTTGAGGGTCACATGTCTGTAACTGTATTGTAATCATCTCTTTAGTTGACTCTCTTCTCTAAGATTCTATCACTTTTCATCACTGGGCTTTCCTTCCCTCAAGGAACTAGGGTCTAGAAGAGTACCAGCAATGAACAGGCACACACCAAATATTTCTGGAATATATAAACAAATGAAAAACTGACTACAATCTGAAACTGAGTGGTTCCTTTTACCAAAGTTGTATGGGTGGGGCCATGCAGGAGTTAAGATTACTTTGAGTAACTATTACTAATACCTTGCACAACTGTTTTATTGGATTTGTTGCATGAATAAATCCTTCCCACATAATTATGTTGACTCCTGAGATCTTCAGAAGAATTGATTCTAATAGATCATTGGTTTTTACAAAAGATTTTGTGGAAGCAAATATCACATACCTCCATGTAGATTCAAAATCCCATGTCAAAAAAGTAGAATGCACATTCCACTTCAAAATCAAATCTTCTGAACTAATTATTCACTATGGGCTTGTGTTCAGGTGGTACTCTAGAAAGACAGAGACAACATGAGATGAAGCTGGTTAAAACAAGCTACAGCATGACTCGTTGCACGTTGGTAGGAGAAAAGTCTATAAAGTTAGGCTGAAATCTTGTATCTAGGGATGAGCGTGGTGTTTTGTAGTCCAAAGCAGACTTAAAAATTGAATTTAAAGTCAACATAATATAGAAAAGTAGAGGAGATAAAAATCTGTATAATTCTGTCTTGCAACAAAACATCATTTACAATGAGAAAGCAATGTAGCATAATGGTAAGTACTTGGAATTAAACAGAACACAGTTTTATATTCTCATCTAGCTAAATGATATTGGGAGCATCACTCATTTCTTAGTATTAGCTTTGTTTTCTTATCTATAAGTGTAATACAAATATCAACATATCTGGATTGGTTTAAGAATTATATAAAATAATATAAAATCTTTGGGAAATGTTTGGCATATAGTAAACAATAGAGCTCATTGTTCTTGGTTTATAAGTTTGCTTTTTTTTTTTTCCATATCTGTCCCCATGCCTGTATACTTTTAGTAATTGCTATCATAGTTCATATATGTCCTTGATTCCTTTATGTTGTATTTATTTACCATATCATGGTAGACATTAGGTTTTTTTGTTTGTTTATATAGTCTTACAAATTATCAATTTTAGTAATTTCAAATACTGTCACCAGTAAATATGGCCTCTTAATGGACATGTAGGCTTTCTAAAATGGGTCTTTAGAAGTGACTTCTAGAATAAGGGGCACTAAGTTTGACTAGAAATAGCTGTTTGTTATTCCCATCTGCATTTCATGAGGCAGTTGTGGCCTCTTTTTTCACTGATGTGGATATTACTATCATTATCCATGCCTCTAAGCTGCAGCTTTGATTACTATAATACTCCTTGACTTTGGACTACTTTTGAGCTTTGGCTGGTGAAGAATGCAACAATCTATTTGTTTGTGGGCAGCCACTGCAGGAAGCATATTGTACCAGTGTTCTATCGTAAAATGTAATGGAGCTGCACGTTAATGAAGCCACAGCAAGGCTGAGTATATTTGAGGAATCACTTGAATATTTAATAAATCTAAATGGACAGGAGGTTTGCTTGTTTACTATTTGCCTATCAGAGGTTGATCAAAAAACACATAACAAAAACATCTTAGCTGAATGTTGTTGATTCCAATACCATAGGCATTTACAACAGAAAAGTTAGATTCATAGCAGGGCTTAAAGGCTCCTGTTTCCAAGCTTAGTGCAAATGGTTGTTAAGAAGCCAAGGCCAGCATAAAGGAACGTCCCTGTCTTCAGGTGGTGACACCATCTTTATGGAGAGTGATGAAGCAAAACAAAAAGATGTCCAGTGATGGAGGAGGGTGGCTAAATTGCTACCAAAAAAAACCACCAAAACAAAATGCTAAATCACATCATGACATCATCAAAGGCATCTAGGATGTAAGATATAAATAAAGATATTCTTGGTGATATTCCTACAAAGGGAAAGAATAAGCAATTACCTTCAGGCATTCTTTATTTTTTTTTTTTAAAAGATTTTATCTATTTATTTGACAGAGAGAGAGAGAAATCACAAGTAGGCAGAGAGGCAGGCAGAGAGAGAAAGGGAAGCAGGCTCCCCGCTGAGCAGAGAGCCCAATGCAGGGCTCAATCCCAGAACCCTGAGATCATGACCTGAGCCGAAGGCAGAGGCTAAACCCACTGAGCTACCTATGTGCCCCACCTTCAGGCATTCTTTAGATACACCTACACATGTATAGAACATATGTATAGTTTATCAGTTTCCACACAATATACACACAGACATAATGCACACACAAATATATATTTATTTTATGTCTCTCAATGGACACCCCATTTTTCCTTTTAAGAGGTGTCCTTAGCTGTTATTATATTATCCAAGTGCCTTATCGAAAACATCTCACTAAATCTTACTTCCCAATTGTATCTTCGTCTTTGATAAAATTAAAATAATCACAATTGTATCAGCCACCTAGTTTCTGTATATCGTTTTATAGTTAGTGATGCTCTGCTGTCATTTGTGACTGGCACCTACTGAGAGGAAATGTTCATTTAGTGCATCCCTGAGTTCATCAACTCATGTTACAAGAGCAACTTTCACTGAATAAAATTTAAGCCACTTTTTAAAAAAACGGATAGATAATTCTAATTATACTTATAAGTAGATCTTGCTTTCATGAAGATTGGCAGAAAATACTGGAAATGAAGATTTAGGGTTGGGGTACTATCTCTGCCACTGGTGGGCTATAATGCTTGGAGCCTGGAGGCAAAAGTCCACATTGGGTAAATAATGGTTTTGGTGTCAGATTAACCACAAATTCAAGCTTCACTGCTCTCTAGCTGGGAAACTGAGAACATATTACATAACTCTAAATGTCAATTTTCTTGTCATTAAAATGATGATACTAATTATACCTATCTCAGAGGTTTATTGTGCTTATTCCATAAGATAATTTCATTCATGAGTCTACACTAAGCACTCAATCATTTCAGTTATTATTGTTCATATCATCAATTATGAAATAAAAGGGAAATATTCTCCTACCTTCTAGGTCCCTCCAATGTCAATATTTGACTCAGGAGATCAGGGGGAAAATTAGTTTCATTGTTGTTTGAAACTGTTTGAGTGATTGATGTTAAGTCATTTCTCCCTTTCTTTCTTTTCTTCCTTCTTTCTTTCTTTCCTTCCTAATTCAACCAGTGATTACTGAGCACCTGCCATGGGCTGAACACTATGCAAAGAACTGATGTTCTAAAGAGGAATAAGACAGAGTCTCTGTCTATAGGATGCAGGTCTAGATCTAGGGGAAAATCCATGGATGAATGTGAATTACCGTAATGTATTTTGATGGAAGAATGCACCTAGCTCAGTCTTGGGAATGAATGGGGTAGAAAGTGAAGAAGTCTTGAAAAGAAGGAACCTCATCTAAAGTTTAGATGAAAAAAATTGCCATAACTAAAAGAGACAGTAGAGATTAACTGTCAACAGAACTTAATTTAGAGTTCAATCTGAGAGAAGTTATATGGCATGGCCACACAGTCAAAACACTGGGAAGCCAGAGGTCTTTCTTCAACTCCAAAGCTTTTACATAAAGTCATGTTTACCAAGCAGCATGCTGCATTGTTGTCCATAGACCTCAGGGTTAGGCATTGGGCCAAGACCTTCAAACTTACATTCTGGAAAACAGGGCCCCTAAAGCCAGGGAGCCAGCCCATCTGGGGAATGTTGAAACCTATAATTTTCACCCATCCCTACAGCAATATTTCCCTTTCATTTGTTAGTAAGGTGACAATTAAAATAAAATGCAATGCAGTGTACAAGAAGAAGGGAAAGGCAAAACATGAGAGACTCCCAGTGAAAAGTGGAGGAAGCATATGGTCAAGGTAATTAGCTTCTCTCTATTAAGTGTGGGTGCATAATTGAGAGCTGCATAGACCAATCTGTATATTTCTGACTTTTATAGGAAACTCACCTAATAGCCAACTCTGACTTTCTATAAAAGTGTCAGAAATATTATAGGTCATTGTTTTACCCTACTGTAACTCGGACAATTTCTTCAGCCTAGCTTCAAACCAGGCCTTTTGTTTACATATCTACCCCTAAACCAATTGAGCATAATCTAAGGAAAATTTTAACTTATTTCTTTAATGGTAAATCCAACGTGGTTTCCTTGTTCACATCACCAAGTAATTCTTCAATTCTCAGTGACACTGACCTGGTGTCCCACCAATTTAACTCAATTCTGGCACCTGTGTACCTGGAGGTAATGTAAGATCCCATAGTCTAAGAGCTCAATCTCCCAAGACTGCCTCCACTTCAGATGCCAATCACAAGTTCAGGTCATTACCTGTCCTGCTGACCAACTGGATATAAACTGGAGATTCACATAACCCCTTCCTCTGGTTCCATTAATTTCCTAGAGTGGTTCACAGAACCCAGGAAACCAGTTTATTCACCAGATTTTTGGTTTATTTTGAAGGATATTAAAGCGTAGAAACAATCAAGCAGATGAAGAGATTCATAGGGTAATGTCTGGACAGGTCCCAGACAGGAGTTTCTGTCACCCTAAGTTTGGGTTACACTACTCCTAGCATGTGGATGTGTTTTGGTTCAGCAATCTGAAAGTTCACAGAATATTGTTGTTCAAGAGTTTTATAGAGCTTAATTTGCAGCCCTTTCTAACCCTCTAGTCTCTTGGTCTTTCTGGTGACCAGCCCCACCCATCCACAGCCCTCTAGGAGCCCAGCCCTAACCTATTTCATTACCGTAAGTTGAAAGGGGCTCCTAATGAATGGAAAAGGAGACTCTTATCACTCAGGAAATTCCAAGGGTTTGAGGAGTTTTTGTTCCAGGATCAAATATATTTTTTTTTATTATTCCACAGTAAGGAATTTGATTTAAAATATGTATTAAATTTTCTAAGTCCGTAGTAGCTAACCTCCTTATTTCTAATTCATCGGGCACTGAAACCATCCTCCTTTTATTATCAGTAAATGCTTAATTGTTGATAGGACTGTAAGCAGCATAGCACGTTTGGCCTGAATGCATAGAAAGGACATTATAATATCACTTTATTCTAAGAAATCCCAACCCTTTGATGAGTTATTTCAATCAAACGTATACCAAAAGAATAAGGGGAAAAATCCCAATGCCCAATTTATTACTCTTTTAGGTAGGTAAGAATTGGGACATAATTATGCATGCTCAGGACTATATAGACTATTTGAATTATGGGTTGCCCCAATGTAATAAAAATTTAGTGATGCTTTGTCTTATATTGTGAATTAAGTAAACTTCTGGCCTACTGACTAAAGTTTGATATATGTCGCCTGCCTCTTACTTTTTACAAAAGTGAGAAATTACAGAGCTATCTTAATGTCTCAAAAGATTAATTGTCCATAACGCCAATTTGGTTTGCATGAAGTCTGAACAGTTGTAATTATGCTTACCTTCCCTAGTGAATATACCTAAGAAAATATTTCTAGGTTACAAGTTCCATCATGTTACATTTAAGAGGCCAAATTAAATACAATGAAACCTGCTTATTTCACTTTTTCTGAGTGCTCTCCGACAGTTCACATTCAAATTTCAAAGCCTTAGCAAAGTTTCCAAACTGCTGGGTTGCCAACATTTAACTTTTTTTCTTCTTCTCAACATCTTTTTAAAAAATGATGAAGTTTTTTCTGTCCTGGTGATTATTTTTTGATTAATATCTTCTTTTTCAATTGCATACAGTCAGCTAATAAAAAGACACAAGGATAAGTAAGATAAATTTGAATTTCAATTTCTCTTTCTAATCATAGTCTTTGAACTGATCTTAGTGATGTGTTATCTGAGGTTATCCATTTCTTCGCCAAAAAAATAAATAAATAAAAATAAAAATAAATAAAAACCTACATAATAATATAATCATCCTAAGGTAACCCAGTTCAAAATACTAGCTTGAAGTCAATGCTAGAAGGACAGCATTTCCAGGCCAACTCATTAGTGAGTACTTTAAATATCTGCACAGATATTATTCTCTACTTGACAAAATTATTTTTAATTGTTTTTTATTTATCAAAGAAGGGGCTTGAGGATTCAAACCATCTTAAAAAACTTTATTCTAATGTCCTTAGAAATGAAGAGAAAATGCCAAAACACAATGCATTCAGGTCCAGTGACAGCTGTGTTCAAAATATACTTCAAAAGTTTGCAAGTGTTTTGCTACCTAATGTTCTTAAAACTGCTCTTCTCCTGAGGCATATATTCTACAAAGTAGGTTTCTTTTAGTTCTGTGGTGCAAGGGAGAAAAGACTATGTTTGAAAAGAACAGGAAAATGGAAATGTAGACTTCAGAATGCTTATAGCTTAGTAGACACAAGAATTAGGCATTAGTCAGAGTAAGCCAAAAAGTTTAAAAGCACCTTAGAGATTAATATAGAAAAGTTAAGAGATCAGAGGTCTCAGTATTACTTAACAGGAGGCAAGCTCACAGGAAAGTGTTTATTAGAGTCAGAAAGACAGTATTTGGGTTATAGTTTTTCACTTTTTCTGTGGTTCTGAGCAAATTACTCAAACTCTCTGACCCTTGTCTAATTTTTAAATATAATATAATATTTATATTTAATATTTATGTTTATATTTAATATTTAATAAAATTAAAATCTGGTAAGGTAACATCCAGCCCAAAATCATACTATTTCCCCTAGAACTAACCATGCTGCCTCCCCCAACATTAAGTGTAGAGCTTGGTACCTGTGTTTGTATTTGATCTTGTCTTCCTGGAAATACAGAGTGCATCACCTGTTCCTAGCTAAGACAATCTGCTTTTATTCCCGAAAGGCTGGAATTCAGTCTAAGGCACTAAACTTAGTCTGGCTTGACTGTTGGGCTGGTGTGGCATCAGACAGCCATCATTTGTGCGTGTACAGAGAAGTAGAGAAAACCACCTAAAAAGAGAAGCAAATCAAGTAAATACTCAGGATGGATGGCTGTGAGAGACCCAGAGAGACTGGAATAGAGGGTGCTTGGGGGCTGGATGATTTTCTGTGTCCTGGTTGTAATCCTTTATGTGTGTTGCTGCCCTTGGGGTCCATGAGACATGACTGTGTTCATATAATAAATTTCCCCTTTATCCCCAGGTTCACCCAAGTTGATTTTGTTTTCCAACAAACAGAAGAGTTGTAGCTAGGAAAAATACTAACCTCATAATATAACTGTGAATTTATATTTAATTATAAAATATCACGCAATGCAATGTTTAGTGTAGAGTTTTCACACCCACAGGTATTTCCAATGCCTATTAGAGCCTAGAGACTATATAAGTCACATGTTTCGCATACTATGTTGCTGGGTTGGGCACTCATATTCCCATTTTATAGATGAGAAAATTAAGGTCTGGATAGCTACAATGACTTGAGTATAGCCACTAACCTATTTATTTATTCAAAACATATTTATATGCTATCAGTGCAAGGGAGATATGTCAATCACTTAGGATGCCATGATGAACAAGATAGAAATCACCCCAGCCTTCAAATTTTCAGTGAGTACAGGTAGAGTAGGCTTTAAATAAGAACTTTATAGTATTCCCAAACTTAGGTCTTCTTCAAGCATTAAGCATTTCCTTTTTCCCTTTGGTGAAAAACATTTACAAAGAACACAAGTTTTCCATATTAATAATGCATCAAAAGGCATTTTAATCATTTATTTAATTTTAGTATATTTGTTTACTTGGTTATTTTCTAGACTGAAATCTATGTGAAAGAAATGAAAATTGATTTAAGAAAGAAATCCTTTGTATTTCCCTTATGTTAACAAGCACTAACGTTAATTGAATTGTTGCCACGTGTCAAACATTGTTGTAAGCACTTCACATACAGTTTCTGTTCAATTTTCTCAACGCATCTATGTGGTATTTTTTCAACTTCCTGATATGGAGCTTTAGAGGAAACAGATCCATATCAGAGAGTTAGTGGTAGAATCAAGATTTAAGCCCAGGTAGTGTGAATGGTAGAACCCACTCTCTCTCTTTCTCTCTCTCTTTTTTTAAAAATAAACATAATGTATTTTTATCCCCAGGGGTACAGGTCTGTGAATCGCGAGGTTTACACACTTCACAGCACTCACCATAGTACATACCCTCTCTTAATCTCTATTCTAATCCCTTGAAAATATAACACAATAAAAATCCTACTAAATGTAGCAGTTATTATGTATTTAATACTTATGTGCCAAATTATTACTAAGCTTTTATTATTATTCTAGGTTCCATTAATGTAACAAAACTTAAGTTCTATCACTGCAAGTAATTTAAAAAAAAACCCATATATCAAAACTTACTTTAGATCTTGTCATTCCCCCATTATTTCAAGTTATATTTGATGCATTTAAGTCCTATTAAAATGGTACCTTAATTTTAGCAAAATATGACCTACTTCCTACCTGGCAAAAAAATAAAAATTGGTTTTTTTTGTGTTTGCTTGGTTGTTTTTTTAAAAAGGTTTTATTTATTTATTTGACAGAGAGAGACACAGTGAGAGAGGGAACACAGCAGTGGGAGTAGGAGAGGGAGAAACGGGCTTCCATGGAGCAGGGAGCCTGATGTAGGGCTTGAACCCAGGACCCTGGGATCATGACCTGAGCCAAAAGCAGATGTTTAATGCTGAGCCAAGCCACCCAGGTACCCCTAAAGTTTGGCTTTAATAGGATTCCAGAATATAGATTAGATAATATTCTAATATATTTTCAATCAAAAGGTTATCCTAAAATTTTAGATAGTAAATTTCACCTTCCTCTTGATATGATATACTACAAACTGCTGTGGTAGACAAATGCCCCTAATATCTATGTCCAGCTTCATGGCTCAGCTTATGTAGGTCAAATTTCATCACCTCTCCAGGCCTCCATTCCCGCATCTGTAAATTAGTAAGAGTAAAAATGATGACACCAGGTTTCACTTTATGCCATCATTTTATTCAGCACTGGTTGTCTGTAGCACTGAGTTTTGAAAGGATTTGAGCTGCATCAAGATTTAGAAGAAAAACGTGCCATGATTAATAGTAAAGCAGGGTAGGGAGAAGAGTCTGTACAATGGCATTTATATTTTTGTTTTACTGAATAGAGGTAAATTGTTACAGTGAAAAGATTTCAAAATATATATTGGCTCAAACACGATAGCTCTTTGTTTCTCCATCTTGTGACAGTATAGAAGAGGGGAACAATTTGGTGCGATCTCCTTCCCACACATTCATCCAGTGACCCAGCCTAGTGGACATTATTTCAGGTCCAGCTGAAATGAAGTGGGGCTGTTGAGTGTCACCACATGAGAAATCTTTATGATCCAGGTCTGAAAATGTCATCCATCACTTCTCACATTCTACTGTTGGGTTTCATGTCACCTAACCAAGAGGACTCATGGCTTCTATGTGACCTTACGAAGAAAAGGAAAATATGAATGTTGATGATCAGCTATCTATTTGTCTCTTCCACAATATGTAAAATACCTTTACATTCAAATACTCAACTGGATTCCCTTTTACCACATGCCTATTTTTCTAGTATGCCACAGATTCAAGTCATGGCTCTGCTTAGTAAATTTATGGATTAGTTTCTTTATCTCTACAGTGGTAGTAGTAACTAGCAAAGTGACCAACTGTTTAGCTCAGTTAGTAAGCATAAGGCATTAATAAGTCTGGAATAAATGTTTCAGTATTGGTGTTGACTGGTTAGCTTTGTTCTAGTGAAATCATTTTCCACTTTTTCCCTGGGATATAAATTTCAGCATGTATGAACTTCATCTGTCCTGTTGTTCAATGTATACCAGGCATCTACAAAACTGCCCGGCATGTAAAAGATACTCAATGAGTATTCATTAAATGAATGAACACTTAGATCATAAAATTATTATAATACATTATGAGCTTATGGGAAGTTTCCTTTAAAACTGTTACTTACAAAGCACTAGACAAACATACAGTTATTATTATTATTATTCATAAAACAAGCTAGAAAATCTCTAACCCTCACATTATTCCCCTTCAGAACTACCACAAGAACAAAAAAATTAATTACTGGCCAAAAAGGGGACAAAAACAATATTTATTATTAACACTGAACAGTGAAAAAGGTATACAATCCCATGTGCTTGGGACTGCCCCGGCTTCTGTCAGTTCCCTCAGGATTTCACCTGGATGTTAACTTGTTTACTCTCAGAAGTGTCCCAGTTTAGATGATAAGTTACTCTAACAATAAGATTTTTATTTATCTTTTTGTTTTTGTTTTTAACTTTTGAATGGTACTATGTCTGAATTATGCCAGATTTCCCTTACATATTTCTAATTCCATTGAAGCCTGTGACCCTATGATAATTTGAAGTGCAGCTTCAAGTAACAAATCCATTGCTATAAATCCTGCCCTGTTTTGTACAATATTGCGTTATTTCTAAGCATTTTTTAATTAGCTAAATCGACTATTCCACTTAGGAGCAAAGAAAAAGTCATAGAATATAGCACTGAGCAGGATTTTATGATTTATTTGTCAACAGATTTCCCACGCATAACCGTTTTTGGTAATAGCTGTAACTGAAATTTCAAACACAATTCATAATAACAAATGAATTAGCAACAGACTTACCAAGCATAATTGGGCATAACCAGTAATAATTATGAATTGGAAATAAATTTCCCAAGCATAATTGGGAATAATTAATAACTAATTAATTGGCAATAGATTTACTAAGCACAAATGTATCTGGTAGCAGCTACCAAGGAATGTCACAGCTGAATTTCAAACACAATTCGATGTTTTAGATCAGAAGGCATAATTCTTTTTAAAAAAAAAATATTTTATTATTTTTAAGCAATGTCTACACCCAACATAGGGCTTGAATTTACAACCCCGAGAGCCACACACTACCGACTGAGCCAGCCAGGTGCCCCCAGATGACATAATTCTTAACTGAATGGTTTCTAGTTTAATTGAATGATTTAGGCAAAGTTTTAAAGATAATAAGTATCTTTTAACTGCAATAACTAGAGAACTAGTTTTTTTTTTAGTTAGTAGGATTGTTTGATTAAGATCTAATCCTTTAGGCAATTAAAAATCATTGCCTGTCTTTTCTCTCTCACCATATAGAAACTATATTTCTACCACTACCATTATTCCATTTCTTCCTCCTCCTACTGTTCTAAAGTAGGACTGTTATGACTCTATATCCCCCATATTTACCTACTAACATATGACTTTTTTTTTTTTCTAGGCAAGTCCACTCAGGCCTTTTATATCTCCCCACCTGTTAGTGAGCTCCCCATTTTTGGCTTTTTGTGACCTCACAGCCACATAACTCAATGTTAAACAAACAAAAAGTGTTCTTTAAATGCACTAATAGTTATTATATGTCAGGCACATTGATAAGTGTTTTCATGCACATTGTCTCATTCATTTGCTATTATAATCCTGTGAGATAGATATTATACTTTGCTTCTTACACATCTGGTCTTTGCCAAAAGAATAAACATTCTTCAGGTCAGTAACCATATGCTTACCCCAGGATGAATCTTAGCATATAGTAGGTGCTTAATAAATGAATGTTGATTAAAAAATTCTAAAAGAGCCTATATATTTGTAATATCTAGTAAGTACTTTAGTAAGTACTTCAGTAAATAAGGAAGATACTTACTAAACTGTGTTTAGATCAAAACAGTTATAATATCAGAGTTCTGGCTGGATTTAGGAGTCTTCTACTTCTGGTTCTCACAAAACCGTAATAAATGCATTAATTAGGGTTGCAGTCTCATTTCAGTTTAACTGTGGAAGGATCTACTTCCATCCAGGCTCACATGGTTGTTGCCAACATTCTATTCTCAGCAGGTGGTTAGACTAACTGCCTCAGTTTCTTGCTTTTTGCCATTCAGAGGCCTCTACCAGTTTGTTACCATGTGGATTCTCCCAAAATGGTTATTTGTTTTCTCAAAGCTAACAAGAGAGAATAAAAAAGATGGGTATTACAACTTCTGTGATGTAATCATTTTCACATGATCACATTCCTTTATTTTTTTTTTGCTCTTCCATTGGTTAGAAGCAAGCCTTGGACCAAGTATCCACTCAAGAGAAGGGGATTATGCAGATGGATGACAAGCAGAAGGTGTGGGTGGTACGTACCACCTGAGAGTCTTTCCTCCTACAATTTTTCTGCCAAGTTTTCTAAAAAGAAACTTGTTTGATAACAACATAACATTTATCAGAAACCCATATTGATAACATAAGTAAGAGGAAGTTTTAAAATCTGGGCAGTGAGAATTTAACATATGGTTAGTTTGAGTTGACAGTAGAGGGCTATCTGTGAAGTTAAGTTTGCTCTGGAGAAATTGGCTACTTTCTCTCCACACCTTTTACAGTATGTGGGCACAGTATTAAAATATTTATACAACTTACATAACTGCATCTAGAAATTATGTATTTGATGTAATCTTTTCAGCCACATTTTATTTTTACCTTTTCTTCTAAAAGCATTTTTGGCAAGATAAGTTTACCTGGCCCACAAGCTCCAGAGCACACTAGCACTGTGGTTTTCCAGGTAGCTATCTAGATGTTGAATTCATTTTAAGCAATAGCAGAATAGGACCAAAGGAGTACAAATCATTGAGTGGAGTTCAAATTATTATGTCTTAATCTTTATGGAAATTCTCAACTGCTTCCATATTTTAAATTCCAGCTGATGAAATTTCTTTTGGAATGATATTAAAAAAAAATCACAAAATAGCCCATACAGATGAACATGAATTCTCATTTATATTCCTGTGTTTTCCTAAATATGACATTTCTATGTTTAGGAAAATATCACTACATGTGTAGGCACACTTTTGATGAAGTAGAAAATTCACTTTGAATTGAAGTGAAACACTTCCCCTCTTACTTCTCTTCATATCTGTCTTTCAAGATTGTTAACAGCAAGATATTTGTAGTTAAATAAATGTGAGTGTCAATTCCAGCTCCTTCACTTACTAGTTGTTTCATCTTAAAAATTCACATAACATTGGAGTGCTTATTTCCTCATCTGTAAAGAAAAGAAAAGAAGAGAAAATAAAAAAAGAAAAGAAAAGAAAAGAAAAAGATAAGTATACCTGCTTTACAGGGTGGTGGTGAGGATTAAATAAGATTGAATACCTAAAGTGCTTAATGCAGTTCCCAGCACCAGGTTGGCATGCAGTCCATATTAATTCCTTCCTTCTGTCTTACATTTAGATATCATTTTTACAGTTTGAAAGTGGTGATTCCATTGGAATTGCTCCTGTAAATGAAGCCAAGACTTTATAAAGAGATGGCTTTTTCTGTAACTGAGGTGACTACCATGACTGCACCATGTCAGTACCTTGACCATAAGCTCTCTTAAATGCCTGTCAGTATGTTTCCATTGGCTCATTGCAGTTCTGTATTAATTTTTGTTTAAAGGTTCCCTTTCTACATAAATGAAATTTGAGTTAGAGGTTGCTTACATTTATGGAGGTTTGCCCAGTTAGAGATTTCTTCCATTATACCTTTTTTTAAAAATTTATTTTCAGCGTAATAGTATTCATTGTTTTTGTACCACACCCAATGCTCCATGCAATACATGCCCTCCCTAATACCCACCACTTTATTCCCCCAACCTCCCACCCCCCACCCCTTCAAGAACCTCAGGTTGTTTTATAGAGTCCATAGTCTCTCATGGTTCATCTCCCCTTCCAATTTCCCTCAACTCCCTTCTCCTCTCCATCTCCCCATGTCCTCCATATTATTTGTTATGCTCCACAAATAAGTGAAGCCATATGATAATTGACTCTCTCTGCTTGACTTATTTCACTCAGCATAATCTCTTCCAGTCCCATCCATGTTGCTACAAAAGTTGGGTATTCATCCTTTCTGATAGAGGCATAATACTCCATAGCGTATATGGACCACATCTTCCTTATCCATTAGTCCATGGAAGGGCATTTTGGTTCTTTCCACAGTTTGGCGACTATGGCCATTGCTGCTATAAACATTGGGGGTACAGATGGCCCTTCTTTTCACTACATCTGTATCTTTGGGGTAAATACCCAGTAGTGCAATAGCAGGATCATAGGGAATAATAAGTCCTTGAAATAGAATGCTAAAATATTTGGTAAAGTGTTTTGGTTCATATTTCCATGAAACATTTTTTGAACATTCGTTTTGTGCAAGTCACTGTAGAGGCTACAAAGGAAAAAAAAGAGGCAATCTTAAGAATAATATTATTAGTAGTAAACATCAATCACTTACCATGTGTTGGGTACTCTTCTGAGTAATGCATTTATTCACTCATTTAAACCTCACATCATCCTTTAAAGTCGGTGTTACTGTCACCATTTTATATATGTGAAACCTCCAGGGTTCAGAGAGGTTAAGTAGGATCACTGTATTTTGTATGGGTCACACAGCTAATAACAGGAAGAGCCAGAATTCAGACCCAGAATATCTAACTTTACAGGCTCTTCATCAGCTGACAAAGGCTTACATCTAGAAGCCCATGGTCTAATACAGTTCAAGTATCTTTTAGCCCATTGGTTACATAAACCAGTTGTTTCAACAATTTTTTAATTGCAAAAATTCCCTCTCTACCCTCAAGCATTACTTTGGTGTCTACAAAATAGAAGAGTTTTTGTGAAAATATTGTTAGAATGTCACACTGAATGCCCCTGTATGACCACCCAAGTGTAACCCTGGGAAGTTTTCTTCCAGGGCTCTTTACTCATAATGCTTTTTATTCACTAACAAATCCCCTCAGCACCCCATGTTTTTACTGAGGTGCTGAGAGTAGTCTGATTGGTGAATGTCAGCCGTTGGTTCAGCAAATCTATTAAAAGTTCTACAGTGGACACATTAGTGACTTTGGTCCCTTGCTTCTTCCCTATTTTCTATACACTGCATGTCTGTGTCCTCCTCAAATTAGTATGTTGAATCCTAATCCTCAGTGTGATGGTGTCTGAAGGTGGAGCCTTTGAGAAGATCATTAGGCCATGAAGATGGAACCCTCATGAATGGAATTAGTGCCCGTATAAAAGAGATTCCAGGAGCTCCCTGGCCCTACCTACCATGGGAAAACACTGAGAGAATTCTGCCATCCTCTTGATCTTAGACTTCCTAGCCTCTAAAACTGTGACAAATAAAGATTTATTGTTTAAGGCATCCAGTTTATGCTATTTTTATTATAGCAGCCAGGACAGACTTAGACAATCCTCATCAAGGTTAGTGGGAGGCACTGACCTAGCATTTGGGTCTGCTCTTTGGGCTCAGTCTTTCCCTTGGGATTGTTTGTTGTTTCAAGGTGACACCTAGAGAACATAGAGCCTGAATGCATCCACCCTCTCTGCTTTATGAGGGTGTCATCTCTTTTGTATTATATCACATTTGGTTCCAAACATTGGTGAGGAAAACGGGTGGTATTTGTTTGCCTTTTTAGAGAACCTATTTATGAACTCTAGCTGTAGCTATGTTAAAGTGAACCATTTTGAAAAAGAATTGTTATTTGTTTGTGGAAAGGACTGATTTACCTCTTCTGGAGCTGGTCAGTATAAACTCATCTTCTAAGTTTTCCCTCAAAATGAATATTTATTAAAATAAAAGCTGGCACTTGAAGACTACCTATTTACATGGCATATATTCCTTAACTCATTGAATCTTTATTACAAAGTTGTGATTTGGGTTCTTTTTCACAAAGGAAAAGAATAACACAGAGGTAAAGTAACTAACCCATGTTCTCACAACTAATGATGAAGCCAAGATTTGAACTCAGAGATTTTATCTCCAGATGTTCTTACCTAATCCGATACTAAATAAGTCTTCTTGTTACCTTCCTGATACATACTATACTAGTTCCTATGGTAGAAGTGTGAAATAGGGGTATTGTTGTATTTTTTAAATAGTTATTTATGATTCGATTTTGTTGAAAATTTACCAGAAAAGGGGATTCCTAATCCATTTAGGAAGCTCCCCCTTGCCTAAGCTGCTGGAGTCCTGGCAGATATAGTTTTCTCCTATGCTTCTGGTTTGCCAGCCAAGAGGCTTTACAGTCAAGCTCCTTGGGTGGAACCCAGTATTACAGTGGCAGACTTGCTGGTAACAAAGTACTTTAATAGGTGAAACAAGAAACTCTAGGCAGAGACACCTCTAAAACATATAGACTCTATGAGGGCTGGCCAAGATGAAGAGATGATGTAATCTGTGCTGTGATAATAGCCCTCAAAGCCAGGGCTGCTTCTGACTGGTTTGTGAGAAAAAAGTCTTGGTCTCAAGTTCATTCAGAGAGAGAACAGCCCTGCTCAAGTTACTTTGGGAGTACCTGAGAAGTAATGTTGATGAAAAACGTTGAATTTGGTTTGTCAAAGGCTGATAATCTTGGGGCAATTAAAGCAAATAGAGGTAGATTAGCAGTGATTGAAAAAAATTTTAAAAGATCTTCCATTTGGGGGAAATTATAAAGTGTACATTTAATATGCTATTTTTTTAATGCACTGCATCATTGAATTATCAGAAATGTTTTCTTAAAAGTTTAAATAACTATTAAACTGTGGTCTAACTTCAAATAATCATTATGTTCTTAATAACATATCCCTAACACTGCAATAGACTAGTATAATTGTTTGGTACATCCTAACTCTTCTCCGTTTCAGGTTGGTGAATGTTTTAAATGGGAATAGTGTGAGGCCTTTCTGTCAGAATATAAAGATACATATATTTCAGTTCTTGTTCTTAAGTTTTAAAATTAGCTGGCACTATTATAAATCAGTAATAAAAATAGCTATGATGTTTTGAGGGCTTCCTTTGTACTGTGCAATGTTTAAAGACTTTGCTTTTATTAAATTATATAATTATAAAAACAACCAGATAGCTCTTTTCACCCACATTTCTAAGATAGAAAACTGATACCCAGAGAGCTTTGATATTTTGCTCTAGATTACATGGCAAAAACTTTGTAAATCCCAGTATATTAGTTACCTCATATAGGAGATAGGGTTGCTTTACCAAATTATGACCAAATGGTAGATTTAACATAATAGAAAATAATAGAAGTAGTTCTGGAATACAGAAGTCTGAAATCAAGGTGGCAGCAGTAGGGTGTAATCTCTGAATACTATCGGGGAGGATCTTTTGTTGTCCCCTCTAGCTTTTGGGGGCTATCAACATGCCTCTGTCTGCACCACTCCAATCTCTGCCTGTCACGTTCACATGGCCTTCTCATCTCTTATATCTCTTATGTCTTTTCTTGTTTCTTACAAGGATACTTGTCATTGGATTTAAGGCCCACTTAGGTAATCTCATCTCAGGGATGATCTCATATTAAGGTCCTTGATTTTATTACACCTGAAAAGACTGTTTTTGTTTTGTTTTGCTTTGGTTTGGTTTGGTTTTGTGTCTGTCTGTTTTTTGTTTTTGGTTTTTTTTTGGTTTGTTTTTGTTTGTTTTGTTTTTCAAATATGGTCACATTTAAAAGTTCTTGAGATTAGAATGTGGACATGCCTTATTAAGAGCCACCATTCAGCCACTAGAGGAATTCAGGTTGCAGTGCCCTTGCTTTAACTCTCCCTATGTAGATACATATATGGAAGGGCAGAATATGATACCTCTCAGTAGGATGAAACAGTAGAGAAAGCATAACTGACGGCATTAGGCAGAAAGAAGTATGAACTTTGGCTTTACCAAAATTATAGTTTGTTTTCCTTTGGGTAGATTAGATTATCTATTAGATATGTTTCAGTTTTGTTGTTAATAAAATGTGTTTATTATATGTTCTACTACATAATTTCATGAAGATTTAAAAACAAAACTGAATAAAATCATCAGGTCTAACAATTAATGGGTAAATACAAAACACTGGTATTCCTTTACTGCTCATGAACAAAAAAAGAAAGAGGGGCTCCTGGGTGGCTCAGTTGGTTAAACGTCTGCCTTCACCTCAGGTCATGATCTCAGAGTCCTTGGATCAAACCCCATATCTGGCTCCCTGCTCTGTGGGGAGCCTTCTTCTCCCTCTACCCCTCCCCCTCAATATGTTCTCTCTTTCTCTCTCCCAAATAAATAAATAAAATCTTTTTATTTTTATTTTATTTAATTATTTTTAAAGATTTTATTTATTTATTTCACAGACAGAGACCACAAGTAGGCAGAAAGGCAGGCAGAGGGGCGGGGGGGGAAGCAGGCTCCCTGCTGAGCAGAGAGCCTGATGTGGGGCTCGATCCCAGGACTCTGGGATCATGACCTGAGCTGAAGGCAGAGGCTTTAACCCATTGAACCACCCAGGCGCCCCAATAAAATCTTTTTAAAAGAAAGTGGGGGCAAAGTGGGAAAATAAGGAAGACATTATTTCTAAATGAGACTCAAGGCTAAAATTTGGAGGAGGCCAAAGTCAAGATATGTCTTAAAGCATTGGTTGATTTTCTACAGATGACTCCAAGTCAAGTGCTCTCTAGAATTCATGAAATGAAATTTATTTTGAAAAAAGTAAATGAGCATTTTTACAGGAACATCATGGACAATAATTTTGGTCTAGAAAAATAGATTGCTTCAGTACTAAGGAGGACCTTCTAAATGTTAAGATGAGGACTTCTACTGAAATCTGAGGAATTGTTATAAAGTTCTGAGACAAATATATTTAAATATAAGATTTTTTTCCTGGTGAAAGCATTTTTATAGTAGAATTAATATTCATGATATAGGAAAAATAATTATATAAGTACACAGAAAGCAAACAATCCAGCATAAAATAAACAAAAAAATTTAAAGAGACTCTTTACAGAAGTAAAATTTCATGAATTTCTGATGACTCTTGCTACATGACAGTGGTGTTGTTATAGAATTAGCAATCAGGGCATATTATTAAAACCAATGATTACACTAGCAAAAATTAAAACTTGGAAAATAACCAGAAGTAAGTGCAACAAAAACTCATACCCTGTTTATGGAAGTATATAAAGTATATGGGAGTATAAATTGAAATATTTTGTAATGTAAAATATAATGTAGAAATATTTTGACATTCCTTGGGATCCATTGTTTTACTCTTAGAAAAATTGTATGCACATTTGAATCAGGATACATAAGGCTGATCATAGGAGCATTGTTAATAATATTTCCCAACTTAAAACAACCCAAACAATCACTGAAAGTAGAAGGATCCAATAAACTCTGTTCAATAAGTAATAGGCTATTATATAGTAATGAAAATGACTAACATAAATGCATACCTCAACAGGGATATATCTTGACAACACACTGAGTGGAAGAATCATGTCGCATGGGAATACATACAGTGTGAATCTATTTATAGAAATCCCAACTGCAAGAATACTGAACTTTGTTCTTAGGATAGGTACACTCCAGGTTGCCATGTAGTAGAAGGAAGAAAATAAGAATGGTAGGAGCTGATATTAATGAAATAGAGAGTAGAAAAGTTCAATGAAGCTGAGCTAGTTTTGAAAAAAAAAAATAAATAAATGAAACTTCAGCTAGACTTAGCAAGGAAAAAAGAGAAAAGACTTAAATAAATATAATTACAAATGAAAGAGAAGACATTACTATCTGTCTTAAACACAAAGATCATAGGTGAATGTTATGAACAATTAATATATCAACAAACTGGACAACCTAGAAGAAATGGGTAAATCCCTAGAATCATAAAACCTACCAAGACTGAATCATGAATGAATAGAAAATCTGAACAGACAAATTATTATTAAGGAGATTAAATCAGCAACCAAGAACTTCCTCACAAAGAAAAGTACAGGACAACATACTTTTTCTGGTGACTTTTAGTAAAAATTTGACGAAGAATTAATACCAATTTTCTCTGAATTTTTAAAAGATAAAAGAGGAGGAAATATTTCTAAACTCATGTTGTAAGCTCACAATTACCATGATACCAAAATAAGGACACTGCAAGGAAAGAAAATTATAGATCAGTATCCCTGATAAATACAGATGCAAAATTTTTCAACAAAATATTAGCAAAATGGAAACAAATACATTAAAAGGAAACAATACATTAAAAGGATTATACGCTATGATCAAGTAGAATTTATTCCAAGGATGCAAGGATATTTCAATATTTATAGATCAACCAAGGAGATATACCACTTTAACAAAATGAAAGATAAAATCATATGATCATCTCAATAGACAAAGAGAAAGCCTTTGATAAATCTCAACATCCATTCATGATAAAAATTCACAACAAACTGGGTATAGAGGGGAAATACCTTGACATAAGAAAGACCATTGCTAACATCAATACTCAATGGTAAAAAGCTGAAAGTTTTTCCTCTAAGGTCAGGAACTAGACAATGATGTCCATTCTCACCATTTTTATTTAACATAGTACTGGAAGTCTTAGAGCAATTTTCCAAGAAAAAGAAATAAAAGGTATTCAAGTCAGAAAGGAAGAAGAAAATCTGTCTCTATTTGTAGATGACATGATATATATTGAAAATACTAAAGACTCCACCATAAAACTGTTGGAACTAATAAACAGATTAAGTAACGTAGCAGGACAAGAAATCAATATACAAAAATCAGTTGTGTTTCTATACACTAACAACAAAATATCAGAAAAAGAAATTAATAAAATAATCCCTTTTAAAATTATATCAAAAAGACTAAAATACCTTGGACTAAATTTAACCAAGGATGTGAAAGATCTGTAAACTGAAAACTATAAACCACTGAAGAATAAAATTGAAGAAGACATAAATAAAGTTGATGATATTCTATGCTCATGGATTGGAGGAAATAATATCTATCATTACAATGGCCATATTACCTAAAGAAATCTGCAAATTATAAACAATTCCTATCAAAATTCCAATGGCATTTTTCACAGAAATAGAAAAAAAATCCTATTTATAGGATTTGGATAGAACTACAAAAGACCCTGAATAGCCAAAACAATCTTGAGAAGGAAAACAGAGCTAGAGTCATCATGCTTCCTGATTTCAAAGTACATTACGAAGCTATCATAATCAAAACAGTATGAAAATGTCATAAAAATATATACATATGCCAATGGAACAGAAATGAAAGCCCAGAAATAAATTCTCACATATAGAGGAAACTAATGTTTGACAGGGAAGTCAAGAATACCCAGTGAGGGATGAATTGTCTTTTTAATAAATGGTATTGGGAAAACTGGATAGCCACATACAGAAGAACAAAGTTGGAAACCTTCTTGCATCACTCAGACAAATCAAGTTGAAATAGGTTATAGATATAAACAAAGGAAATGAAACCATAAAACTAGGAAAAAAAAAAAACATAGGGAAGAAGCTCCTTGACATTTTTCTTGACAGCAGTTTTTTTTGGATATGACATCAAAAGCAAAGCAACAGAAGCAAAATTTAACAAGTGGAACTCAGAAAATTAAAAAGCTTCTGCAGAGCAAAAAATAAATAAATACATGAATATATAAATACCTAACAAAATGAAAACACAACCTATGGAATTGGAGAAAACATTTGTAAATCATGTATCAGATAAGGAGTTAATATCCAAAATACATAAAGAACTCTACAAACCGATAACAATAACAAGAAACCCAATTTGACTTAAAAAATGAACAGAAGCATGTCTGGGTGGCTCAGTTGGTTAACTGTTCGACTCTTGGTTATATGTTCAGGTCATGATCTCAGGGTCTTGGGATCCCGCTCTGTGTAGGCTCCATACTTAGCATGGTGTCTACTGGAGATTCTTTCCCTCTCCCTTCCCCCTTTGTCCACTTAGTCTCTCTCAATAAATAAATAAATAAAATCTTTTTTTTTTTTTACTTAAAAAATGAGCAGAGAAACTGAATAGACACTGTTCCAAAGAAGACATACAAATAGCCAAAATGTTCATGAAAAGGTGTTCGATAGCACTAGTCATCAGGAAAATGTAAACCAAACCACAATGATATCACCTGTCAGAATGGCTATCATCGAAAAAAACAAATGTTGGCAAGGAAGCAGAAAAAAACAAACACTTGCAGGTTTGGTGCAGACTGTTGGTGGGAATGTAAATTGTGCAGCCACTATGGAAAACAATATAGAGGTGCCTCAAAAAATGAAAAGTAGAACTACCAAGAACTACCATGTGATCCAGCACTCCTACTTCTTGGTATATATTCAAAGGGAACCAAAATAGGGTGTCGTAGAGATATCTGCACTGACCTGTCCACTGCAGCATTATTAATAATAGCCAACATATGAAAACAACCCAAGTGGTCATCAGTGGATGAATGCATAGGGAAGATTTTGTACATATAGATATATAGATATAGATATATCTATAGGTATTTCTATATCTATATATCTATATGTATATATAGATATATATAGATATATATTGGTCTTGGTCATATATATATATGCATCTATCTATCTATATATAGATATATATATCTATATATAGCTATCTTTATATCTCTATATCTATATATATAGCTATCTTTATATCTATATCTGAATATATCTATACCTATGTATATGTGTATCTACATATGTGTAGATATACATATATATGTGTATATATATATAAAGATTTATTTATATGTATGTATTTAAAATATCATACAATTTTACTTTTCAATTATACATCAGTCAAAGAAAAAATATAGATGAGGAACATTATCAATGGGATGTATTTCAAATGGTATTTTCATTTTCCTTTTGATGTGAATTTCCCTGATTATTATAAAATAAAACCATTTTTATGTGTATGGTAAAAACCTCTTTTTCTCTCCCTCCCCCTCTTCTTCTTCTTCCTTCTAGTCACTCCCTAATTCTCCCTCTTCTCTTTTGTTACAGTTCTGTTCAAATGAGGTTGTTACTCTTGGTGGTCAGGAAAACAGTCAATGAAGAGTCAGTTACATGAAAAGCATTGGCCTGGATCTAAGATACACTGTGAGAGTAGGGGAGGAGTTTCAGGAAAAGAGATTGATTGGACAAACTGCCCCCCTCCATCCTCTTCCTCAGGGACTTGTGTGTACTTGAATTATGTCTTTCTATACTATGCAAAAAAAAAAAAAAAAGGGGGGGGGGGAAATCTTTTCCTTTTGGGACCAGCGAAAAAAAGAAATGAAATCTAAGGTATGTATCCTGCAACCAGCAGGCATTTGTTCACAAGGGTGTATGCAGGGGAATGAATGAAAGTCCTTGGAATTTTATAAGGTGTGACTCAGATTCTGGGAAAATATTTAAATAACCCTTAAACTACTTGAGGATTGCTAGACATAGAATCTTTCACACACAAAAACTTTTGATATTACCATTCTAGCATCATACCTATTTGCATGATTAGATTTTACTTTATCATTTTAGAAATTGCTTTCTGTGGTATGTCTGGTTATTTGTTTGACAAATTTTTTTGGCAATGTATGAAAAGTTTAATAGCCAAGCATGTAGGAGAGTGAGAGATTTTCCGTCTGTTGATTGAGAAAGCCAAATGGAGGAAACTGCTATTGCACAATTCTAGAACAGTGTGGATTAGTCAGACTATTTCACAAGGTGGCTTCCATTATACTTGATACACAGAAGAGTGGATACATTCAAATCTACTGAACAGCTAATATTTTATTTTATTTTTCCTCATAAAAGATTCTTCTTTGTTGCACTTTTGTTCAAATGAAGTTAATTTTTACTCTTTTTGGTGGTAAGAAAAGTAAATATCACATGAAGAGCATTGATTTGTATATAAGATATACTGAATGTGGAAGTAAGGAAAAGAGAATGGTTGGACTCCTTGACCTTGACTTAAGAGTACAATAGCATCTTTTGTCTTCATTAAACTAGTAAGAACAGGTTAAGATTTACAGCTAAAAGAGAAGAATATTCTTAAAAATTCCATCATTTTTCATTTATATAGTTTATTTAAAGAGACCAAAAGGTAAAATGATTACAGAACAAGTGTAGGATGGGATGACTTTGGCTTTTTATTTATAAATAAGGGAACTGTGTGATGACACCAATGCATTCCCCTCAAGTTATAAATCACTATGTTTCAATTTCCTATGCAGTTTAACACCTAATACTTCCTCTTGCCCCATAAATATTGCTACAAACTACAGGTACTCCCACAGCACAAAATAAATAGAAATTAGCCTTAATTTAATGTCTATATTGAGAAAGTATTGGAAGAAATGAATCATGGTTGTAATAAAAAAGTAAGACTTGAATCCTTTTTTTTTTTTTTAAAGCCTTAACATGTGCAATTTCAATATCGGTGATAGGACATTCACTGCTCAAGAATGTATTCCCTAAACAACTGGCAGATGTGATAATGCGGTTTAGAAACACAGGAGAGCTTAGTATGAAAAACTATATTCAAGGTAATATTTATAGAACAGTAAGAGACCACACAGACAACTCAACTGATAAATGTGATACTTGTAACACAGCAACCCATAACCTGAAATAAGTTTTTGAACTTACATAAAATATAAAAAGAGAGATCCAGAAAGAGATATTCACATAAGAATTCAATCCCAAAGGAGCTTTTAGTTGAAACTATTTAATGTTAGGGGAATGTAAGAAGCATGAGGAATTGAAATAGCCAGAGAACGATGGTAAGAAGACAAGGGTTTGAGTCCTAATTTTGTTTTGTAGCTGATCAATGTGGATTTTTATTTTCTTTTTGTGATACCCTAAGATCCATCACTCTATCCTAGCTAGTGTCTGGATACTCTTTCATGGAATCATTGACTCCTGTTTTTGTGCATTAATGGGGGAATATAATTGTAAATAGATATTGTCCATAAGGACTATAAAGAAATCAGAACACACTGTTCATAATATCATGGCCAGGGGCAGTCAGATAACCCAAGGACAAACAAGAAACATTTCCCATGGACTCTGAAATCTAGAAAGTTACACATAGATGTGAAATGGAAAGAACGTTATGGAGCTCAAAAGAAATGATGTATGTGAACATGACTTATAAAACATTTGACCAAATATTAATTATGTTTCAAGAATTATGGCATCCAGTGCTTTCTCTGTGAAAGCTTATCTCTGTGCACACAGCATGGCAAAGTGAAACAAGTTATAGATGGTCTCTAGCCGTTTAAATCAATGTAAGAACATGTAGAAACAGGTAGAAATAGATACAAATGTGGGTCAAAACTTGGGTTAATAGAACTGCACCATCCTGAAATATCACTAGCTATTTTGAAAATTATCCCTATAGTATTCATTGTTGTTTATGTAGAGTTTATCAGAAACATGCTACTTTTAACGATCAATTATCAGGGGTAGATTAGACTTCAGTATCAACTCAATGTATAAATTTTCTCTTTTCTACCTTCTTAAATCTCTCACTTCTCTGAACCACTTATTTAAACTGTAAAATGTGAGATTTTAACCTAGGCTGACCTAAATATAACTTTCAATAATATACTTTTCTGATTCTACTGTTATTTATAATTCTAAAGATGATTAGTCTCTAACATCTCTTTTCATGACACGTAAAAACATCTGAAAAATCTTATGTGAAAATATGAGTAACAAACTCTTGCTTCATATTTAAAACTGTCTTGAAAATGGTGAATTTATTCAGTTGGTTTTGATGAAGATATTAAGTCTTCTCCACAATCACTTAAAAGTCTCATAAATATCAGCACATTCTCTTATGTTTAGGTCATTAGCCATCAAACAGCCAATCACTTTATTTTAAACCTAAATTGATTAGTAGTTCCCTGCTTTTGAATTTTAGGAAGACATATCTTATCTTACCAGAGTCTGTAAGAATTGCACAACTAGGTCAAGCTGAGCCCTACTGGAGGTAGGGAAACTGATCTTTCCTCTGCCTCCTGCTTTGATTACCATACAAATAAGCAGATATATATTTTTCTTCTCCACCTTGGACTAGACCAAGATGGAGATGATCCACAGCAGGGAGCAAAATTGTAGGCAATAGAGCATGCCATCTGGTAAGAATATGCTGGAAAATCTTCAGCTCTCTCGTTTCAACAAAAGTAAAAGTAAAAGTCTATTAATTCAGCTTCTTGCTTGGCTGAGAAATAAATTCCACAAGTCTCAAATTGCATCTGGTTTACTACATGTCTGGCTCTAATATGTACAATGAAAGCCAGACAATTTGGATGAAAATATTGTTCGTCTCTGAGTTTTTAGCAATTGGAGGGAATAATAGTGTTTTTCATTTCTTAAATTCAGACACCCTGCCTCTTATGGATCCATGATATTGATCTGGAATGCACAGTCCATCTGTTTGGGTTATTCAGTGGGTGGTGGGGCATGGACTAAAGCTCTCTTCTTGAGGAAGAAAGAGTCATTATAGGAAAGATAGTTCCCCAGATGAGCACACCTGTCAGTGGGACCCCCTGCCAAAACCATCATGATACCAGCTCTCTGTGCTTTGCACTGGCAAGATCTTTGAATCTTCTCCTTTGGGCGTATGACTGCTTTTGGAAGATATCAAGGCACCAATTATTATAAAACTTTGACCACATTCTCCTTATTCTCTTTTAGATACTTCTATAAATGCATTGTAAGTATTTTTAGGTCAAGAGTCATGCTAACATTTATGTTATGCTCCTTACAGTGTTTTACACAGTCTTAAATATACAAGAATGTTTTCATAATTATTCTGGTGTTTGAAATAAATGTGATCCTCTTGGTCTTTTCCTTATGGGCACAAGATAGTTGCTGCAGCTCTACTCATCAAAACCATATTTAAAACAGGAAAAGAAGGCAATGATTGGTCATGCCAGTGTTATCTATTCCTTTGATTATGAATACCAAAAGCCTTTCTGCAAATTCCTCACTGTGTTGTTTTAGCTAAATTATAGTTCTTTTGACATGCATGAAAAGCAGCACATAATAAGGACTCAATGAATTGTAGTTGCTCCTAGCTACTAATTTGAGGGAGAAACTTATTCAGTTTATGGAAATTAATGAAATGTGACTTCATAGCCTCAAAGAGATAGAAAAATTCACATAATTTAAGTTAATCATCAGGCAATACTTAAAGAATTTTAAATTCTACAATGCCTATTTTTTGTTGTGTCCAGAGGAAAAATACTATGCATGTGAATTCATAATGTTCCATTCATTAAAGATTTCTAAAAATTATAATATATAAAATAATTTAGATCTGAAACTGAAATTTAGAAAAAAAAATCTAGAGAGAGAGAAAAATTGCTTGTGATCTTTATAAGAGCTAATCTGATATTCACCAGAGCCAAAAATGCAAACCAGACCTTGTCAATCTTTACTTGAGACTATCACCTGTAAAGGCAAGCTTTTTTTAATCCCTAAAGACTGGTTGCCCTGGAATCTAAACCATGTCATGTAGGAGTGGTAGGGCTTCTCTGGGAATATAAGCCATCCTAATCAGAGGTTAGATACACCCCAGGAAAGAATAAATCAAGAGTAAACACCAGAGATAAAGCTCAGAGCCAGACCAAAGTAGGAAAGTGTTTGCCAAAATACCAAGCCAAAAATGAATGAAATATATCTTGTAGCATCATTAGAGTGCAGAGCAAAAGCCATGCTCTATTGCAGTCAGACATATGTATTTGGAATACTGACCCTGTTATCTATTAGCTATGGGACTTGGGGTAAACTGCTTAACTTCTTGGAATCCTAATTTTCTTAACATATAAATGAGGAACATAAGACATAGCTTTTAGATTGTAGTGAGAATTAGAGAAAACATGGGTAAAAATTTTAACAAATTATTTATTGGATGTAGCTATTTTCTTATGTTGAGATTGTACCAAAAGCAGGGCCTCAGACAGTACTAGTATTCAGGTAGATTATATGAGAGAGAAATCCAGAGGGGAAAAAATGGAGGAAGGAAGGAACGTGAGACCATGAGAGGAAAAAAAGGAAATCTAATGCAAGGGTGAATGTGTCCTTTATCACTGTAAGCATTAGGGACTTGGTTGGGACTGCTTAGGGAGTAAAGAAAGAGTGACTTACATAGCAGAAAATGTGAGCATTCATCCAACTGGTTGAGGATATCCATTCTCCATTGGTTGAGCATTGTCCTGAATGATTAACTCCCTCATAATTCCAGGATCAGAACACAAGTCACCAGATCACTTAATTTTTCCCCTAAGAACCAATAAAGGGTTACAAAACTACACAAGATTAAAGTACCTGGAAAGCCATAGCTTTTGCAGAGAATATAAAAATAAAGGTTATCTGGTTTTTCATGGAAAGAAATGATTATCTTGACCAAAGCCCAAAGGTTACTGTAGATCCAATTATATATTAGAGACACACATTCATTTTAAAATATAAAATGAGAAGATGCAGTTTGGACTAAGGACATGTTCTTTAAATTTTTCTGAAAAAAATCTATCTATATTAAGAGAAGTAATCTTGAAGTATCTGCATCATCAGTGTATAATTAGCACCCCAGGTTATATTTATTTAATCCGTTGAAAGTCTGAAGAAGCACAGCTCTATCTGGCAATGCCGTGATGAATAGTACTGCTAATGGAGTTAAAAATTGAAACTAATTGGTTTATGTGATTGTTATTAAGTCCAATTTAAGTTAGTTAATGGAATTTTATTTGGCAAGGGAACAGAGTTGATCTTTGTCGATGATATTTTAGTTTTGAAATAAGTTGCTGTCACCCTACTGAATCCATGGATCTGAATAAACTTGAAATGATAATGTTCCCCTGCACACCTTGGGCCTAAGGTTAGTTTTAGAGAAAATGTAGCAAGGCCATTCATAATGTTCCTAATATAGTGGTGTTTTTATCTAGAATATTTTCACACCCAATCTTCATTTTAAGCAACCTCCATATAAGACCAAGGCATTTAAATCAGAGTGACAGTTCAATGGAGTATAAATCCATATCACAGTTGCCTAAATAGATTTCATTGTCACCCAACAAAGAAATAAATTATCTTTCATGAGAACCGGAATTGGCAGGAATGCCAGAAAACCTAGTTAAATAAAAAATATACCACTTGGGCAATCTTCTACACTATTTGTTATTCTTCAATATGATTGTTCCTTAACTGGCCTATACAAAACAGCCTGGCTAAAATTTGAAATCAATTTTCACATATGTAGACCACAAGTGGATTTTTTAACCTATGTGTAATGAAGTTCTCTCTATTTTTTTTTATTTATTTATAATCAATTATCCTAGAGGATAAAGGAGAGTTGAAAAAATTCAAAATGGCAATCAAGCTCACTTCCTACCACATGCCATTTCAAGTTTGGCTCATCACTTTTCAGACTCTATAAAAGAAAGCAAGAGGAAAGAGATGGAAAGGGAATATGGAAGTCCTGCCATTTCTCTAATTAGTTTCTGGATGAGCTCTTTTCCAAAATAATTCTTTCCCAAATAACCCAAACTGCAGCATTTAGTATGCATAAGCTCCAGTTAGTGATCAGATCAACATGAATAAGTCTGTGCGTGTGGTTCACATAGGAGTTGCATTTGGAGGTATGAAATTGCCATATATGAAGAGCATCATCCACAGTAAAACAGACAAAATAAGAGTAAAGGTCATGGATGCAAAATGGCAATGTTCTCCAAAGTGTTTGAGCTTTCCTCACTCTTTCGGAAGTGATCACTTACATCTTGGGCATCCAACAAACATTCATAGTTGTTCACGTGGCAGCATTAAATTGATTTTACTTCCCAGCACCTCTGCATCCTATAACCACTCTTTACATCACCTTCACATAGTATTTATCTCATAGATTTCTGTGCAGGAAGAAACATAAGAGATATATTACAGACAAGGCTCTAATTGCTTAATTGTCTGTACAAGACCACACTGTGAAATTAAGTCATAAAAGATTCAGGTTTCTTGATTCCAAGATCACTGACATGGGAAGAGAAAATGTGACTGGTTGATACTTATTCTGCATATACAATATGCCATTGCAAACCCTTTCTATAAAGCAACTCACTTAATGTTTATATTAACCCTGGATTCTACTTAGTATTCTTCCTATTTATAGATAAGGAACCTCAGAGTTCTAGAGGCAAATTCTCATGGCCAAGACTACACAGCTAATAATAACATTCTAAGATATAATCAGTGTTCTTTCAGCACATTATACTAACTATCAGGTCATGGAGAAAAGAACTTATTCATTTCTATAGGGGGTACACATTTGAAAATGATTGATGCAGTTGATATTCTCAACCATGGTGGGGAAAAAAGGAGCCAATCTTTCACAGTGCTTTACTCACTAAAGTAGAATTCAGAAAAACTGAATAGTTAGGAAATATGATACCTAGTGTAACTGAGTTTTCTCGATTTCTAAGACTTAGTCTATGGTTCCTAACCATTTTGACAATCTTTTTTTCATTTTTTATTTCTTTTCCGTGTTCCAGAATTCTCTGTTTATACACCACATCCAGTGCTCCATGCAATGTGTGCCCTCCATAATACCGACCACCAGGCTCACCCAATCCCCTCCAAAACCCTCAGTTTATTTCTCAGAGTTTATAGTCTCTCATGGTTCATCTCCCCCTCCAATTTTCCCCAACTACCTTCTCCTTTCCATCTCCCCATGTCCTCCATGTTATTCCTTATGCTACACAAGTAATTGAAACCATATGATAATTGACTCTGTCTGCTTAAGTTATTTCACTCAGCATACTCTCCTCCAGTCCCATCCATGTTGATACAAAAGGTATTCATCCTTTTTGATGGAGGCATAATACTCCATTGTATATATGGACCATATCTTCTTTATCCATTCGTCCATTGAAGGGCATCTTGGTTCTTTCCACAGTTTGGTGACTGTGGCTGTTGCTGCTATGAATGTTGAGGTACAGATGGCCCTTCTTTTCACTACATCTGTATCTTTGGGGTAAATACCTAGTAGTGCAATTGCAGGGTCATAGGGAAGCTCTAATTTCTTAAGGAATCTCCACACTGTTTTCCAAAGTGGCTGCACCAATTTGCATTCCCACCAGCAGGATAAGAGGGTTTCCCTTTCTCCACATCCTCTCCAACACATGTTGTTTACAGTCTTGTTAATTTTGGCAATTCTAACAAAAGTGAAAATGAACTTTTGGGACTTCATCAAGATCAAAAGCTTCTTCACAGCAAAGGAAACACTCAACAAAACAGAGGCAACCCACGGAATGGGAGAAAATATTAGCAAATGACAGTACAGACAAAGGGCTGATATCCAAGATCTATAAAGAACTCCTGAAACTCAACACACACAAAACAGATAATCACATCAAAAAATGGGCAGAAGACATGAACAGATACTTCTCCAAAGAAGACATATAAATGGCTAACAGACACATGAAAAAATGTTCATCATCATTAGCAATCAGAGAGATTCAAATCAAACCATATTGAGATACCACCTTACACCAGTTATAATGGCCAAAATTAACAAGACAGTAGATAATCTGTCTTAACCAATGTATTTACTCTCTTACTTTACTAATCATGGTACTACTTTTCCTTATAAAACTTAAGGTTGTCATGCTAAACATTAATGATTACAACACATGATTGTAAATACAGAAATGATGCTGGGTATTTACTGATCCTAATCTAAGAATAGGGTCTCACACATGGTAGATATTCCATAAATCTCTAATGCTAAAAATGGTTTCAGGACATCTTTTGAAAGTCATGCATTTCTTCTGTCTCTTTGAAGAAGAAAAAAAAAAAAACTTGGGGTCATGGAAAGATCTGTAATCAAGTCATTTCAGTTATTACAGAAGCTATTGCTTTATTAACCTTTTATATGGGTTATAAAGTAGACACTAAAATGCCCCTTCTGTTTCCAAAAGCTTTTATGGTTTCATGCTGCTTAATGGGTAACATATAAAAAGTGCACAAGGCCTTTCTCCAAATTTGTGTCAACCCACTCTTCTGTTACTGCTTTTTCCTATCCTTCTACCCATACCACTTATGTAAGTAACTTACATGACTTTCGTGATCTAGAACGAATCATGCAGCTTCCATCTTCATGCCTTTGTTTATGCCTGTCCCACAACTTGGACTTTCTTCTCTCCATCACTTCATTCCCATGTGTTACTCATCTTTGATCATTGCACTAAAAAGGTACTACTATCAACAAGTATCAGACCACTCAAATGTCGTAATTCCCTCCTTTTCAAACCACCATATTAAGAGTTCCTTTTTGTTATCTCACACTTTGTTTTAAAATTCAATTTCCTTTATCTTCTTAAAAGTTAACCTAATAATAGCAATTTCTTTAAAAATTTCTATAAATGTTTCTAAATGTGAAGTTTTATACCATCTATCACAATTACTCAAGGTTTCTGTCTTATAGATATAAATGACCTAAGTTAGAAATAAAAGCATATAAACTGGTTTTCATTGATTCCGTCGATTAAATTATGTATAATATCCTCACTATACAATTTCTTTCCCTCAGATCTTTGAAGACAGACACTCATTATCTTCCAGAATTACATGTTCTTGTGGAAAGAAGTCTGAAAACAGCCTGGTTATATTTACCTTATGGGTAATTTGCTTTCCTGTTCAATTGCCTAAAGAAAACTTTCTTTGTATTTGAAGTTCAGTAACTTAAATATGATGTATATTGGTGCTCATTTTTCTCTATCACATTTTGCTGAAATATTGTCTATTCTTAGTATCTGCCAATTAGTTCTATATTCATTTCAGGAAAATGTTCTTCTATGAAAGTTTTGAAAACACATACTCTTTCTTTGTTCCCTTTTAATTTTTCTCTGTTTTAAATGTTTCGATTTTTTCTTGTCATCTGTCTAATTGGTTTAATCTTTTTTTTGTTTTTCTTGCCTGTGTTATTTCTGATTATCCCAAGTATCCCAAGTTTTTTTTTTTTTTTTTTTTTGGTAGTAATTTGAATTTTTTGGCTGGCTCTGATTGTTTCCTTGCCAATTCCAATTTGTTTATGAATTCAGTAATGATATTGTTTCCGTCAACAGGTCTTCTATGTATTTTTTCATCAGTTGCTGTTAGTTTATCTTTATGTCTTTCAGACATTAGCTTATTAAATTCATGGAGCAATTATATTTGTTGTGAAGTGTAACACTAATGAGGAATGCTCTTTTGTTCCTTTGCTTATTTTTCCTTTTAGTGCTTGCCATTTTCTTTTGTAATATTGCTAACCCCTGGGCAACTTGGTGACTTTGTGAACACTGAGTCTTTTCTTCATTTATCCTGAACTAGTTTGTTTTTCCCACCGAAGAGTGGTTTGAATGTTAAGTATTTGGAGTATTGTCCACTCCTTCTGCAGATTAGTGGTATGGTGAGGAGGCATCCGAAATAGTGCTTTTACATTGCCTATTCTTTTTTAAAATGTTTGGCTAAGTGTCCTTTATCCGGTACTATTTCTCCTAGTTATAAAGTATGATTCATTCTCATTGCATAGTTTCCATTGTGCTTTGGACTATTCCCTGTTCAGAGTAGCTTTGGCGACTTGACTTTCCTTCTTTTGCCAGGTTTTCCAGCAACCATATCCACTGCCCACCAGTAAGAAGAGTAGAAATTTAAGGATATCCATTTAGTTTGTGTTTTCAAAATGTTGGGGTGATGGCAAAAATTTCTGCTAGCTTATTAGGAGGATGATTAATATTAACAGCTTTGCTGAGATGTACAGACACTAAGCTAATATATAAATTTCTCTTTCATTCCACAACCTTTAATTTATGAAGCCTTATGTGGCTTTCTTTTCCATGTTTGGTTGCTGATAGCATCTTCCTTTCTACCATATGTATATTTTTTTATTCATTTCATTAGATTCTTGGCTGAGGAAGGATAATTCTGTTGATCAGCCTTACTCTGATTTCTTAAACTTGAAGTACTTGTTCATCTTTTTTTTAGATGATCCTTCTAAATGTCTTTATAAAGGCCCCAAATCTGGCATTTATTATTTTATTATTATTATTATTATATTAGAAAGAGAGAGTGCACTGAGGAACAAAGGGAGAGGGACAGAGAGAATCTCAAGCAGGCTGCACACCAGCATAGGGCCCAATGTAGGGCTACATCTCAAGACCTTGAAATCATGAGATCATGATGTGAGCAGAAATCAGGAGTCAGTTGCTCAACTGACTGAGCCATCCAGGCACCCCCAGACTCTGGCATTTTTAAAGAAAGATTTCTTTCTTGCTTAAAGTATTATCACTTATAAATGCTATTCCAATGTCCCCAATAGGGAGCTTTATAAAAGGTGACTTTGTTTTTGGTAGTGCCATTACCAATACTAGCACTATCTTAGGCACCATTGGAACAGAGAAATTTGAGATACCTGCCTGCAAAAAAACATACCATTTTGCTCAGAAACAATAAATAATGAATCTTCGGGGTCAATTTTTGTTATGTGAAAGAAAATAGCCACACTGAAATAAACAATGATATTTGAAGGAGTAAAGAAGACTTCAGGGAGAAACAGGTATTTAAGTGTCCTGGATGTGTTTAAAAGAGGATGAATTTGAATATGTGGGATTTGGACTTTTGTTGATAGGAGGAAATGTACTTGACATGATGAGCAAAGGAGGTAAGGGAGAAAGCACAGGTTGTGTTTGGATGCATTGTATTAATCAGTTTGGCTCTATTATAAGGTGCAAGGAAAGAGAGAATGTGAAATGATGTTTTAAAATTACAAAAATCATGGAGAATCTGAGTGACAACCTTAGTAACTTTTGACTTTACCCTTTAGTCTTGGAAGCTGCCCCCAGAAATAAATACCTTCCATGTGAGATTTCATGTCTCCCAGTCAAAACATTTAGATTCCTTTCTTCCTCTTGAGAAAAATAAGCTTTTCTAGCAAGCCAACCTCATCTTATTTGGTTCAGATTCTAGCAAGCTGACATTAGTAACAAGAGATTAGAGGTGTGAACTTCCTCAATTTATGTTAACAAGGTGCTAATGCAAAGGCCAATTATGGCTACCCCTGAATGTTAACTTCCTGTCTCCTGAATATTCAGCCAATGAGCTTGATCAGGGTATGGCCCTTGTCCTGTGGTATTTATAAGATTCTCAGCTGAAACTTATTGGATTCTTGAAAGTGTGGGTTGTAGATTCCTCAGGGTATTGAGGAATTTTGTGGGTTCACTATAAATGCCCCAGATGCTTTCCAGAACACCTGGCAATAAATTCCAGCCTCTTTGACTTCCCATTTCTTCTGATGTAGGGTTATTAAATATGAAATATTGCATGCTGAAATTCACATAAAACAGCCTAATTAGTAATAGGAGGAAGTGAGAGCAAGGGCACACATGGTAAGAAGGGGATGATGGAGGGGCTAAGGATAGGGCTTTATAATTGCAAAAACACAGGGAACTTAATCCTCTTCCAATTTTTCAGTGCCCTCCCTGACCTAACAAGCCTGTTCTACTGACCTTTTCCCATGGGTCTGGCTATTCTTTCTTGTCATAATGTTTTCTGTCTTTTTTGTAAATAAACATTTTATTGTAGGATAGTTTTAGATTGTTTTGAAGACCAGATGGAGCATTCCCATATACCCTTCATTCAAACGTCAACTTATAGGAAAATGTCAGGATACAGACCCTATTCACTCTAAGGAGGAAATATTTGTTTGTTTGTTTGTTTGTTTTCCCCTTAATTCCTTTTCTACCTTCACCATACTCAATGATGTACACTTGTTTAGATTCTTAGAAATTTTGATAGGATAAGCTTACTAAAATGATACTGTGTCCCAGGTCCATATATGTTGCTCTTTGTGCCTACAACAGAGTTACTCAAAGCATAATCAATAGACTTCTTTTCTACAAAATGATTGTAAGCAACCCTCAAAATACTAAGAAGCTTGTACCAGAATTTAAATCCCCTACATGACTATGTTTCTTGTAGCAAGATAATTTTTTAAGAAGAAAGACGTGCATTGATTTACATTCTAGTGCCATCCTCTGGCACGTTCTCATTGCCTGTCTACCTGAATATTCCTACTTATTGTTCAAAATCAACTGTCTGTATTATTTGCTCTGAGAAACCTCTACAACCACATGGACTAACTACCCTCCCCACCAACACACACACACCTACTTCACTGACTCTAGTCTTTCTTTAGATCTTAGAAAACCACCAGAATGTAAGTACCTTGAGCAAGGACCTAAAAACTTGTTGAAAAGTTGGGCATACAGAGGAGTGTTCATAATATGCTGAATTGCATAAAACTCAGTTATATTGAGTTAAATTGACAAACTAATGATCACCTAGTTTCCATGGCCAGATCATGGAGGAAATATGTTTAATTCATATTATGACTTAGGATTTTAAAAATACAGGTAATGAATACTGATGTGCTTGAGACTATTGATTTAAATGCAAACAAATAGCATTAAATGAATAGAACTGCTTGCCCCTATTCTCAACTCTTTAGCAAAATTTTTAGATTGATTTTCCTCATCCATCCTTGTTGTTTATTGCCTACTACTTATGACAGTGTTAAAATACTTTCGGTTCTTAACTTGTGTATTTGTCATCAAATAAAAAAGCTTTGATTATTTTTTATCTAGAAAACACTGTTTGAAATAAGATGAAAGGGGAAATTAAAGGGGAAAAGGATTCATGTCCTAAATTCCAATCATCTACATTTGATCAGTAATAACACCATACAAAAAAAAATTGCCTTCGATGATTAAATACTCATCCATCACTATAAACAAAGAGGGTAAATCTGTTTTGACCTTAGGTTCTAAAACAGTAGTTTTCAACTGAAGATGATTTTGCTCATAGGTGATATTTTGCAATGTTTGGAGATGTTTTTGTCACAAAAGGAGCAGGAATGCATGCTATAGACATCTAGTGCACAGAGGTTAGGGAAGCTACTAAACATACTACAGTATACAGGACAGACCTCACAACAAGGAATTACCTGGTCTGAATTGTCAGTCGTGCCAAGGTTGACAAATAATGATCTAGTACACTACTAGATGCATGTTACAGGTCAGTAGATTTTTGTCAGAAGAAAATATGAATGTACTCATGAAGGAAGCTGGAGTCATATATATTACATGTGTCAGAAAACGTAGAAAGGTACTTAACCCAAACTGAGTGTTCATGAAAGTTTCCTAGAGGAAATAACCCCTGAGATAACCCTCAATAAGAAGTTAAGTTTTGATCAAGAGAATACAATTGAAATAGGTTTTATGGGAAGGGTAAACTGTATGAAAACATTGTCTGAAAGAAATTTTATATAGTTTGATATTAACTAAAAATGAGGCAGGGGGGTGGGTGAATATGTGAGTAGAAAGTAGTAAGATAATTCTGGGTCATTTTAGGTCTTAAATGTCTCAGAAGGAAATACCCAGAGATGAAAAGTATGGTCGAGAGTTCTGACATTCAAGAGTTTAACAATTTGAGATATAAAACCTGTATGTAAGGTAATAAATTTAAATACTTTGCTTAAATGTTATAATAGAGATACACAGAAGGTAACAAGACAGCATATAGGACAGGGAAGTTACCAAAATAGAGAGGAACTGGAAAGGCTTCCTCAGTGAGGGAACATGGTTACGTTTAAACCATATTCTAAAGGATGAGTCATAGGAAGCTGGATGAGCATGCAAAATGGTAAGGAGTTTATTCCAGACAAAAAGAAAGGTGCACAGAACAGGGAGGAGAGAGTCTGGAAAACATAACATTTCAGGTAGTCTAGTATGGGTACCATATTGCAAGAGGTGAAGAGAGTAGGATGAGGCTGGAAAAAGAGAGGTCGGGGGTCAGAATATTATAAAGTTTCCTTGCTGTCAGTGCTGAAGATTGGACTGACCATACACCACCACCATAATAAATAAAAGCAAGGGAGTGATTTCATCAGATTTGCGCCTTAGGAAATTCATATTGTCCAGACAGTGTGGCTGGAGAGGCCAGGTTTGGAATCAAAGAGGCCCACCAGGAGACCCTCAAAGGCTATCTAAGCAAGAGTAATTGATGGCCCCACCTTCTATCTTACCTGGATATGTTATTTGCTTATCACTTTCAAAATGTGAAGGAGATAAAATATCTAGGCAATAAATATTTAAACAAACAAAGTAGTTCCCCTAAGCATATCACCATTCTAGAAAATGTGGACATATAGGTGAATCAACCATTGACACCAACTTCCAGAAGTTACAGGGGAAAAAATGTATATGTTAACTGGTACCTAAGGTAAGAAATGATGCCCTCCATAAGAAAGGTGCTGGTGCTTGCCAATGGGAATTAAGACCAGGCAGAAGATAATGTCTACACAGAGAATCAGAAAGCACTTTATGTTAGTGCCGGCTATAGAGCAGGCTACTGATACTGTAATAAGTTATACTAAAATAGTAGGTGATTATGAAGCATTTATTATGTGCTAAGTGCTTCATGGACATTATCTCTGTTAATCCTTATGGTCATCCAAAGTGTTAGGAGCAGTCAACATCACTTATCTGATGAGGATGTGGGGGATAAAAAGGTTCAGAGGTTTACCCAAGGTCGCTCAACTGTTAAATGGCAAAATCAAGAATTAAGTCTGGTGTGGATGAAACAACATTTAGAAAGGTTGAGAAGGGAGGAACAGGTTTCCCATATGGAGGAAGGAGCATCAATATGGGCACTCAAGTAGGGCATCCCATAACATATATGGAGAATATAAAACTGTTACTTTTGCCAGAAACCTGTATTAGATAAAAGATGTTCAAATAAGCAGATTTTTTCCCAAGCCATGTGGACAAACAAACCCCAAAGTATCTTTCAAAATTTAGATTTTCCGTTCAACACCATACTGTAAGTAAACTCGTCTCCTAAGGTGAAGTATAGATAGCCTTCTATTGCTTTCTTCCAGCTCTCTGAAGTGGGCCATCTTGAATAGCTTAGGGCAATTATTTGATCACACATTTCTTAATTGACAAAAAATGTTAATAGTATCTTCAAAATCCCTTACTCCCTAGCTGCCAGCAGAGCATGCATGGAACAGATGCCAAAGACAGCTTGGAAACTTCCAAAAGGGTTGGAAACAGCAATTACTATTAGTCCCTCTATCTGCCACATCCAGGGTTGGCATCATGAGCAACCGTTGTGCTTGCCAAGGAGCTCAGGTGGCATTCTGAAGGGACTACTTACTTAAAAACCCATGTGGTGATTTGTATTCCTTTCAAATTCCAAGACAAAAATAGAGACCAAGTATATGGATATTTTAACCTTCAACTGGAAAAAAAAAAAAAAAGAAGAAGAAGAAATGTTTCAAGGAAATACTCTTTTTTAATAGTTTACCACAAAGTTCATACTCAAGATTGGCCTCTGGCCAGAGATTCTAGTAAAATTTTGTGCAAACTGACCATGTTCTTCTAATATATCTGGCTGAATATTTCTTCTGCCTTAGAAGAAAGTGAGAACAATCAGATGTCCTGGGTGAAACCATAACTATTAGATCCCAACGATCCCAACCACCTTAGAGCCACAGATCCCTGACCACAGCTTCACCCTAGCCCTCTGAGCCCTGACCTCTGCATGTCCTTCACTGATCTGCTAATTTCTGCCACTCTCCATACTGCTGAAGTCTTGCTCATTTTTCATACCCTGCACCCTCTCTAAATTGTCTTCCCAGCTTCCCACAGTTAATATTTCCCTCAGTTCCACCTTTCATTAACACTTCCATTTTAGCCCTATATCTAAAATCAGACTTGCGGGCCAACTATAACATAACCAGTTTATACAGAAATAACCAGTTTGTGCACCCCAATTTTAATACCTACAATATTGTTTTCTGATTATCTATTTGTGTGTCAGGCTCTCCAGCTAGATTTTGAATTTTCCCAAAGCTGGTACCAGATCATATTTATCCCTATGCCCCTAATCCTAGCACAGGATCCAACACATAGCATATAATAAATCAATCAATAGTGGTTAAGGAAATGCAGGGGGAGGGGAGGTCCTTCTTTAAAAAAATTATGTTAATTATACTTCAATAAAAATAATTTTTAAAAATGTGTTTCCTTCACATTTTAGAAGAATGTTTTTTCTATTTTTTTAAAGATTTTATTTATTTACTTGAGAGAGAGAGAGAAAGTGGGGCAGTGGCAGAGAGAGAGGGCTCCTTCTCATAGATCCCAGGACCCTGGGATCATGACCTAGCTGAAGGCAGATACTTAACCACCTGAGACACCCAAACACTCCTGTTTTTGTTTTTTTTTTTCCTATTTATTAGCAGAATGGGGGGGGTCAGATCTGAGGACAAATCCTGACTCCTTCACTTTGTAGTTGCTTTACTTTTGTAAGTTAATTAAGCATTGCAAAACATGAACATTAATAATGACCACCTTGTGGAATTATTGCAAGAAATAAATGAGATAATGAGTATAAGGATCTCATTCAATTGTCTAGTATAAACTGAACTCAATTAGTTTTAGTTACTAACATAATTATTATAATTAATAATCAGGCAAGTCTTTCGATTATCTCTAAGGTGCACTTGGGCTCAGAGGACTTTGGGTTATTGTGTTTCTTTCTTTGTCTACCTGGAATGACAAATCTTACCTTTTAAAAGTACAATTTTTTCTCCCCTTCTAGGTCTTCAGTAAATTCTTTTTCATTCTCACCATTCATGATGTAGCTCTTGACTATGTACAAGGAGTAGAACTTAGGACTCCGGGCTTAAGTTTTTTTGAGCTTTGAGCTTTGCGATGCTCTCACAACTCAGAATAGTCAGGAAATGAAATTGGAATGAAATCAGAATGAAACAAGAGTGGCCGAATATTTGTGATATGGTTTCTGGGACTAAAGAAAGAGTCAGGAAAACAGGGAGTGTGTGAAGAGCAAAGACCAAGATAGTGTTTGGATCCTCCAGTCAGGTATGTAATTCTTAAGAACAGAAAACTCTGGTGGAAGGTCCACACACTGAAGACGTAGGGGTTTTCCTTTTTCTTTCTAACTATAATGAAATTTATTGAACATACTTGAGAATAAACTAAATTGCAATATTCCCACATATTATTATATATTAACCATTATTAAGATTTTCTCACATTTATTTTCTTTATTCCTTTTGTCTTTTTTAAAAAACATTTATTAATTTAGAGAGAGAGAGAATGTGTAAGTAGGGGGAGGGCCAGAGGTAGACAGAGAGGAAGAATCTTGAGCAGACTCCCAGCTGAGTACAGAGCTCCTTGTGGGGCTCTATCCCAGGACCCTAAGATCAAGATCTGAACTGAAAACACGAGTCCAACACTCAAGTGACTGCACCACCAGGTATCCTCCTTTGGTCTTTTTTTTTTTTTTTAAATCCCATGTACTGATTTATTTTAAAGCAAATAACAGACATTATATGTCATTTCATCTTCTTCTACTTCACTAATAATATCTAGAAAATAAGCATTTTCTTACAAATCACAGTATCATAACTAAGTAGAATTAGTAATATGCCATATATACATTAAATATTGAGGCCATATTCAATCTTTTTCCTAAATGATATCAGAATGTGTTTTTACACTCAGTTTTTCATATCAGGATCCAAATAAGATCTATCACTGCACTTAGTTGGAGGATCCCTCCAATTTTCCCCCATATCATTAACTCTGTTGTTTTGTTTTGTTTTTTAGAAAGAGAGAGAATGCATGCAAGCAGGGGGAAGGTGGGGAGAGGCAGAGGGAGAGGAGCAATTTTAAGCAGGCTCCAAACTCAGCATGGAACCCTATGCAGAGCTCGATCTCACAACCCTGAGATCAAGACCTGAGCCAAAACCAAAAGTCCAACGCTTAACCAACTGAACATTCCAGGGGCCCTCCACATCACTGACTTATTGCAGATACTCTGAATTGTGTCTTAGAATGAAAGTTAACTCTAGAGGCTTAATTAGATTCATGCTTCCTTTTCTTTTAAAAGAATAGTTTAGAACTGATAGCTCACATCAAACAAACATATTTCTATTTATCTTAATTTAGAGGCTGTGGGAATCAGTGGGTCCAGTTTGACTCATGACGCCATTATAGAGTTCACCAACCGTATTCATCTAAGGCTTTCATCCATTGATGGTGACCGCCTAAATTAATTACTTTATGAGAGGGTGTCAAATGGTGATTTTTGAATTCTGTTTAACTTTATTTATTAGGTATATTTTTCTAAAAAGAACTCCTTCTCATCAACAAATCTATTTGATGACATCAAAATACATTTCATCCCCAAAAAGCAGCAGAAAGTCTTAATTATTTCCTTTAAAAATTTTTTGTTTTTGGAGAGACGAATTGATGTCCTAATAACCTTGAATGGTAACTATGAGTTTTCTCCCTCTCTCCCTCCCTCCATTCTTTCTTTCTTCTTCCTATCTTTTCTGAGTAACACTATAGGTTTCAATATACTCAATGTTGTCTTAATTAGTAGTATTTATTAGTTTCATTAATATCATTATTGCTATTACTATTAATATTGCTGCTATATGCTGACATTTCTCATTTAGGACCAATAGGAGACAACTTCATACTTGCTCCTGGATCCTTTTGAAATGATCTGTTAGATTTTAAGAGCTTTCTTGCATTTTGTACATGGAATCCCAGACTCCTCTTAGACATTTCCTTCTTGAAACTTGAAATCAACCATACTCCAAAGATTGCTCGTTCTTTTTGATGGAGTATATTATATTATATTATATGGACAACACAATCAGTGTGCCTGGTGCTCTTATAGCTATTGTGCTATCATAGCTCCTAGGCTTTTCCAATAGGCAGAGCTAAGAAGTACATATTTACCAAAAAAGCAAAAATAGAAAACTTTGTGTCCACACTGATATTTTCAAATTCAGGTTTACCATGACATCATTTTGCTTATAGCATTTTTTTAAATTTTTTTAATTTTTTTTTCTTTCTTTCTTTTTTTTATTTTTATTTTTTTTCTTTTATTTCTTTTTTTTTTATTTCTTTTTTTCTTATATATTGAGAATATTAACCTCAACTATTAGCATAATTATTTATTTTAAATTTTGTAGTGAATGTACACACATGTATACATGTGTGGTTCCAATGTAATGATAGCATTATTTTAAAAGAAATAGTACACTATTGAATGCTATTTAGGATTACTTGAAAACCTTATTCATTATTAGATTATATTCCACAATGGGAAAATAGTAAAATTAGTATGTTTTAAAATCACTTTAAATAATTATTTCCTCTGGGTGGTTAAATCACCATATTTATATTAGAGTTTTATATTCAATTTTTATATGTTGCTTTGTTTAACATTCCCACTTAATTTTATTTTGCAATGTTTCTCAATTCAAAACTCTACATCAAGGTATATTTAGAGAGTTTGCATTTCTTGTCAGAATATTTGCTTTTGAAATAATTAGTATTTTAGGTTGTAATGGAGAATTTCATGGATGCTATATAATCAGATATTAAGGAAAGAGAAACTATTTCTTTTAAATTATGATTTTATGAGTGTTTCATAAAGCTTAATCATTAAAAAAAAGTCTCTTTTAATTTGTTCTTTAAACTAACCTTACATAGAAACACATTGTTTGTGAGACGCTGTAAGCAAAATCTTAAAAAATAATAAAAATATTTTTATGTACATTTTGATTGTGGCCTAAATGACATAAAATGAGATCTACCCTCTAAACAAATTTTTAGTGTACTGAATAACATTGTTAACTCTAACCATAATGCTGCACATATCTGTAGAAGTTTTTCATCTTGCATAAAGGAAGTCATATATCCATTGAACAGTGACTCCCCATAGTTCAAAGTACATGGATGGTAATTTATTTTTTCCTCAGTGTTACCTGGGAATAGTTAACTACATGTAGTTAGCTACATGTAGAATGTCAATATCTGCTTCTTGATGATGTGCTACAAAGAGTTGTTTAGGACATATAATAGAACTTGCCCATAAAAAGTAGTTATCAATATTATTATTATACTCTACCTCTATACAACCAAATGAAAGATATAGAAAGATAGTGAATACTATTTAACATACTGTGCACTACGGAATTTATATTGATATTACTAATATCATAATTTATATAATATTGATAGTTGCAAAAGCATAGATATTAATAAAATATAATCTGTATTGAGTGCAAATAATATGCTCATCACCAACCTAGGTACTTTTCTCATTTGCTCATTTGACCACATAGTCATCCTATGTGGGAGAAATAATAATAGTAATTATTGTTTTTGTTATTATTATTATTACTATTATTTTACACATAAGGTGGTTTTGTCTCCAAAGACCTAAAAAACTAGTCTAAAGCTACACTAGTATGTAGTGTGTCTATTATCTAACCCAAATCTACCTGATGGGAATCATGCTCTGTTTTTTTTCTGGCTTTAAAGCTGAAATTCAGAGAAATTAGTCTCTTAGATCGCAAAGGCAGTAAATAATCTGAATTTCAATTCAGTCTGTACTGTTCCAAAGTCTGCACTATTTCTATTCTCTCGTGCTGTTTTTACTTGCAGTCTTGCAACAGAAACAAGATTAAACATGAAAAACAACTTACATTGTTTATAATCTAGTGTAAAATGTGTGGATCAAGTTAGAAAGATGTTTGTGACTATTTCTGTGAACTAACAGTTTTCACTGATTCATTCAACAAATATTTTTGAGTATGTACTACATGACAGGTCCATTTCTTGGAGTTTGGAAAGCAGCCTACATTCTAATGAAGAAATCTGATTTTGAACAAATAATCATTTAGTGTCAGAGTATGATTCATGCTCTAAAAAAACAAAATGGAGTAAGGGACTGAGAACCACTCTTATAGGAAACAGGGTTGGGTAAGGACTCTGAGAATATAACATCTGAGCTGAAACCTGAATGAAATGAGGAGGTAAGTCCTTAGGGAGGGGAAAATCAAGTACAAAGGCAGCTCAGTGTGCATCGGACAGACAATAAAGTGACCCCAGTGATTTGCCATCTCCTGCTATCCATGACTTTATGTAATCCCCTCCTGCTGAATGGATGTGGATCTGTGAGTTGCTTCTAATAAATGGATATAGCAAAGGTGATGCGATGTAGCTTCCTTGGTTAAGTTACATGTTATGGCAAAGATGATAAGATGTAACTCCCATGTTTCCATTATATTATATAAGACTCTGTATTAGCAGATTACAGTGAGAGACCCCCCCCCTTTGCTGGCTTTGAGAAGCAAGCTTTGTAGCTGCCTATGGAGAGGTCCATTTAACCAAGAAGTATGAGGTATCTTTAAGAACTGCAGGTCTTGTCTCAGTCCTATAACCTCAAAGAGCTGAATCCCTCCAATAACAACATAAGCTTGGAAGAAGGCTCCAAAGTCTTAAGAATCTGATTGCAACCTTCTGAAACCCTAAGCAGAGGACCTAGATAAGTCATGCCTGGATTCCTGACTCATGGAAACTGTGAGATAATAAATATGTGTTGTGCTAAGCTGCTAAAATACTGATAACTTGTTTCATAGTACTAGAACACTAAAATAGTGTGTTAGAGAGAGTGCGGGAATGTGGGATTTTCTGGAGGGAAGCTGACAATGGGAAGGCGGGAGAGGAAGGAGATGGCCAGGTATGAGATTATGAGAGCAGTGCTAATCAAAGTATGGTCCACTAACCACATCCAACTCTGAACTACCAGCCCTCCATGACTATAAAATTGAAAGAAAATATTTAAAGATGTTTATAGCAACTTGACATTGCACAACATTTAAGCAGTGATCAGTGGACTCATGTCATTGAGCACGATATGGTCAAGCACAGGTGTTGTTGAATTTACTTGGCCAGTCCCTGTTGGAGGAAGTGTGTACTGGCATTGATCTACAAAAAGTTGATGGAGATGACTGGTCTTTGTCCACAGATAGTGTTCAGAGAACTGATTTGGAGCTTTACAAGCTAGGATAAAAATTTTAGATTTTATTCTAATAGCTTTCAGAAGCCATTGGAGAGTTTTGGGCAGAGTAGACATTTGACCAACTTTTTTTGTTTGCTTGTTTGTTTGTTTGCTTGTTTGTTTGTTTGTTTTAATATTTTATTTATTTATTAGAGAGAGAGCACAATTGGGTGGAGGGGAAGTGGGAGTGGGAGAAACAGACTTCCCACTGAGCAGGAAGCCCAACATGGGGCTCAATCCCAGGACCCTGGGATCATGACCTAAGCTGAAGGCAGATGTTTAGCCAACTAAGACACCCAGGAGTCTCTGTTTTGTTGTTTTAATCTTTCTAGTATTTACAACTGTTCGAGAGGCCAGTAGTACTGGGGGCTGTAGTAATTTGTTAGTTAAAAAAGATGGTAACTTACACCACAGAAACAGGGTAGAAGGGTTGAGTTATGTTTGAACAGAGAACCAGTAAGTATGGCAGATAGACTAAATGTGGGATATGCATGAAATGAAGGCAGAAACGACTGAACAGCAAATCCAACAAGAATATATATACAGGAACACAAGGAAGTTCTCTTTTCTCCACAATATGGGTGCATTGTATTGAAGTGGAGGAAAAATATTTCTCACTTACTAGATTTTATAGGATTTAATTACTTTCCACTTCACTTCTTAGGAGGAAGATTGTGGTAGACAAAATTGTAATGTGGCCCAAAGATTTCTTGTTCCTTGGTGTACACATGCTGTGCAATTTCTGAGGCTAGAAATATGGTGGAATTCATTCTTGTGACTAAGTTTTGTTATATAGCAGAATTGACTATAAGAAAGGGAGATATTTTGAGGGGATGCCCAAGAGCCAACAGAAGGAGCTCCCAATGGCTAGAGCTGGAACAATTCAAGTAACTAGATAGATAGATGGTAGATGATAGATAGATGATAGATAGATAGATAGATAGATAGATAGAAAATTATAGTCCAAAGTGTTAAATAAATATCCATGAGTCCCAACTGATACAAATTACAGAATGAATAAATAGAGAAGAGATAAATGCCCTGTGCATAAGGTTTCCAAATAACATTTGTTACCCCACATTTAAGGAGGTAGAGTATAATTGTCAACGCTGTAGGATCACTGCACATTGTGACTTACTTCTAAAGAGTTCACTATGGAAAGGAGATGCTGAGAAACAGAGTGACTTTCCTGGTAACTACCTCAAACTAGGGGACCAATGTTATCCTCAATAGTGGTGAGTCATATTGGGAGCATATGCCCTCAATAGAATGTGATGAGAATGGCAGTTTACCTTTGTGGTCTTCCACTTACAAACACATTATCACAGTCTAATAAGGAAAAAAAAATCCTAATTGAGGGATATTTTACAAAATATCAGATCAGTAATCCTCAAAACGATTAAAGTCATCCCATGCATGGAAGTCTGAGAATCTGTTATGGACAAGAGGGAATTGAGAAGATTAAATGTAATGTGGCATGCTGGATGAGATTCTGGAATTGAAAAAGAATGTTAGAGAAAAACTGAGGAAATCAGATTAAATATGAATTTTAGTTAAATATAATATATCAACTTATTTCATTAATTTTGACAAATACAGCATTCTAATGAAAGATGTTAATAATTGGGGAATGTGAGTTTGTGGTATACAGGAACTCCCCATAATATCTTCACAATAATTTTTTAAATCTAAAGCTGTTCATAAATAAAAAGCCCATTTAACACCTAGGTCTAGAGGTCAGAGAAGTCAGAGAGTGAAAGCACAGGACATATTTGATGTACCCGTGCTGATTTGAAAATAGAGGGGCCACAGGGCAAGGAATGAGGCTGACCTGTAGGAAGTGAGTGTAGTTCCTTTTGGACACCAGCAAGAAAATGGGGACCTTAGTCTTGCAACCACCAGGAGCTGAATTTTTCCAATAAGAATGAGCTTAGAAGTGGATTTACCCTCTGAATATCCAGATAAGACATACAGAACTTTCAAGTTAATGAATGTGTTGTTTTAAATCCCTATGTTTGTGGCCACTTGTTACAAAGCAATAGAAAATTTATACAGAGATAGAATGGAGAACACCTATCTTCTTTCTACCCACACCTACCATATGTACATTACCAGGTTTAGTGAGTGTGGGAGAAGGAAACAGGTAAGCCTTATTTTATTCATTCCTCATTCTTTTGATTCAGCCTTCTCCTGAGAGGGCCATTTCTGGTATCTCTCCTGGTACAGTGAGCTAACCAGGACTGGGGCTCCCCCTGCAAGGTAATGTCTATAGTTTTGGGGATTAAGTAAGAAGAGAGAGAGAAATTGAATACATGACAAGAGTTACAAGCCATGTTTTTCTCCATGTCTATACTTTTAGTAATGAGGTTGACATTTTGATCAGAATCTTCTTGGCTCTCCTATTTATTTCTCAATTGTTTTCTGAACAAGAGAAGGCAAGACATGGTTTACTGAGGTGCTATTTTAGGGAAGCCAAGAAGAAAGACAAAAAGAAATATGTATTTTTTTAGAAAGATATTATTCTCACTATAACTATCAAGGAAAGCGGGGTCAGGTTATTGAGGACTATGAATACCAGCATGAAACATTTCGATTTAATGAAATAAAAACTGTTTTTTGAACAAAGGTGTGACATGTTGAGAGTGAGGTTTTAAGTCCATCAGTTTTATGGCGCTATGTAGTCCAGGGGGGTAGCAGGGATGGAGTGTGTGGAAACAATTATGCCTATGCAAATATTATATAAAATGACTTACCTTTGAGCTTCATATAAAAACTGATCTTGGCTCAAACTGGGGCTTGCTTAATAGGCAAGAAGAAAGAAAGGTACAAAACATAAACCTGACTCCTTAAAAGCCTGAGACAGGCATATGCACTTATGAAAGTTGAATTTTTGCCAGCTAGCTTATAAAACAACAACATGTCATCTCACTACCCCTGGCACTGGCAGCTATATTTTTACTTCCATTTGTGGGGAAGTAATTTTTGAAGAATTTTTCTTAATAGTTAAATTCAGCAAAATACAATATCTAAGTGTCATTTGGAGACCTCAAGTTATCAAATATGGTGGTCATATCATCCTTCCAAAAGGTACGTTTATCTGGACTAGCTGGATCTTCTCATCTGAAGTGTGAAAGTTGGCCAATTATATTAAACAATATGTGAATTTTTAATCACTCTAAGCCATGAAGCTCTTTTGGGGAAATTTTGGACTAGGACACGTAAATGCTCATAAGGAAAATACTGCTCTAAATCTGCTTTCTTATAGAATTACACTTTTTAGATGCCATTTCAATCATGGATATCTCCCTAGGGCCATTGTCATTCAGATGTGCCACAGAATCTGAAACAAATCTAATTAGTATCAGAAGTCAGATTCCAGGTTCAAGTTATTTGGTGGGTGAAGGTTGATGGTTCAAGGAAACCAAAACATTTCCCAGTTCTAACTACATTTCCTATAGGTATGCCTACAGGTTTCAGGCCTGCTCTGTGTGTGATGCTTCTCACATGTCTCCCTGAGGTATATTTGATTCTCTTTCCTTGTGACAGCATCAATTTCCCAAAACCTTCTCAGCCCTGGAATAGGGGCTCACTTCTATGTAAACTGTAGACAATGTAAGATAGAAGTTAGATGGATAAAATACAGCATTGGATTTCCAGATTTCAAATCCTGCTTCCACCATGTATTACCTGTATGACCTTAAAATACATTAATTTGCTTCTGAAGCCCTCGTTTCCCCATCTATTGACTAGGCCAAATAGAATAGAGCTAATAGAACAATATCTTCAAGGCTTGATAAGTTATTCTTGGTAACTCAACACATAATTGGATATATGCGTTGGTCACAGCTCTCCAGAGAAACAGAACCAATATGATCGATGTATAGATATAGACAAAGAGTTAAAATTAGGTTACATGATTATGGAAACTGGCCACGTTCCAAGATCTTCAGTGTGAGTAAGAAAGCTGGAGACCCAGGAGAGCCCATGGTTTAGTTCCAGTATGAGTCTGAAGGTCTGAAAACCAGAACTGATGGCAAAATTCCTGCCTAAACATCAGCAGGTTTGACACCCAGGAAGAGTGGATGTTTCAGTCTGAAAATAAGGAAAAAACTGCTGATGTTCCAGTTCAAATGTAGTGAGACAGAAAGTCAGCCTACTCAAGCCTTCAACTGATTGATGAGGCCCATGCAAATTAGGGAGGGCAATCTGTTTTAGTCAGTCTGTTTTTTAAATGTTAATCTCATCCAAAAATATCCATGCAGAAACACCCAAAATAATGTTTGACCAAATATCTGGGCAGCCTGTGGCTCAAGAAAGTTGACACACAAAAGTAGCCATCACAGTCTATATAAAGCATACATTCCATCCTGGAAACATGCTTAAATAATGATAATCATTTTTTTTTCCATTAACTGTAAACTATATTGCATAATGTGTTTGTAATACCTCTCAGGTGAGCATTAACAGTCACAGGTTATCATGGATAAATACAGATGTTTCTAGTGGATAAAGGCTTTCCAAAATCACACAGCTACTTTTCTGCAGGACCAGGTTCAGAATTCAGAACTTACTGGCTACAAAAGCCATGTTCTGAAATCATATTGCCTTTCTTTTTAAATAAAGAGAAAACTGAGAAGGCAAAAACCAGATTCCACAAAACTCCCTGGAAGTCCTATAGGTTCCAGGGCAGTTCTCCGCCAGTGTTCACGTTTATATATAACCATGTGTGAAACATCTATGCCATTTTTCTGAGAAGTTGAGTAGGTGGCATGTACTTCAACAGCTCATCTCCACCAAATGAGAGCTATAATATATATTTAAAGATGATGTCAGCCTTTCTAAATATAATTTTCAACTGTGCTGGGAAAAATATAAACTGCAGCACTGTAATAATCAACATATAAATAGCTTTCACATCTTTGCCATGCAAATTTGGATGATATTATGGAAGAGGGCTATCAAAAGGGGCCTTCTGTTACCACGCTTTTTGCTAACCAGTGAGCAGCTGGGATTGATGACATTTTTAGTTAAAGCCAGTTTGGAAAGGTTTTTATCCCATGGAGATAAGCTAAAGCCTCAAAATAAAACAATCCCAAACTGCCAATGTTTGATTGGTTTGACGTTGGAATGGTGGTATTAAATGCCTGGTTTTCTCACAGTTTTAGAGAAAAAATACACAGCTTTCCATTGCCCTTTGACTGCTGACAAACTGAACCTCCATTTCTTTTTGTTGAAAGAATTTCCTCCACCCGGCAGGGTTCAGGAAACCCGATCCCCATCTCCAGAGCTGAGAATGATGTCTTATGCAGCCTGAGCACCTGTCAGGCCTCCTGGACAGACAGTCATCCTGCAGGATGCATCAAACACCATGACTTTGAAAAGATGTAGATATGCTGGTGATATCATCACAACAAAAAAGCCCATTGGGGTTCTTTTTGAAGAGGTGGACAGATTCCCACACATCCCTATCTTAGTCATAGGACAGGACTCCAGGGAAACTATATCTTTTGGAATGTTGCTAATTCCAGCTAAAGATGGCTAAGTATTTGTGTGGCAGATATCATAAACAGGTAGTTCTTGACTGTCTCTGACCCTGAGAGACTTTTGCAGGAGGACTACAGTGTTATATTTTCTTCTTAGCTTGAATACTTGTAGATGGGTGGGGCATGTGTCATATTACTCCAAGTTCTTCATCCACTGTTGTCTTATTCCAGTCTGGCTTATATCTTTATGTTGCCTTCCTGGTTCCTATACACATTTTAGATTGGGTCTCTCTTTTGTGGAACTTTCGTTGTTGAACAAAATAGCAGATGAGGTATTCATCAAAGACTATGTAAACAATAGGTCATCTAGTTATAGAAGTTCTCATTTGATCAGAGAGGCATAAACATAGGTGCAGTAGAAGAAGGAGCCCTCCAGGAACAGTAGATATGTAAGGATCTTCAACAAGGAATGAATTACAACTCTGCCTTTAGTTGTTTCAACTTATTATTCCATCTCATGAAATGTAGAATACAAGATTTTTAAGTCAAATTCTTTTTGTTTTGATCTGAGCTCTGTGCCACTGTATGCATTTTCATTTTGAAATGTACTTTTGCCATTCCTTCTGTCATAACATGGCTCTTTTTTTCTACCTCTTTAATCTGGGTATGGCTGTGTGACTTCCTCTGGTCAGTAAGGCATTAGAAAATTTAACACCAGCAGAGACTTAAAAAGTGTTTGTTCATTGGGCATTTACCTCTCTTGCTGTGCTTGGTAACTTGAAGCTATGGCATGAATTAGCACAAGCTAGCCTTTTGGAACAATCACATAGAGGAGAACTGAGGGTCTCTGGCCAAAAGCCTAGCAACAACTAGATATGAGAATAAAGCTAGTGAAGGCCATCTAGTCCCAGACAAGATGTCAGTTGATCACAGAGATCAGCTGAATTAATATACACCAGAAGAGCTACTCTAGATTTGCAAAATTTTGAGACATAAAAGATGCTTGTTTTAAGCCATTATTTTTGGGGATGGTTTCATATATAGCAAAAGTTAGCTGACCCATGCAAAATGGGTTTAATAATAACTCTCTTGTAGTGATACTGTGGGAATTATAAATAATATGTATAAATGGCCCAGAGAAAGTTCCCTATAAATGAGAGCTATATTATTCATTAGTTATCAATTTCAATGAGCTCCCGAGTCCCTTAATGTTAACACAAATCGAGTTCTCTTTTATTTTCCTGGTCTGGAAAATCAGTCTTGAATCCTGATAGTTCTTGATTTTGATGACTTGGTTTTAGTGTTGCTCAAGATGCTACTATCCTTCCCCCCTTTAATAAATTCATCTCCATCAAAGAAGCTTAGAGAAAAAGCCTCAGATCAGAGCCCTGACCTTCTGAAAATAAAACCAACAAAAAAGGACAAAGTTAAGTAGTAGTGATTCTCATCAAGTCAGAAATTGAAACCCAATCTTGAGTGTTGAGGTTCACAAAATTAACCCATTATAGTTGAATTGGGGAGAGTCTATCTTATTCAAGTTCTGCATGTATGTTGCTGTGCATAAAGGTAGGTGGATGTTCATAGTCCTTACATCACGAGTTACTGGAGAAGGCTTATGAAATGTAGCCCTCCTTTAAAACAAACTATATAGGGTTCTCTAACACAGTATATAAATATATCACAATATATCCCAAGGAATGGATATTAAGACCTAGGTAAGAGATCTTACCATGGTAAAGAGAGGGTTGAGTAGGTTTCTCAAGTGCATTAAGCGAAACTCTTTTATGTTCATTCACTTTTTCCAAAAGATCTAAATCAAACTGGCTCAAAAAAAAAAAAAAGAAGAAGAAGAAGAAGAAGAAGCATAAAATAAAGACAGTATTTCACATGCCTAAGGAATCAAGGATAGCTTTGACTGCAAAGCATGGCCAGATCCACAGGCTTGAAGATATTACCAGGGCTCCCTATTTCTCAGCTGTCTTTTCTGTTTTTCTCTTTGTTGGCCCATACATTCTCAGGTAGAATAGTTTTCAGAAACACACTGAATCTCAAATCCAAGTTTGTAACAAATTGGTTCTTTCTTACAAATTCAAATAAAGGCACTAGATCTAACTTTCATTAGCCCAGATTGCATCACATATTCATCCATGAACTAGCCAAATAAAGGTGGGTTCATCCAAGATCCAGAGTCAGAGAGTAGGAGTGGAGAGGATGTGCTTACCACAATAGGGGAGGATGGGCTCTCAACTTCTAAAGCAAATACTTATTTATTTGGGCATAGTGGTATTTTTACTTTGGGGCAATGGCTGCGTGGTTGAGTCAGGGCATTTAGCCTGATAGATCGATGGACTGACACTTCCAATCATAAATTAACATATTTTTGCTATGTTTTTCTTTATATCCAACTCCATTTAAGAAGCTAAGGTAACCATCTGGATGGGCTTGATTTTGTTTCTGAGAGGAAAAGCAGGTTGGAAGGACCATTGTATGTGTTGTTAATCTTGTGCATTATATTTCAATAGTGCATTTTTCTCATTTTCCCCAACAAAGACATGACAATCCCTAGAGTCTTAGCAACTCAGTGGTTACACCTACTCAATTATGTATTTGGCTCACTTGCAGAATGAAGTAATCAGATGAAGCCTGGTACAGACTGGCCTGAAGTAGAACAAATATGAGTGAACTCATCCAACAACATGCCTGAGGGGGGAAAAATATCCTTTACTTTCATTACTAACTCAAAAAGAGCCATAATTGAATGGTGCCACTTCATATTTCACAACAGGATAGGATTTGGGAATATAAACAACCAGGGTGAGGCAGAATTCAGAAGGTAAAAAGTAGATATGACTGCGGGCAGGACCCAGGAATAAAATAGAAAGCAGAACTAGACAAGGAGCCAGAGAGGACCCTGAAATGAAGCAATCAATCATCCACGAAACACAGAGGTGCTGGCAGTGTAGGCAGGTTTAGAGGATTAGGTGGGACAGAGAACAGAAGGCCTCACCAATGGGATAAATTTCAAAATGAGGGTGTTTGGGGCCCAGGCAACCTCATGTTTTGTGGCTGTTTTGGTTTTGGTGCCAATCTTACAATTTGGATCAGGCAGAGATGGAATATAGAGGAAATGTTCCACTTCTTATTTCTATTGACCACTTCCTCTACATCAGACACACACACACACACACACACACCCTTTACCCTCCACACCCCACACATACACCTATTTCTCCTGGCTAATATCTATTTGTTTTTCAAGACTCAACTAAGCCATCACATTCTTCAAGAAGGCTTCCATGGCTAACCATATCTCATTTAAGAGTTCCCATGCTATTGTCCCATTATGTTATTTACTAATTGCATTTTATTTACCTGTTCCTCTGTCTCCAGAAGCCGGACTATAAGTCAATCATGACTGCATCCCCAGGATCTAGAATGGTGTGTATTCAGCATTGTTTCTTTTTTTGTTTTTGTTTTTTAATAAGGCACCAAGTTTAAGCTATGTTCAACTAAAGTAGTAACACCAGAGTGATGTCCACTTGTGCAATGACTAAAAGAAGAGTATGAAATCACTGTATCTCATGCTTTTCCTGTGCTAAATGAAACCTATGTCTTTGCCACAGATTCCAAATGTTTTAATATATAAATTTATGCTATTTATGGGAAGATTTAAGAAAAATTAAAATTAGTATCCAAATGAAAAGGGTGTATCAACAATTAAACATGCCCTTTGTATTTGGCAGGTCTTTTCTAGAAAAGTAATAAAATAATTTCCCAATCATGATATCATTCTTATTTGAAAAGAAACTATGAGAAGTCAGAGTTCTATGACATTAAACAAATCACCTCACCTCATATGTAAAATGAGAGAATCCATTTTGCTCTCTATGTCTATGAAGTCAGTTTTTTTTTTTTAATTTGTCCTTCATCTCTAAACTACTAGAGTCTTCCAAAGGAATATTCAAAATAAACGTGTCTTTTCTATTGCAGTTGTTCACACATTTTGAAGTGTGGTAGAGCAGTTGCTATGAAAGAAGATTTCTGGGGTTTCATTCTAGTGATTCTTAGTCAGTTGAAGGGGATTGAGCCTAGGAATCTAAATTTTTTAAAAAGTATCCCAGGTGATATTGATTCAGGTCATCTCTGACAGATTAGTCGTTGAGTACCACTTTGTTTCCTTTATTCCTGCCATCTTTGTATACATCTCTTATTTTCCCTTGACAATCCTTCAAGGAGATGCCATGAGTTAGAGAATGAATGTATGAATGAACAAGTGAATGAATTAACCAACAAATATAAGTCTCTCCAAAGAGCACTTGTTTTTCTGTCATTCTGTTATATTTAGAGACCGTCCAGCCTCAGGTCTAGGCCAGCACTGGCACAAACTTGCTGAAGACAAACACTAGTTGAGAGTGTTGTTAATAAGTCCAGGAGGGAAGAAGACATGATCAGGAAACAGGTAAAAGAGGGGCCCTTAGGAGATTGTTAGCAGAGTCTGATGTCCTAACACATAATAGGTAAGAGCTGCCATTCAGAATGAACTCATGGGAGACAGCTAGTTCTTTACCTCAGCCAATTTAGTTTCCAGTTAAGAAAGATACTGGCCATTTAAAAAAAAAAAAAATCTATCTATCTATCTATCTTCTCTCTCTCTCTCTCTCTCTCTCTCTCTCTATATATATATATATATATATATATATATATATAATATCTGGGTTAAACTGGTTCAATTTAAATGTCTAGTTAGATGAGCTTCTTGTTAACTGAAGTGGCCTGGCATCATGGCATGGAAAGAGAACACAGGTAATAATAATGAGTATACAACTAAGTTGGTCTTCAAAAAATTTGGCATTGAAACAAAGAGAAGTTAATACTTAGATTTTATAGATGTTATAACATAAAAAAGTGGTAATACTAGGACCTTTGTACTTAGAAATGATACTTGTTGCCGAGCTGTGCCTTGGAAGTGTGGGTGTGACAAGAAACTTCTATAGGTTCCACCCCCAAGCTGTCTTAGACTCATTTTCACTGGTTGTTAATGGTTGTGCTACATTGCCTAATGGGACTTGATCCAAGAGGACACCTGTTTTTTCTCCTACCATCGCTATCGGTTCATCTTCAAGTTGGCTCTCCCTGACAGAAGACTACTGGTTTTAGCCAGTGGCCTTCATTTTTCCCACTAAGGTTGGTGTCACCTGGTTGGTTATTTTGCAAATGCCCTCTGAGCATGACTTTCCCCTTTGACATGCTATCTGCCCATTATTCATTGCTCCAAAGTGACAAGTCAAGGAGATCTTTTGAACAAAACTAAGGACCCCTCCTCTTTCACTATCATTCAGTATGGAAACTTGAAGGACATCTTTGACCCTCTTCTTGCCTCCCTGTCCTTTAACAAAGCTTGCCTCATAAAGCTGCACTTCCATTTCATTCCCCTATTTCTACCTTAGTGCCGGCCCATATTGACCCATTCCTAAACAATAGATAATTGCAGTAACTTCTTAATTGGTTTGTCTGGCCTCTATGCACACTCATATACCAAAATTCCAGAATACATTTTAAAAACATTACTTCTCTTTTGTTGACATTGTCTTTGGAAATTTTCAGGTGAGTTCTGCTATGCTCAGTTAAGTTTACTTTGACCAATATTTACTGAACATCCATTACATTCCAGATATTATTCTGGGACATATGGGAGACATGCAGATGGATTACAGAGCTAGCAGAAGAAATAGACTCATAAAGATATGGTTAATGTCCACTGGGTAAAATTAATGGCAGGGGTAAATGGAGAGGTTGCTGAAAGTCTTCCAGAAAAAGAGACACTGAAATTAATCTGAAAGAATGAATAGAAGGGGGCTCCTGGGTGGCTAAGTGGGTTGAAGCCTCTGCCTTCAGCTTGGGTCATGATCCCAGGGTCCTGGGATAGAGCCCCACATCGGGCTCTCTGCTCAGCAGGGAGCCTGCTTTCTCCTCTCTCTCTGCCTGCTTCTCTGCCTACTTGTGATCTCTGTCTGTCAAAAAAATAAATAAAATCCTTTAAAAAAAAGGAATGAATAGAAGGTGACACAGGGAGGGGAACAAGGACATTCAGCAGTGGGTACAGTGTGGAAAAAGGCATGGAGAAGAGAATGTATGGAGTTCTTTGAGGCTGGAGTTAGATATTTCAGTGCTGGGCAGATTTAGGTAAAAGCTGTAACTGGAGCAGGCTCAAATAGTAGAAGTCTGTCAGTCAGGCTAAGGAGAATTTCAGTATCATCTGAAGCTACTCCTTATCAAGCGCAATTGACCCTTGAACATGAAGGTTAGAGACACCAACCCCCCCCATGCAGTTAAAGATCTGCTTATAACTTTTGATTGCCCAAAAACTTAATAGCCTACTGTTGACCAGAACCCATAATCATAAACAGTCAAGTAACACATATTTTGTATATTATAGGTATTGTATGCTGTGTTCTTAAAAAAGTAAGCTAGAGAAAATAAAAACTTAAGAAAATCATAAAAGAAAATATATTTATAGTACTATACTGTATTTATACTCTAAAAAATCTGCATATGAGTGGACCTACACAATTCAAACCCATGTTGTTCAAGGCTCAGTTGTAGTTCTCAATTTAGGTCTCACATCCATAGCATGTGATATTCGTTAATGTGAAGATGCTATGTAAAGCCATGAGATAAGCCTGATACTTTCAGATGACAAATAATTCACAGTATGACTTTTATGTAGCAATAAATAGATGTTTGTGATATGCATCACATTTTTAAAAATTTTCTTTAAAAAATTAAGATTAAAAACATCAGGTTTCTAGTAGATTACATTAGATTGGATCCTATTATCTCTTGATAATTTACTCTCTTTTGCTTTTAAAAGTAAGAGGCTCAGAGCTATTGGAACTAATGATTCCAATAAAAATGCTACTCTACCCAAGTTATTCCAGCTGAGGGGAATAAGTCTAAGTGGACACATGAGTGTGATTCAGAATTATTCTTGCCTCTAGAGCAATGCAATTCTCTTATATGCAATTATGCACATTTTTCTGATGACAAGGTATTTTATAGTCATGGCAAACCCAAATAGACAGGGGCCTAAGAAAATGAAAGTATAGATAAGTCATTGTTAGCTATAAAAAAATAATAACAAGTAGATGGATGGATAGAAGGACAGAAGTATGAGGAAATGAGTGAGAGAGAAGTTCAGAAATAAGGTGCCAACTTTTCCTATTTTTCTTTCTCATGTGTCTTTGTGTAACTCTTTTCTCCTAGAATGTCCTACTATGGCTTTCTTTCTTTCTTTCTTCCTTTTCTTTCTTTCTTTCTTTCTTTTTTCCTAGAAAAGAGACAAACTCTATTTTTATACCTCTCTGAGTTCTTCAGAGAACAAGAAATAAATTTTCTGAAATTTTCATATTTATTTTGTGCATCACAAATCTGTTTCTTTTTTACAGACCACCTTGATTGTGGTCATATTTCCATTCATCCATAATACATCCCTTTGCCCAAGTGGAAAGACCATTAAGAATAGAAATATTATCTTATCCTTTGTAGCACAAATATAGCCTAGCATTAGGTCTTGCTGGAAGTAATGAATAGTGGATTTAATGTATAAATCATGGACTACTTTCAGTTCCATTCAATAATGTGTATTGCATATACTGTGCTAGGTTCTGGTGATTTAAGATGGCTAGAATATGGTTCTAGATCTTGAGGTGCTTGATGATTTCATTTTAAAATAGCTCTTAATAAACTCCATAATTTTATGTTAACATTCACCCTATTTTTATTCTCTAGAAACACTTTTTATGGGGGTCATGGTTTCCTCAAGAGTGAGGTGTTGATGATAACGTTCATAGCAGAGTGAAGCTGTTTACATTTAACAATAAATCAGAGGAGAATTCTTCAAACAGGGAAGGAATTAATACATTTCAAAGTTATAGAATGACTTTTCCCTAATATCTTAAAGTACAACTCTAACTTTTAAGTATACAATATAATGAGTCCAGTGTTGTGATCATTTTTTAATTATATTACTGATATAGTCCAGATTGAATTCTGGGAGATCTGCAAATAAATATAATAGACACTGATGCCTCCTCATTAAGAAGAAAAGTCTATATTCCAAAAGATGCAGAAGTAGCAGATCTTGCACATTGTATATTATCATGCATTAAGGAATATATTTAAGCCTATAGTTTAGAAAATATCTAAGATAATTGAATTAGTTACTGTAATTAGGCAATTAGAATAATTTATAATTGTAGAAGTTTCTTGTTTTTAACTTTTCAAAGTATACTCATCCATTGTTAATCTTGCCCTTTATATTTATATGTATAAAGATATTTATACATAACAAAAATGTTATTTTATAAGGAGGATAAAAAGGTTTTTTGACGGACTGATGCTAATTTTTTTTTAAAGATCATTTTTTTAAGACTTTATTTATTTATTTTACAGAGAGAGAGAGAGAGCACAAGTAGGCAGAGAGGCAGGCAGAGAGAGAGAGAGGAGGAAGCAGGCTCCCCACTGAGCAGAGAGCCCGATGCGGGGCTCGATCTCAGGACCCCAGGATCATGACCTGAGCTGAAGGCAGGGGCTTCAACCCACTTAGCCACCCAGGCGCCCCAGACTGATGCTAATATTAATAAATATAGGAAGTAGTTGAGAACCAGCATAGTATGCTACAAAACCAACAGCGTATAAAAAAGAGGAAGTGGGTCTGTGCACCTTGGGAGTCTATCTCCAGAAAGCTCTAGACATAGACAGCATCACCATCTGTGACTCCATTAAACCCAAATGGATCATGTGACTCCACTCTCTGTACCTCTTCAGCCAGTTTGGCCTAATCAAGGCATTCACTTCACTTATTCGCTAGCTTAAATAATGAAGTTGAGTCATTAAGATTTTTCTACCAAGAATTTCAGAAATTTGAAGTTGAACACTGAGGAAAAAAATGTTATGTAAGAATGGGTCATTCCTGAAGAGTCTAGGGTAGAGACTATCTGTTCATAGCTATGTGCACAGTAAGCACAATAAAGTGCTCAAAAGGTCATTGAAATAGAGTTACAGACCGCAGTGAGGTGACCTCTGAAAGAGAGAGGAGCAATGGAAGACGTTGCCCGTTGATTTCTGAAGTACTATCCCCCTTGGATTTCCCCATTCTGGCAGAGCAGTTGCTTACTCTCGAGGCTGATGGTGCAAGGTATTCACTTCTTCAGCCTTCTCTCAATCTAGAAAGTGGGTCCGTGGCCCAATAATGGCCCATAAACCTCAAAAGAAAATATGTGGCAAACTTCTTTAGAAGATTTTATTCTGATCAAAAAGAGGCATATGAAAAGAAATGGTTCTTCTTGCCCTTGGGTAGTGTTAGGTAAGGATATCATGTCTAGAACAGTAGTGGCCATCTTGTAACCATGGCCTGATTAAGAGAAGGACCACAGCCTACATACTGAAGATAGTCGAGTAGAAGCAGAAAAAAACCCTCTGGTGATTTTTAACTTTTGATTCAGTCTATCTATAACTGATGTATCTTTACTTTTCTTGATATGTATAATAAAGGATATCCTTACGTTTCCAGCCATAGTACTTGGGCGTATCTGAATAACCATAAGCAAATGAACTCATAGGTTGTCTTATGTCCTGATCTTTACATCTCAAGTGAATCTTTCTCCACATGGTCCTGATGAACCTAAGTTTTATGTGACTTTCTTTCATCTTCTTACAAAACAAGCCCCCCACTCCTTTTCTAATTTCTACAGATGTGTTTCTACTCTTTGCAGATGGATTGGTCTTGACACAGGCTTTCCGTAATACATTTTTGAAGTTAAGAGCTTTGACTATAATCACAACAGAGTTCAATTGTGATGCAACTGTAACCAGAATACAAGATAGCCATGACAGCCTTCCTGGTTATGTCCCACATGCTATTTCAAAAAATGGTTGGAAAATAGAGATGTTATTCATTGACCAACTATTCAATGCTATACAAGAAATACCGTAATAACCATTTTAAGAATAACTTCAATGCGCATGGTGGCATCATTTAACCTACCATAAAATTGCAGCATAATACCCAATGAAAAAGGGTTCAAGTATTCAAAGAAGGAAATCGAATGGAACTTGAATATATTTAATAACTATTTGAACTTCTTCGCAGGGAAGTCATTTAATACTTATCCATTCAGATCCCTTTAAAAGGAAGCGTCTCTCCCCAAAGCCTCTCTATTATGAAGCTACAGTCTCCAGATTGCCAACTCCATTGTCCATAGAGCAGAGCGTGCTTGGAAAAACCTGCCACATAAGCAAGTTCTCACAAGCCTGGGGAGAGATTAAGTACTGCTATGTGTAGCTACTTCCAAAGATGCCTTTGCTTCTCCCGCTTCACTGCTGCTGTGAAGTCGACAATCCTGGAAATGCATTTTGAGGCAGGGAGTTTTCAAAGTGACAGGCTTAAAAAATACAATTCACCTTTTGCCCTTCCCCTCCCAGCTGCAGGATACTAGGCCTCCTTAGAACTCAGTTTTGTAACTCTGAATACGCACCGATATCTTAAATAAATAGACTAATCTCTCCTGGGCCACAGGTTTCCAGTTGTAGTTTATAGTCTAAATTCCCCCCTTTTAAATGCAGATGATTAAATGGGAGTGTTTGTGATTTAAACAAAAAGAAAACCATCTTTCATATCTCCTAATCTCAATTTTCTTATGAATTTGGAGAAATAATTAATAGCAGACTTGAATTGGCTCCAAAATTTCCTCTTACTTAAGCTGTTGCTCACCCAAACAGAGAGGAAATCAAGTGGAATAAAAAGCATGGGAAGGGAAATCTGTCTTCATTGTTTCTCAATTTTGTGGCCAGAAAGACCTGGGTAGCTCATAATAATGGAGACAGGAGCTATGAGTTCTCATATCGCCTCCGATACCAAGCAGCTTTATGACACTGGTCACCTAAACTCCGTTTCCTCATATGTAAAATTAATAGGTTAGACTCCATAATGTCTGATAACTCTTGAGTGTTGGAGTTCTGTTCCTTGATAAAATGTAATTCAATCATTTCATGAGAAGGGATAGAAAATTTGGAGCCAGAAAACTTAGGTTTGAAACCTACTTTCAAATTCCTCAGCTGCACATCTCTGGATACAAAAGTTATTTGCTCAGATCCTCCATCACCCACTATGTAAAATGGAAGGCAGGATACCAGTGTTACAATTATGTTAAAAGCAAGAAACAATGACGTAACATATGAAATTGTATTTATTAAGTTACATAGCATTCTATAACAAACTTTCTATCTCAATAGCCGGCATAATTAGTAGTCTTTAAGAAAAAAGCACATGGAATATAATTAGCTTTAAGTAAAATCATATAAAATATAATTATTAATTACTGAGAAACAAAAATCAGCCAGCTGGAAGCTGTTTGCTCAGCTTCTCTATCTAACTTGCTGCTTGAAGCTGGAATGTCTGGTTTTCACTTGCTAATTCCAAATTTGCATGATGAAAGGGACATGTGCAAAGAAATCATAAACTCAGAATTGTGGCACCTCCAACAACATCACAAAGTGGGCCCAGATGAAGGTACTATCTAAATAAAATGTATGATTGGTAGGCAAATGAGGCTTCCACATTAAGCTCCAACCCACTTTTCCAACATGATGTCATGCCTCAAACCCCCTTGACAGAGAAATTAAAGAAATTATAGAGCCATCACTGTAACTGATTGACTACATAAGTGTATGGGTGCTCCCGCCACCTATTAGATATCCAAAGGCAACCTTTACTCAACAGAAACAGTTGACTGCCCCTATTAGATATCTAAAGGCAACCTTTACTTAACAGAAACAGTTGACTGCCCAGGTGACTTGATTTCATATTCTTTAAAATATACATATTATTACCTCTAACTCAATTCCTTTCCTTCATTGGAAATAGAGGAAGACCCTCCTTCCTCTATTCTTTTGAAGTTTTTTTATGCATAAATCATTGTAGTGGTTGTCATATCAGAATGTAGGCATTTATAGACACAAGTTCTCTACCAGGCTTTGAAAGACTCTTCTCTGTATCAGTAAGGACCTAACAGGGTGCTTTGTTGTGGCTGCTATTAAGAAAGATTTGATGAATGAATGAATGCATGAATAAATGAAATTCCTTTCAGAAAAATTTTTCCCTTTAATTGAAGTTCATATTCATTATCCAAAAGAGGAAATAATCCTTCTGCAAGGGGTTTTACGCTGAGTTTTTAGTAATATTTTCATATTAGTACAAATGAATTTCAGGTAATTTCCTGAGAGACGTTTCAAATAGAGTACTAAGGGCTGAGGAATAAATTGGAGAAAGCAATAAGCATTGGGAGAGCGCAGGTCCCCCAAAACACTCATCGATGCCTTTCTCTCCCATCTGTTTTGCCTGAATAACACAGTTCTGAATTACATCAAGTATGATTGCTGTTGACCCTTCACAGAGTAGAAAAAATTAGCAGTGACTCCAATTTAGGAAGCTCTCACTATGTGCCAGGAATTGTCTTAGGGATGTTAAATAAACTACCCGATTTACTCTTCACAATAATGTTAAAAAGTAGCTGTTTTTCAGATGAAGAAACTGAGGCACGGAGAAGTTTTCTGAAGGTTTATGCGCAGAGTCAGGATTTGAGAGTCAGATGCTCCCCCTGCAAGCCTGGTTGAACCCAGAACAGACATCTAAACTCTGTGCCCGCTGCTCTGTGCTGGATGTTTGGATTTGCAATTCTGATGCCAGGAAGCATCAGGGGAGCCTGTAGAGGACACTCCTGCACAGCTTTGGTCTAAAGTTCAGGCTGGGGGCAGATTGCAGCAGGTTGGAGATAGGACTCGTGGAGAATGTTTGTGTGTCCCACATGTTTGGCATAGCAGATGCCCCTACTCTCTCAAACTTGGCTGAAAAGACAGAATGCCTTGGCTTTGGATAATTCCAAATTTGCACGTATTGTTGATATTGATGTTCTCTCATCTGGATGGGGATGACAAGCGTCTTTTGTCCAGATCTGGCAGACGTACACAAGCAGAGCTGACTCACTCTGAATACAGTGCAACCACCAACATCACAGATCCTTCTAAGCTACCTAAGTAATATAAATGCCCTTCTTTCCTCTGTCCCTACAATTATTCCTGTAAGTATTGAATAAGCTGAAATGCAGTGTGATTTATGAAGCAGCTGAACTCCAACTACGTCTGAATCCTTGATCCCCCCATGAAGAATGGGAGGGAGAATATAACGGGCTAGGGTGAAAGGCCAGCATCCCACGCTGAAGTTGGTTTCCCAGGAGCTCTAACTCCCAGGGCAGTTCAGAGCTGCAAAAGGTAGGAGGCAGTCCAACATCAAACTAACCAGAGGGAGTTGGTGTCAGATGCCAGAGATAACAGCTGCACCCTGAATTCAAGGAGGCAGAAGAAGAAAAGAATGTTAAATATAAGCACCGCATAGCACATGTTTACTCTGTGACCTGTTCTACACGCTTCTTATGGATTACTTAATTTAATCTGAAGTAGCCAGTCTCATCCTCATCAAAGCAAGACAAACAGATGCTATGAAGTATTGAGGATTTCCAATAAGGAAGTAAAGCAGAGAGATGTCTGTCGGAAGGCTTATACCAAGTCATAGGACTTCACCACCCACAACAGAAGGCAGAGCCCAGGAGACTGCACAGGCTGATTTGAGAATTGTCAGAGGAATGGGCTCCAAGCATGGAAAAAGAGCACAAGGAAATTTTCATGGTAGGAAAGCACCAGTTAGTGGATCTCTCTCTCTTTTTTTTTTTCTTAAGATTTTTTTATTTTTTAAAATATTTTATTTATTTATTTATTTAACAGACAGAGATCACAGGTAGGCAGAAAAGGAGGCAGAGAGAGGAAGGGAAGCAGGTTCCCTGCTGAGCAGAAAGCCCGATGCGGGGCTCGATCCCAGGACCCTGAGATCATGACCTGAGCCGAAGGCAGAGGCTTTAACCCACTGAGCCACCCAGGCACCCCTTTCCTTAAGATTTTTATTTATTTATTTGATATATAGAGAGAGCCAGCAAGCACAAGTGGGGAGGGGCAAGGTGAGAGGAAAAAGAGACCCTGAGCAGGTACCCTGAAATCATGACCTGAGCTGAAAGCAAGTGCTTAACCTACTGAGTCACCCAGGTGCCCTGTCAGCAAATCTCTTAAACTGGCTTTACCGTCAAAGCAAAAAAACAAGAAGGAAACCCTGGATAAATGTTATTACACCAAGCCAATCTAATACAAGAGGCAGAAAATACGAAGTATAAATAGTAGGCATTCATCAATGAGATAATAGTTTTTTTTTTTTTATTTTACTTTTGAAATAAGAATGGTTGTCTCCTGAAATGGCTTTTGCCGTGAAATTATCAGCTCTAAGAGATGGCTTAACTTTTAGTTACTTTCACACTGCTGTGTGAGGGATTACATTAAATGAGATCTGTAATTTTCCTCTGAAGAACACAAAAATCTTGTTTATTTTATAAATCCTGTTTATAGTGTTATCAATGTTATCCTACCTATTTATCTCTGTCCTCCTCTATTTCTTGTGCATGAACAACTAATAACATTCAGTTCACTTAGCCGGAGAAATGAGACAAAATTAAAAGGCTAAGTTAAATTACTCATATTCCAAGACAGTTCCTCTATGTCACGTGAAATTATTACATCCTATATTTAAGTTCAAAAATGAGTCCAATAGCTTTTTAAAGTGTTAGAATCATTATCTAACTAAACTTAAAATTTAAAAAATAGTATTATCATAACAGTAGTGGTTGGTCTTATTTGTAGCAGGAACTTTTCTCCCTCATTGAACTCACAGATTGGGTATGTGCAGATACTGCTAATCATATGGATGTGAACAGGGTGATGTTTCAAACTTGAGGAATACAAGATTCAGTTGGGTCAATAAGTTAATTATACAAGTAACTGCAAAATGTACTAGGATAATAATGGAAGTGTTTTGAGTACCATGGCATTATTAGACTGTTGACATTTAAAAGGCTTCAAGGATGGGACACCTGGGTGGCTCAGCTGGTTGAGCCTCTGACTTTTGATTTCAGCTCAGGTTATGATTTCAGGATACTGGGCCCGAGCCCCAGGTTGCGCTCTCCACTCAGGACAGAGTCTGCTCTGCTTGTCTTCCACTCCCTCTGCCTCACCACCACTCTCTCTCCCTCTCAAGTAAATTAATTCTTTGAAAGCCTTCAAGGTAACATTGAGTTGGTCCTTGAAGAGTGGGTAGTCTCTGACATGCAGGATAAGGGACGTGGCTTACTGAGTATGAAGAAGAGCATGAATAAGACAGGCACGGGGCAAAGTGCATTTTTGAGGTTCAGTGAGTAGACCAGTTGAGCACAAAGGTAGAAGCCCTTAAGATGGGACTTAGAGAGTGATGAGAAGTCATTGTAATGTGTTGAGCTTCCTTTAATTAATCTGTCCGCATTAGGTGAGATGGTAACAGAATGAGTTTATAGAAAAAGGATTGTTGTTCAAAAGCTGTTGGGGTAATCCACAAAAGAGGTGGTAAGTGCTGGAACTTGGACTGGGGCAGAAGGGATAACACATACCGTAGAGGTGACAACATCCTTACAGCTTCAGTCCCAGCAACCCGGTTGGACCAAGAGAAAAGGAAGAGCTATTGATGGTTCCCAGGATTCAAGGCTTGGTGACAGAAAGATGATAATATTCACAAAAAGGAGGTCAGGCAGATGAGCTATTCTGGTTGTGGGAAGGATGAGTTCAGTTTTTGATATATGAAATTAAAGACACGGCAGGATGTTTTAGGAAGACATGATCAGCAACCAGCTAGAAATGAGGAATAGTTGCTTGGCAGAGGAGTGAATGTGGAGCTGTCACTGCAAGTGACATCAAAGAACACAGGAGAATGAGACTCCAGAGGAGGAGAGTTTAGAAGAAGATAAGAAGAGAGGGTTCAAACAGAGTCTAAGGAAGAACCTATAGTAAAGAGGCCCAAAATGAGGTCTCAGAGAGGAGTGAGTTTACAAAGGAAAGGAAGAGTACAAGTGCTGGAAGCTGGAGAGAAGTCAAGAATGATGAGAATGTCTGGGATTGTAACAATATTTCATCCTTCAGCAGCAGCAGTTCTGGGAAAATGGTAAGGGAGGAACACATTTTATAAGCAGCCCACCAGTGAGTGGACAAGGATGCAGAGAGAGTGAGAGAAAAATGCATTCCCAATCATTTAAGAGGGATGTTTGCAAAAGGAGCTTGGTAGGAATGACGATGTCACATACAGCTAGAGCTGTATACTGGATTGTGTTATACAGCAACACTAATAAGAAAGACACAAATATTAAAATTGGACAATCAATTACATTTATAAATTAATGCACTCACAAACCAATCTTATGAGCCTAAAATAATTTTTAATACATCCAGATCAAAGTTTGTATGCCTTTGAGTTCATTCAAAATCGTTATCAAACTCTTTTCTTAAATGGAAGGAGTATGTGGAAAATATTTTCCTTGTAAAGCCTTTAAGACTTTTGATATAATTAGAATAGCAACCTCTTGGGAATCATCTGACTTCCAAGGCTTACATTGTGGTGGTATGACCCACTACTTACCTACCCTGAGACATGAGATTTATCCCCATAAAGAGAAAAGGCCAGATCCTTAATAAGTTGAAAGCTCCAACAGGTAATTCATGTCACCAAGAGAAATGTAAGTTCTGTGTTACATAGACCAAGTCACCTTTGGAAGGCTTGGGTATCGGAAAGCCAGTCTTGAAAACCACAGAAATATGGGTTGAAGATTAAAATTTCAGGCAAGGCTTATGAAAATCTAGTCGGTGACCAGTGCCTTCCTCCTTCTGAGAGCTATATAGGGACTTCAAACTTCAGAATAGACTACTAGCGAAGGGGGAAAATGGGCAGGAAAATGTGGGATACAAAAGAAGCTCACAGTGTTAGTAGAAAATACAGGTGAGTGATCTCAGCAGTGAATTAGCTAAAAATTCCTCATACCAGCTCCAGCGACGAAGGCAATTTTTTGACATCATGTGTAGCTCAAAGAGGAGCCAATAGCCTCATGAATATTATTATAGCATGTCCATGTATAGCTTGGAATATACAAAACAAAACAAAAGATGGGGCTCTTTGAGTTACAAAGTCTAAGTTTCATCATTATCTCAAATTGGGTAAAACAACTTCTCCTTTTTTCTAGTTCCTCTTAATCAAATTGTGCTACAATATTTTTTAACTTGTTGGATTTCCCTGTAGCTTTCTTTTCTGTACACATGGACACAATGACTTCCTCCCTCAAAATACTCCATATGTTTTACTGTAAAAGCATGTTTTTTTTTTTTTAATTTTATTTATTTTTATTTATTTATCTATTTTACTGTTTTGGTCTCTGTGCAAAACCAAATTCCTCTAGAACATTGGTCATGCCTTCAGCTTGGAGGGGCTTAATACACATTTACGGAATAACCTTAATAGAACCAAAGAACTACTTCCTAAGGCAATTTCTATGCACAGAAAGAGTTGTGGGTTGGTTTTTTTTTTTTTTTTTTTCCCTCTGACTTTCACAAAAATAAAGGGCTAATATCACCAGCGGGCAAATTTTGTAAAATTACTCTCCAAAGTGCTTCAACAAAACCTGCCAACACAACTCAAGCCCAAACTTCCCCCTTCCCTGCTTTGTAGCAAAGGGCCTCCCTGGGACGGGCTGCCAGTCATGCAGACGAGAGCCAAATTGTTTCGTGGATTTGGGAAGTGGACAGATGTTCTCCTGGGATGATGGAGACAGGCACCGCCACATACATTTTCACTTGACGTGTTAACCAATATTCTTAGCCAATTATTCAGAGGCGACCAGCAGTTAATGCATGCAAAAGCAGGAGCTAGAATCATCACTCATGGCTCCCACTCAGCCCCAAACTCCTGCCAAAGTGCTAAATTCCTCTCCCGCTCTGAAAGACACGGAGTTCATTTTGTGTGCCCTTGGATGTGCTTCTTGAGGATTATATTAGAACATCGAAAGCTGATTATGAAATGGTCATTGTGGATGCATAAATAAAAGAAAATAAAACTAATGCTGAGGATATATGCCTCAAAATACTGAACCGTAAAGAATGGGTTTTACATATGAGAATGCATTTGAGGTCTCAAATTACCCCGAGGCAATGGGATAGTGCAATAAAAGCAAGAGCAGCTGGGCCACACCAGTGATACACTGTGATAACTGCTATTATAATAGCTCATTTGCAAAAGAAATATGATGTAATAAGATCTATCATTTTTAATGGAAAATAGAAAAAAAAAATAAAAAGATGATGTGGTCCGTTTTGTTCAGAGAGATGACAGCAGAAGAAAGTCAACAACGAGAATCCTCACTGCCAAGCATCCATATGCACAATGCCATGTATCTCTGCCAGGGCTTGGGTCTTTAACCAATGCAAACTGGGACCTAGTGCATGGAAAATAAGAGGGATGCAAACCTTGTTTCTCAGAAACTTGCAATCTAAGCATCATTTTAAAAGTAGTTTTTTATATTTTTTTAAAAAGTAAGTTTTTTTATTTCTAGGGGAAATTATGCTACATTAAAAAATATATAATAGCCATTTCTACAATTGATTTTATAGACAAATATATTCATGTGGCAGAGTATATAGGATTGTGTCTGTTAGTGGTTGTCCAGTAAAAGAGAAGGTTTCTGTTTTTGTTTTTGTTTTTCCCAAAATAGGCAATAAAATAATAATAATTGATCAAGTGATGGTGACAAACCAAACAAGGGGCTAGCCACCCAGAGATTGACAATTGCAAGCAGCAGCTACCACCCTTAAGGCAGGAGAGATTGGCAGACACTAAGAGCTGAGGATACCCTGTGCAAGCTGGACCCAAGTGAATGGTAAACTTAGGTTTTGTTTTGTTTTTGTTTTTTCCCCATGGAAGAGGAGCTGAGAAAAGTGAGAGCAGAAACCATCAAAGAAACACAGACACTGCATTAAAACCATAGGCAGGAGAAGTGGCAGAAATATCTTGCGGCTACCTTCCTCCCACTCCCAAGTCTCCTGCCTTGCTTCCTATAGGTGAACCCAGCCAGGAACTGGCTACCACAGGATGCTGGAATGGAGAATTGTAGACAGAAGGTCTGTTCCAGTGCAGAATGGGGCAGAGCAAAGATGAGGAAGGTGAGAAAAGCCTGGAAAAAGACCAGTGCTATTTCCAAAGACTAGCCTTGCTATCCACCCATAATCTCTCTCCCAAATGATTACAGCAGTCCACTACAGTTCTCTGAAGGAATTCTGATCTCTCTCTAATCTACTTTCTATTCTGCAGAGAGTTTGATCTCTTCAAATCCCCCATCCTGACCAGGAGGCACTCTTCACCGTCTTCTGTGTCTCTTGGGAGAAAGACAAAATCCTTTCTGTGACACACAAGGTCCTTCATGAAGTCCTGGGCTACCTCTCTGGGCTCATCTTGCTTAGCACAACTTTACTGTCTGCTCTACAGTGGCTCTGGTCTTCTTGATCTGTTTTCACTGATTTGTTCACTCATTCATCAAAACTTCATCAAGGGGCTACTTTCCGCCAGGCGTTTTTCTTCACTCCGGAGAAAGAGCAGTTAATAAAACAGATGCAGTATATACTTACCTGAAGGATGGTGTTTTGTTTTCTTTTTAGTGTATAAATGTGGAAGGACAGGCACTAAGTAAGACACAAAGTAGTGCTGTAAAGAATGCTTTCACATTCAACAATAGCAGTATTAGAAAGTCCTTTCTAACCCTGGGACATTTAGGCAAATACCTAAAGGAGGAAAGGGTGTACCTCCTTTACAATAGCTGTATATGCTGTACATAGGTGAAGAACCCACCAGGCAGAGGAAAGAGCAAGTGCAAAGTCCTTGAGGAATGAGTATAAAATTCTAGAGCTTTCCATGTTATTACTTCAGGAAAGGATTTCATACTTTCCTCTCACCCTGTATTGGCCAGATTTTTTTTTTTTAAAGTGTCTTTATAAGATGAAATTCCCTGCATAAATTCAAATGTGAATTGTACATCTGCTGGTATGGTAGGTGGATAAACAGTAACCTCAGCTACTTGACTACATACTCTATGAGGGTAGTGACTAGTTTTCTCTTAAGAAATAGGTTTGCTAGGGGCACCTGGGTGGCTCGGTTGGTTAAGCCACAGCCTTCAGCTCAGGTCACGATCCTGGAGTCCCAGGATTGAGTCCTGCATTAGGCTCCCAGCTCCGCGGGTAGTCTGCTTCTCTCTCTGACCTTCTCCCCTCTCATTCTCTCTCTCTCAAATAAGTAAATAAAATCTTAAAAAAATAAAAAAGAAATAGGTTTGCTGCATAAGAGAGAGACCTCAAAAACAGTGATTTCAAAAAAGACCAAAGCATATTTCTTCTGTGTATAACTGTTATGATGAATCTGGCAGCTCCATGATGTCAAGAACCCAGAGTCTCTACTTTATTTCCCTAGAGTAGTTTTGTCCTGGCCAAGGTATTTTATCAGCATATTTGCAATCCAGGCAGCCAAAGAGGAGAAGATGAGCAGGATCAAGAAAAGGACAACATGCCTTCTCTTTTACAGTCAGAATCCAGAAGTCACATGCATCATCTCCCCTCACATTCTGTTAAGCAAACCTAATCCCATAACCACATTAAACTAGAAGGAGGGCTGGCCAGGGATGTGCCCTAATAAAAAGGTTATTTGCATGAAAAAAGGAAGAGGCAGATCTGGGAGATACCTGGCAATATCTACTACCAAGCAAGAGAAACAAAGAAGACAGAGCTAGAGATACGCATGACAGCCTGTGTGCTTATAGAGAACTGAATTAAGTGAGTGAACTGAGAATAGGTTATCTGTTTTGACCAGAAGCATGTGGCCTTGTGGCTGCATAGGAGAGAAGAACCTACCAACAACAACAATCAAAATCCTGCAAGACATCTAAAGAGGAAGCTAGGGGTGCCTGGGTGGCTCAGTCTTTAAGTGTCTGCCTTTGGCTCAGGTCATGATCCCAGCTTCCTGAGATCAAGCCCAGTGTCGAGCTCCACAAGGAGCTTGGTTCTCCCTCTCTGGCTCCCCCTGCTTGTGTTCCCTCTCTTGCTATCTCTCTCTGTCAAATAAATAAGTAAAATCTTTAAAAAGTGAAAAAGCTAAAGGTGTTTGTCAGGTGCTATACTCTACAGTCCAGTCACAGCTTAAATTGGTGGGATAGGACCTAGGTCAGGTTCACATATCAGTGCCTAAGAAGAAACCACTTCAGTGCTGAAATTATCATTATATTTCCTTAGAAAAATGGCACACTGTAAACCAATGCATCAATGATCAATAAATCCTTCCTATACTGTGAATAGGTTGCTGTTTTTCGCTGATACCAAATGAAGGACCAGCCCTTTGTTTAAGAGTTGGGGTGTACGAAAAAACCTTTGCTTTGCCTTTCAACTTCAGAATCCAGTTAGAGCCATAGAATAGAACTGAAACCAACTACAGATTTTTATAATCTAATAGGCCTGCCCTAGAACATACACTCATAGAGTAGAATGCCAAGCAGAATGATCTACTCTGCTTGAGTAGGAGGTGGAGGCAAACATTTTCTATAAAGGAGCCAATAACAACTATTGTAGCCTTTGTAGTTCATATGATCTTTATTGTGATTATCCAGCTCTGCCATTGTAGCACTAAGGCAGTCATAAACAACACGTATATGAATGCTCATCGCTGTTTCCTAATAAAACTTTATTGACAAAAGCAGGTGGCAGATGGATTTAGCCCAAAAACCCTAGTTGCCTAATGCCAGGTTTCAACTGTTACTTTAGTCTCTTTTCTTGGAGGGTCTGGAGAGCATATTTTCTTTTTACTTAACAGAAATTAAAAGAGCTCATAAGGCTGCTGTCTTTAGCAAGGACCCTTAGACCCTAGCATGGTGTTTGCTCTCTTCTTAATTGTGCAGCATAAATAATTCGGGAAGCAGAACTGGAGGAAGGAATGGCCAAAAGTAAATGAGGACTTCATAGAGGAAGCAGAGTCCAGCTAAATCCTAAAAGATGCAATTTATTTAGAATCACTAAGAGCTCTATATGGGTTGTGTCATTCTGTCCTCCGACACTTCTATGCACTTCCGTAACCATGGAGATGTTGAGAAACTTTCTAAGGATCCCAGAGCTAACAAGAAATGGGGCCAAACCAAGATTTCAACTCAGATGCCTCTCATTTGTTTTGGTATTAGCCTTCTGAATTTGAATGGCTTGCTTGGGGAAGTTGGGACTTAAGTTTATTGCCTTTTGATATCAGGAGCTCTATCTCCCTCTCATCAATCCATCTCATTAATACTCAGGTCATGTTTAGGAATGTTGCCCTTACTTCACATCATGCAGTCATAAGCCTAATAAGGAAATAGAAGATTTCCAGAATGTTTATGGCATTGTGCTGGGGGATACCAGTAGGTTTTAGAAAAGAAAAAGCATTTTCTTTCTATAGTATCATAATGCAGGATGCTTGCAACAACTCCCAAGTCTGAACTAGGTCAAACTCATATCTATTTATTCCATATTTAAATTACTTTCTGAAATACAAGTTCCCCGATTTCAAATATTTACCACCAGGCAGAAACAAATTAACTTCTTTTTTTTTTTTTTTGCTTTCTATTATCCTACTCTTTCTGAACAACAGCAGTTGCTCACCAAGACATGAAAGGATCCCATACTCCATGGCTGTACCCACCACATTAAAGACCAGTGTAAATAGCAGATTTTAATTAGAATTTGGAAAGAGCATTTCTGTTTGAGTAAAATAAAACACAGGTGGTTTAGTGAGTTCACTCTGAGTCTAAACCCCAAAACACTATTTAAAGAGCAAAGTGGTTAAAGGATTTCATTTTTCTGGTCAGCTTTACCCCAGGTAGAAACAACAACTCTACCATTCCTGACAGCATGGGGTGATCCTGTGTATTTGGCTCTGGGCCAGCTGTTCCATGCTTTCATATTCTCCAACTGGAGGAAAGGGTCCTCCAGTGAAATGTCAAGCTGTTTTCAAGGATAATATCACTCTTGCCTTATTTTTCCCTTAGCTATCTTAAATATTTTTGTTAGAATCATGATGCTCCTGGGCCCCTGCCTACTGCAGCCTTTCCCTGCCCCCAACCACTACCACCACTAGGGTCTTTCCTTCTCCCTTGGAGTACTTCTTGTTACAGCCTATTTCATCAGTTTATATTTGTTTTTTTTCCTATTCTCCATTAACAACCAAATCAATGGTTATCTTTGGAGCATGCATCTGGCTAGGAAATCATCCCAAACTGAAACTAGTGACTGATTTGCTGACAATTACTCATCAGTGTCATCACTGAAGATCTAATTTGGTCTCATCCTGAATTCTGGTTGGACAACTAATACATAATGAGTGAAAATCGAGGCTGAAGTGACATTCTGTTTATCGAGATGAAATCAAGGATTTGTGTCTGTCAATGGCAGGCACTAGGTAAGAATCACAGAGGCTTTCTAGAACAGTGCTGTTTGGGTGCAGATTCTGATTTAGCCACGCTCCAGTTATTGGAAACAACAAGTTTCTTAAGCTTTACATTGCTTAATGTCCTCATCTGTAAAATGGGAGTGATGATATAAAGTATCTAAGTCAGAGAAGTAATTTGGAGACTACGCAAGTTAATACACATGAAGCATTTAAAGCAGAGCCTGGCATGTAGTTCGTGCTACTGTAACATCTTCTATTACTACCGAGATGGTATGTGCCAAAGGTTGAGAGCCTGTGTTATATTAAGTACTTAATGCACATTATCTCAACTCTGGAGAGTTTTGTATTGAGGAAAAAGATCTCAGAGATTTATAGCTCCATGTTTTACAGTGGTAAGATGGAGAAGCCTGTCAGAAGGCTTCTAAATTCATAATACACCAGCAGAATGAAAAGATTTAAGGCAATTTTTCTCATTGAATAAATGTAAATAAGGTGGGATGTCTTCTGAAGCACATACATCTACAAGCAGTGTAATATATATTTGCATATGGACATACTTCCTAAGCACAATAAATGTTTGCAAAAATATTTATACTGAAATACACCATCTCCTTTAAAATCATCGAGAACACTTTATGCCTTAGGGCAGATGGTGACTTGGGTTAGAAGCACATTTCAGGGGCATTGCTCTTACAGCGAGCATCTTCTCATTATTCTTGCCCATTGTATGACTATTTGGGGAAAATTAAAGGTGTAGTGTTTTAATGTTTATGTTTATGTTTCCGGGGAATAATCTCTAATATTTCTCAGAATACTCACTCTTAAATTAAATGTATGGCATATTAATGGCCATTGTTTGAGCTTCTTTGTGGCATTTTTATCTCACTTAACTTCCTTTCCAGGTTATTGATTTCTTAGTGCATTTTACTGCATCATCACTAGCTTTTACATGGCACTATTATAGGATATTTTTAAAAGATTTTAAATTGTAATAACAGTAAATAATGTAAGCTCAGAAACTTGAGTCACCAAAGCATTTGGAGAGGTTTCAGTACAGGTAAATCACCATGAGGGCCAAGTAAGACCAATGAGGCTTAATTGGCATTTCTCTTTAATACATAAATGGCACTTCATTGTGATGATATTAAGGTACTATATATTAGTTACTAAAATTGTAAGCTTAAAAATCCTGTGATTCTTTTTTTAAAAAAATTTATTTATTTATTTGACAGGGAGAGAAGACCACAAGTAAGCAGAGAGGCAAGCAGAGGAGGAGGGGGAAGCAGGCTCCCGGCTGAGTGGAGAGCCCGTTATAAGGCTCAATCCCAGGACCCCGAGACCATGACCTGAGCTGAAGGCAGAGGCTTAACCCACTGAGCCACCCAGGTGCCCCAGAAATCTTGTGATTCTTGATAAATTTTGAATATTTGGAGAACATCACATAATTCCAAGTTAGTCACATAAAATTATATCTTTACATCACATTACATGATTATATTTCAATTTCATATAAAATGCTTCTATACCATTTATGACTGGGACAGAGAGCTTATTCTTTGCTATTTTCCATATTGTCTTTGAGTTAGTCTCATGGTTCTTCTGCTGTGCTACTCACTGCACTGATTACATCTGAGCATTGTGATGTTTAGGGCAAAATGTCCTGTTTAGTGCAAGGCATTTAGTAATTCTGGACAAAAGCATCAGTAATATCAGACATTGTGATGACGGAAATGCCTGTACCCATTTCATAAAGCTAGGTAGGGAGTTAAAATATCTTCCTTTAAAAAATCATTGGATGCCAAAAAGCCCATTGACCACCTTGCACATTTCCTTTCTCTGATAGCATGCCCACCCTGGTCTACTCTACCTTTCAACATGATGAGTGCAGAAGAAAGTGATCTGCTAGGGAGTAAAGGAACTAAGGGGGAACCTAAGACGTGGGGAAAATTTCAGAGAGGAACCTGGAGGACGGATCAAACCACATGAATAATAATAGATGCCAAAATTAGTAATAATTTATATTGAAAATTTCCTGCATACCAGATATTATATTAAGTGTCTTATATGGATTATTCTGTGTTTGTATCCTCACAACTAACCTGTGTGGTAAATATTCATACCCTAAGTCTATAGATCAGGGAATGATTTCATAGTGTTTGGATAGGTTAGTTGTTTTTCAGTTTTGTTAATTTAAATTAACAGAGATTGATTAACTGAGAGAAGATACAGAGATAAGAAGGAAGGAAATGCATTACAGGACAAAAGAGAAAGAAAGGCTTTGCTCTTCAAAGAGTCACACATAGTGTGGGATGTCAGAATATTAAGTTGATTTTAAGCCTCAAGAAGTGGACAGCACTTAAAGTTTATTTAAACTTCTTAAGTATTTTCATAAAGGACATGCAAGAGTTCAATCAAGAAGTGGGAAAGCCAAGCTAGAGAATGCTCTTCTTATAGCGGTAGAGAGCTACTTAAAACTATTTTTCTTAGAAAGAAAAACCCATTTTAGCAGGTCTAGAGCTTACAGTTAGACCATCTAATAAATAACAAAATGACACAGTTGATACTCAAAATGTTTCTAACTGGCTGAAAAAAAAAAAAGAGTCAAAACAAACACATGGAAACATACCAAGTACAGAGTCCTTCGTTTTGCTTCAGAAATTCAAATATGTGGGTTGCAGGATACTAAAGTCCCTATTCAAAATCAGAACAGGGAGTCACAGTCTTGGAGATTTGACTGTAGTCTGGTTGCTAAAAAAGGCAGTTTAGACAAATGTAGGATGCATTAAAGTACCCAGATTACAGGAAGCAACATTTTTATTAAATTCCACTGTAGATCACATAAAACAATTCCAGTAGTAAAATCTTTGTGAGATTTTGGATCACTACTGAGCAGGGCATCGGATCTGTGCTGGTAGCTCTTTGTGTATCGTGATGTTCTCCACCTCAGCAGTCTTAGCTCACGTGCAGCATATATCCTGCTCTCCTTGATTACAGTCCATCAATCACACTGTAAGCAATCATGGCCCTAAAATCCACGAATTCCCAGCTTCTTGCAGTGCTTATAGTGGCCACTGCAGACAGACCGGGTTTCTCATAAAATATGTTGCATTTTCATGTCTGGGATCTGTAGGTGAACTGTAGTACCATTTTATTTATTATGATTTGGGTTAGAGATTTGTCTTAGATGATTTAATGGTAATTTTTTACAATTGGTAGTTGAATTTTTCTTTAAAATGTAATACATAAATGTGATAACACAGTAATCTGGATTTTCTAAAAAAACAATTACGACCAACAGCCCCAGTTTCATCATGAGTTTTTGAAAAGCACCATGAGAAAAGAATTGAGGGACTCAAAGAAGGTAAGAGTTGAAGAGATTCATAACTAATTGGGAAAAAAATCACAAAGACCAGTATCAGAAGTGAACAGACATGTGTACACACACATACACACACAGGCACACACCTACATGTATGTATCCATGTGTGTATGTGTGTGCAGAATATTCTCACTGGATCCCTGTGGTGACAAGACTTTGTATAGTTTCCCCTTAGATCAGCTGAACTAATTTTCCCATACATCCCTTCTCTGGTTCCAAGTGAAAACTGGCTGCATGAAGATTTGAATGGGGTTTGAAAAGAAATAAAGGAAGAGTCAGTTTTACTCTTGGAAGGTAGTCTCGAAACAATGGTGCCTAGCTCACATCTTTGCTGCTGTACTGGATCACCCGGTTGGTAGGGCAGCCCCCAGGCCACAGCTTTCCTGACTCCCACAGCTTGTCCTTCAACTTCTCTAGATCCTGGAGCAGGTGCATGATCAGCTCTATGGCACAAGTGACAGATTCTCCTGTAGGTCACTGCATCATTAAGGTTGGAGATGGTGAGAGACAGATGTGGGCTCTTTCTGAGTTTCTGCTGGTCTTTGTTCTCCCCTTGAGCTTTTCTTTTGTGCCAACCTGTGGATTGTCCACTCCTACCCAACACCAAACTCAAAGGCAATGGCCTTACTTAGACTTTTAATTATCCCTCACAGTTATATATGGTCTAGTTCCTAAATGGACTCCATATTCTTTATCACTTATAGTAATTTTGCTTTTCTGATGAAACCTGACTGACGAAAACTAAAATATTAAAGGTAGGATTACAGCTTCTGTTGTTTTGGGTTTAAATACAAACTCTGTCATTTACTGATTGTACGATCCATGCAAGTTACCATGCATTTATTCTTTTTAATATTTTATTTATTCAACAGAGAAAGCATGCACATGCACATGCCTGCATGAGCATGAGTTGGGGGAGTGGCAGAGAGAGGGAGAAGCAGGCTCCCTGATGAGCAGGGAGCCCAATCTATCCCAGGACGCTGAGATCATGACCTGAGGCTAAGACAGCGACTTAACCAAGTGAGTCACCCAGGTGCCCCAGTCACTTACCATTTATGAGCCTCAGTTTCCATATCTATCAAATGGGAAGGACAATATTTCCCTTGCAAGGTTAATATAGGGACTAAATGAGATAATACAGATAATCAATTTATCTGAGTACCAGGCATGCAGTATGACTTCAATTAATGATAATATCTATTGTTACTTATCAGCTTATAATTTTAATATGTCATTTAATTTCCTAGAGCTTAAGTTACCTTATTGTTGTTTTAAAATTAAGAAATAGGGGTGCCTGGGTTCTCAGTGGGTTAAGCCGCTGCCTTCGGCTCAGGTCATGATCTCAGGGTCCTGGGATCGAGTCCCACATCGGGCTCTCTGCTGAGCAGGGAGCCTGCTTCCCCCTCTCTCTTTGCCTGCCTCTCTGCCTACTTGTGATCTGTCTCTGTCAAATAAATAAATAAAAATCTTTAATAAAAAAAAATTAAGAAATAATATATCAAAATTGTATAGCCCTGTCCTTTACTTATCTAAATTACCCAGTGATATTAAAAAGCATAGTAAGTGAAGAGAAAATAAATTAGACCTTGTATATTTTAATCAATAAATTGAGTACCGGGACACCTGGGTGGCTCAGTGGGTTAAGCCTCTGCTTTCGGCTCAGGTCATGATCTCAGGGTCCTGGAATCGAGTCCTGCATCGGGCTCTCTGCTCGGCAGGGAGCCTGCTTCCCCTTCTCTCTCTCTGCCTGCCTCTCTGCCTACTTGTGATTTCTGTCTGTCAAATGAATAAATAAAATCTAAAATAAATAAATAAATAAATAAATAAATAAAAATAAATAAATAAATTGAGTACCGTTCAGTTAATTTCCATTTATTTTTTCCTTAACAACAATTGCAGGCTTTCCTTATCCCACAGTTGTAATAAGTTGCTTGCAAGTCATTGAGTTCTGTCACTGATATCACTTTATTGAGAGGTGTGATTTTTCTATATTTATTTGTCCATCCAAAACATCCAATGCATTCTGACATTATGCTTAAGAATATTGACTTCTATGGTCTCAGAGACATAGGACAAAAGCACTGCCTACTTAAGCCCCTCTTGTTCATACGTGCCCTTCTCTCTTATCACGTGGGACAGTCTAGTTCAAAGCTGAATTTACTTTCTGTCTCCATTTTTCTTCCATCAAGAATTACAAAACCTTCACTCTGTCTGCCTGCTGTTTAGTTCCTTCTCTTAGTCATAATTTCCACTTTTCCCCCCATTTAATTATCCTGAAGAGGCACAGCCCACATCCTAGGTGTAAAGGAAACAAAATTCTCACATTTGCCCACCAAAATTTTCAGAATTATATCCTTTACCCACATGAAGTGAAATTTGTGGTTGAGGCAGCATTACTCTATCATTAAAGAGTTTGTTTTAATGGGAAGTAGGAAAAACACATAAGCCAACAATATTTGAAGAGAAAGGAGGTATTTCTATATTCTATGATCTGATTCACATTGTCTATTTTCTTTTAAATTCTTCTTAACTTGGCATATTTGAGTTCTACATATTCACTATTTTCTAATGAATTTTAAAGTTTATTAATAACTGTATGCTTCTTTTAATATTTAGACAAATTCATAATCCATGTTGCTTATATTTGTAGCTTCAGTTTCAATTTATCCTAAATGTCTTCCTTCCTTGTCTGGCCCATCTATGGACTGGCACTCTGTCTCCTGCTCAGTTCTGTGCACCTGACAGTCTGGCTAAAATCATGCCTGTTTTTATGCTCCAACAGTTGATAGAGAAAGATTATCACATTGAGTTCTGCTTCCACTTAAGTCCATTTCCTTTTTGCCTATGGATTTCTTGTGGTTTGGTTGAAGTACACTGAGAACTTTCTAGACTTTTTTTTTTTTGTCTTAGTCAGCTCTTCTCTCCCCACTAAATGGTTTTTCCAAAACTCCTGTGTCTACTGGCATTCCTCTGTCCTCAGAGCATTAGTTTAAAGAGGGCTTCCCTTTCTTCTTTCCATTCACTAGGTACCTTCTTATGCTTTGTCAACATTTCTTCCTAACTCTGTCACTCTCCTATCATCATCCTCTAGTATCTCTTCCTCATGTCTGTTATCAGTGTAGTGGCACATCCATAAATTTTGTTTCATAGAAGCCTCTTGGCTTCAGAATCCAGTCTCCCACATCCACTGTACTTATTTCCCTTCTAAAACTTCTCAACAATCATGCAACAGCGCTGTAAACAAGCGAGAGAAGCACTGGAGCTTCAAATTGTTAGAGTCATGTTCTCCACCTAGCAAATTGCTAAGCACACAGAAATGTTCTGTCAACTTTTATTGATACTCTTCATTTCTATTACATTCTATATTCCTGTTCTCAATAATCCAAGTAAATATATTTTCTTTTATCTGCAGTGTCCTTGAATCCTATATTTTTAAAATGTGCTTGTGTAATATTGTATCATTAAGATTCCTATAGTAACATTTCTTCCCCTCAGTATATTACAATTTTTTACAAATTCTGTTGCGTTTGTTGAGTCAACTTAGAAAAATAATGACTAATTTGCTTTCAACAACCAAGATTAGATGAAATAGTGCAATTATTTTCCTCTATTACTTGAACCATTAAAATATCAATAGATCCCTTACTTAAGCTACAAACTTAAAGTTCAAGAGCTTGGAGAAAACTCTGACATTTATATTCAAAATTTTGGTTTTTATGTGCAGACATGTAGCTTTTAGGAAAGAAAATCAGTAGCACTCATCAAATTCTCTTATTGTTGTGTTTAATACTCAACACATTCAATTACTCTATACCAGATATTGTTGAAATGTCCAGCATCAAATATTTTATTTAATGACCACAGCTATGCCTCTAGGTAGGTATTATTGTGCCATTCTATAGACATATCCATGAAATGCCTAGAAAGTTAAGTGAATTTGTCAATATGAAAAAACTAGTAAGGGGGCACCTGAGTGACTCAGGTGGTTAATCGTCTGCCTTTGGCTCAGGTCAGAATCACAGGGTCCTGGAATTGAGCCCAGCATTGGGTTCCTTCCTCAGCAGGAGTCTGCTTTTTCCTCTTCTGCCTGCCTCTCTGCCTACTTGTGATTTCTCTCTGTCAAATAAATAATTTTTTAAAAAATAAATGAATAATAAATAAATAAATAAATTAAGGATTCGATGTAAAGAGAAAAACATTGATATGGTGAAAATCTTAAACATAGTACAGATTTTTGGGTCACAACAAACTAGATAATTCTAAGAATATAAAGAAAACACAGAAGATAAATTCCACAGAAGTGTAGAATCTGAAACATGAAAATATCAATAAATATTGAATCATAAGAATGATTAACTTTGTGAGCGAATATCATTGGTATGGCACAGACATGGACCACCATAGAATGGGACATTTCTTCAGAAAATTTTCATATAAAACAAAACCCATTCAACAAACTTACTCAATACACACTTATTGAGCTCTTGTTGTGTGCTCAGCCATTGTACTAGATAGTGAAGCACAGTGGCAGGCCAGTTAAGCAAGGTGTCGTGCAACACAAGTCATAGATATATCCTAAATCTTACCTTCAAAAACACAATGGAGGTGTGATGCTTCCTGAAGTTGGGTAATACTCCAGTTCCAGCCAGTAACCCTTGGGTAATAAGAGTGTTTCTACGTGTGTGTTTTGGGGAATGAGGGTGGAATATTCCAACTTGTCTTCCAGGAGAACAGTGGTATCACTCTGGTCTCTGTTGAGCTACATGCCCATTTACCTAAGTAGCGTAGATAGCATCTTATATTGTGCTGTGAAGTAGAGTTAAATTAACTGATATTTCTTCAGATGGTTTAATATTTTTCCAGCCAAAGTGAATGTCAGAAGAAATGGCAGGAAAGACCAGGCTCCACATCCTGAATCCTGGTTCGGAGGTATCCTGAACCTGTGTCCTTATAAATAATAATTGTTCTTGTGTTTGTTGTTTAGGAACTGGTGAAACTTTACCTTCTTTAGCAGGCTGTTGTGAGTCCTGTAGGACAAAATATGCAATGAAACACTAAAAACAGTACTTGGAATATCATAATCTCAATCCACATTAAGGCAAAATGAAAATCACAAGTGATCTGAGTGGAAAACACAAATCAATTACCTCACTGATTTACAAAAATACATTTATCTTATGAGAAACCCTTACTGAATGATGTTCAAACACTTAGGATGTAAGGAAGACAGTGATGCCATTAAATAATAAGAACAAATTTAGAAATCACAGGGGTTGAGCCCTTAATCTGTGGGGTCTATGCTAACTCTGGTTAGTGTCAGAGATGAATTGAATTATAGGACACCCAGATGGTGTCATAGATCATTGCTTGCTGAAGGGAAACACACATACACACACACACACACACACACACACACACACACACACACACACACATCTGGTGTCACAAGTGTTTTAACTGTGATAGTAGTATGAGAGTAAAGGAAAACAATGAGTTTTTTCTAAACATTGTCCACCTTTGTTATACTAAAATCTAAGTTGTAATAAACACTGCAAAAGATTATGTTATTATGTACATTAATTTGTCCTCATTGTGCATATCCACTTTCCTCTCTCCTCCTGGTAAAAGAACTAGATACCCCTGTCTGTTTTCATTTGTCTGAACATGCCTTCTATGGGAACAATGTAAGTCTAGGACTCATTGACTTTGGGTGTGATCATGTGACATACTGTAGCCAACATAATGGGAAAAGATTGCACCTGTCCCATGTCCAGCAGAAGCAGTATGAAGTATCACAAATCTCCATCAGGGCCTTCTATCTCTCTACCACAAGGATACGAAAGTTCAGTAAAAGGTTTCTTTAACCTGGCTAGTAAAAGGAGTAAACACATGCAATGGAACTAAAGTCAACTCTACAATTCACAAGAAATGGATCTTTGTTTCCCAAGCCTCTGAGATTTTAAGGGTTGCTTGTTACACAGTATAACCTACAATAAACTGACTAATCTACTTTATTATCCTGTTTTATTCAAGAAAGGGACTGAAACATAATTCAGTTATTCTCTATAATGCTTTCTTTGCTGTGTGGAAATCATCACACAAATATCTCATTGCATAAACCACAATGCCTAGGAATTTGGGTCAAATCCATAAGTAATACCTATTTCTGAATCAACTGTTCACAGAGATTATATATAAAATGGAAAAATGTGGGTTTAATTCTATCTCTATTACTCTCTTGCTTTGAGTTCTTTGGAAAATTCTTAACCTCTCCGCACCTCGGTTTCTTTTTTGAAAAGTAATGTTTATTGTACACACTTCCTAGAGTCACTTTGATGATAATGCTGAAATCAACATTTTGCATATAAATAAACTGAGCCTCATTTCATAGTTTAAGATATTTTGTTATCAGAAAAACAGCAATTCCTGGTAGAAGCAAGGAAATTTACCTTCCTAGCCTTTGCAGCATAGTTTGGTTTATTAACAATAACAAAAAATCATAATGTATCAAGTTCTTACTATGTGCCAGGCACAGTTCTAAGTGATTTACAAACTCACTATTTTAATCCGAACAACTACTACTATGATTACTTAGATCAAACTAAATTGCTAAGAAAACTTGATTCAAATGTGAATTTCAAAGAGCAAGATATACATTTGTTTGAATTAATAAGTTACATGTAAAAAACAGAAATCATCTTTGTTAATAAGCCAGACAACAACAGCAACAATGATCCAGGTAAAATATATGGTAGGTTTTTGGTATGAGGTTTTAAAATTCTATCTGGATGTAGTTATGATGATTTTTGTAGTAGAATAATGGCTTTCACATTTGTTCATATATGTATAATTTATTTAGATGGGTGTCAGAATTTTTATATGTTTTTCTCAAATCTGGATTTCCCAGTAAGACAGTAACTAATGATAAAATCTTTGGTCATGTTGAAATTGTCAATGTGGTAAGAATTAGTATCTGGCTAGGAACAATGTCACAGTAGGGTCATTTTGAAGAGCTATCACTGCTCATGAGTGTGAAGATTATCTTGATGAAAAAATGTCAGTCTCTACACACATGGCTGGGTATATAAGGTAAATTAATGACTCTTACAAAATTGTATCTGGGTTGCAGTATAATTTTATAATGGACTGAAATATAAGGATCTACAAACAATGTGAAAACCAGAGTATTGCCCAAAACAATTTTACAAAAAAGTAATGTGTTGGAAAACTTATATGTTTATCCCTAATAAGAATTCTAACTATATAGTTAATTAAATTCGGTTTATATTTTTGAACTTATATAACATTATGTATTGAATATTCATATTATATGAATGACTTCCTGTGTTATATATGATTTGGCTGCTGGAATATTCCATTAGAATTATTTGTATAACTGTTTTTACAATTGATAAAGCACACATATGTATTTATATGTGTGTGCATGTTTGTATATGTATGGGTATTTATAAAGTTACCAGTTGCTTATAGCAGTCTTACAACATGCATATTAATATATCTAATGTTATCATCTGTTTTTTTCAGATGAAGAAACTGAAGTTCTAAAGAACAAATGGCTTTCTCAGGACCAAGAGGACATATTCATGACATTAGAATTTTATGACTCAATTACTTACAGGCTACATGGGAAAAATCAAATATGGTATTTATTCTTTTATGTAAGTGTTAATTCTTCCAAAGAGAGACAATCTTGGGGCACCTAGGTGCCTCAGTTGGTTAAGCATCCAACTCTTGGGTTTCAGCTCAGATCATGGTCTCAGGGTCCTGGGATTGAGCCCCGGGTGAAGCTCCATGTTCAACATGGCATCTGTTTGGGATTCTCTCTCTCCCTCCTCTCCTGCCTCTTCCCCCCACTCATGTTCTATAAAAAAAATAAATGTATATATATATATTTTTTTTAAAGTATAGTTTTTATAATCATGAAAGTATGAATCTCCTTGGACTTAAGCTCACTTGTACTTCTATCATGGGTGTGTTTCTACATGTGGTACCTACAACATTAGGAGTGGAGGATTGCTCATTTACTTCACTACTGAGGTCATTAAAACAGAATATTTTTTTTTTTTGCCTAAAGAGTAGTAATAATAGTAATGATATCAAAAAGAACAATAATATCAGAGACAACTAAATTAATCAGAATAGTTGAGATTACGTTATTTTTTTAAAATTACATTTAACTGTCACAAAAACCCTTCTAATTAGGTGTTGTTATTATTGTTACTATGAAAAAGAGAGATTCATAAAGTTGGTATGGCATGACCAAAGTCATGCAGCAAATTAATAATGAAGCTGCATGAATCTACCCTACTTCATCACCCACACTCCTTCCATCTCTGACAAAACGAACACATCTTTCATCAAAGAGAAACCTCTGTTAGAAAGTGGGGATTTTTTTTTGTTTGGTTTTTTCAGGTTTTTTCACTCAGTAAGACGCAATTTATGAAAACAGTGCTGGCCAAAAACCACAAACCATATATTTTCTAATTCTATTTAAAAATGTATGGAGAAAAATTGCTTCCTTTTTAAGGGAAATGATGTATAATAGAAGTAGAGGTAGTTTCCTACAGTGTGACTTTTCAAAGAGCAAATAGGATAATTGGAATTTGATTAATATGAAAACATTACTTGCATTACACAGACTATCACTATTTACAATATAATCGAGATCTTGATCCAAGGAACATGAGAGTAATAAATTTATTTTCCTATTAGGAACCATAGGAATATAGAGGTATTTTTGAGCTTGTTATTCCGTTAGCATTAACTTTCTATTTTTATCTTTATTTTTTTAAACCTGTAACGTCATTTTACTTTTCTTTTAGCTTTAGTGGCTGTGGCCAATGCAATAATCAAAATTACAAGATCAGGGTAAAAGATCACAGCAGAAACTAAGAATGTCTGGAAGATTGAAAGATTAAGAAAAGAACCCTATTTATTTATTGGTTGAATTTTGCTTAACCAAATTATTATTTTTGCATATCATAACAAAATTCATTAAAGGTGTGACATATGCCTTTGTTATTAAGTCTGAAGCTCCATAAACAATTTTCATTTACTGTTTTTTTAAGATTTATTTATTCATTTGAGAGAGAGAGACTGAGAGAGCATAAGCAAGGGAGAGACAGAGGGAAAGGAAGAAGAAGACACCTGGTTGAGCTGGGAGCCTGATATGGGGCTCAATACCAGGACCTAAAGATCATGACCCAAGCCAAAGACAGACACCTAACCATCTGAACCACCCAAGCACCTCTTCATTTACTATATTTTAAATATTTTTCTCATGCAATTGTGCTTATAAATGCAACTATCATGTTAAGAAAGAATAAGCTTTGAAACAAAAAATGCAAGATGATTAATACACACACTTATATATAGTTCACTCCTCTCGATTTTTCTCAAATTTCCATGAATATATTATTTAAAAATCTTTCAAAATATAAAGAAATCCAGATGGGCAACTAGGTTTGATTATGAGTCTCATGCAGGTTCTCTGTGTGTTATACTATATGTGTATTAGTAAGTCCCTCCCACAAGGTTTTCTCTTTGATTTTTACAATCTTTTTTATTTATTTTTTAAAGATTTTTATTTATTTATTTGTCAGAGAGAGAGAGAGAGAGAGAGTGCACAATTAGGGGGAGCAGCAGGCAGAGCAGGCAAAGGGAGAAGCAGGTTCCCTGCCAAGCAAGGAGCCCCATGCGGGACTCGATCCCATGACCCTGGGATCATGACCTGAGCTGAAGGCATTGGCTTAACTGACTGAGCCACCCAGGCATCCCTACAACCTTTTTTTAAAAATTGTTTTAAACTAAGTTTCCAAAATTGTTCTCCAAACCGCAGATGCTATATTCACCCATCATTAATAGCAAAAATGATGCTTCTTTCTCAAATATGTATCAACTACATTTTATCTTTAGCATGGAAGCATTGCTATTCTATTCAAACTCAATGTATACTTTCTTTTAAATCATAAGGAATGTAAAATATAGTCTGTGTTATGGTTTTTCAGAGAAACAGAATTAGTAGAATATGTATTTATATATAAGGAATTAGGTTACCAATTATAGAGGATGATAAGCCCTTGGATTTGCAGTCAGTAAGCTGGAGACTCAGAAGAGATGATGGGGTAGTTTCAGTCTGAACACCAGTAAACTCAAGCCCCAGGAACGGCTGATGTTTCAGTTTAGTTCCAAAGGCAGGAAAAACTGATGTCCCAGCTTGAAAGCAGTGAGGCATAAGTTTTCTTACTTGTAACAGGTTAGCTTTTTTATTTTATTCAGACTTTCAGGTGATTAGATGAGGCCCACCCACATCAGGGAGAGCAATCTGCTTTACTCAATCTGCAGATTCAAATGTTAATCTCATTTGAAAACACCTTCACAAACACATCCTGGATGATGGCATAAAGCTGACACAGAAAATTAACCATCACACTTTCTTTGAAATATTTTTCTTAAAAATGTATTCTAGGCTGTTTTCTAAAGGAGAAAAATTTACTCTGATGACACTTTACCACCACCAATGATCTATTTTCCTTCCATTCCCAGTAGTTTACTTGATAGAGTGGTCAAGGAAGATGCTCTGAGTTGTAATCTGGACTTTTCTAGGTAACTGTTGATATGTTGCTTAACCTCAGATAACCTCACTAGCTTGTCTGAAAGTAGGATATTAATTATGTCTATCTCATGAATTGCTGTGAGAATTAAGTGCAAATTGCACCATGCTCACCAACCCCACCATTACCACCACACACAAGTACTCTCTCTCAGTTCCTTCTTCCCATTTATTTCCACCCCCCCTTGGAACTTATCAATCATTTTTCGATTATGTAGTGCTGTGCAACAAATCACCCCAAAACTTAGAAACCTGAAACAACAACTGGTTATGATATATCATTTGTCATGGTTTTGTGGGCCAGCTAGGGCTTCACTCTGTAGTTCTTATGCTCCATGTGGGATTGGTTCAGGTTGCTTCTGCAGCTGCATTTGTGTGTGTTGGGTGGGGGCTGGGGAGGGGGTGTCAGTTAAGGGTTGGAATGTGAAAGGCCACCTCACTGGTCTATCTGTCAATTGGTACTGGCTGTACTTGGGGTGCTTCTGTTATCCATCATGTTACCATTCTTCCTCCAGAAGTCCAGACCTGCTTCCAGTTTAAACATGATAGTCAGGTTTCTAGAGAGGAAATGTAGAATCTAGCAGGTTGTTTATAAACTAGTCCTGTTACTAACACAGCCCCATTTTCACCTCATGCTATTGTTCAAAGAAAGTCATATGACCAGTTCATATCAAAGGTAAATAGACTCCACCTCATAATGGAAAAAGTAGCATGTACCAATGGAGAGAACAGAAATTATTATTGGTCATTTTTAAAAGCATTGTCTCATTATATTCGTTTTCTAGGGCTGCCATAACAAAGTGTCACAAACCATTGGCTTGAAAACAGAATTTGTTGTCTCATGCTTATGGCAATTAGAACCTTGAGGTCAAGGCATGGATAAGGTTGGTTAATTTTGAGGGCTGTGAGAAAGAATTTTGCTCTAGACCTCTCAGCTTCTGGTGGTTTTCCAGCAGTCTTTGGGGTTTCTTGGCCTACAGAAACAATCTACAATCTCTATCTTCACATGGCATCCTTCCATCCTTCCTGTCTCCAAATTTTCCCTTTTATAAGTGCACTGGTCGTATTGCATTAGCGCTATTCAATTAGCTCATGTGAATTTCATTATCTCCGTAAAGACTCTATATCCAAATAAGGTCAAATTCAGAGGTGATAAGACTTAGGATTTCAACATATGAATTTTAGGGGGACATGATTCAATCCAAACAGTATTGCAATTTACTTCATTTATTACAATCTATGTCTATTGTTTCCTGCAAGTATCCCTTCATCTAATACTCTATGATAGCAGTTACCTTTGTTTTTCTTCCTTGTTTATTGATGTATTCTGAGTTCCTAGAACAGTACTTGACATAGAGTATACATTCAACAGGTATTGGTTGAAAGAAAAATTATGCTGATAAAAATGTTAGCATATTGTCTGGTACATGGAAACTACTAACAAATATTAGTTTTTATTATTATAAAACATTTATTGATCCTTAAAAGACATATTTTGGTGTTCTTTTCCAAACATACAGTAACTATATAGTACTATGAAACTTAAGTGTGCCAAGATATGAAAATAAATTTGTATGAAGGCATTTTTTCAAGTAAATTAATTAGTAAAATATTTACTTATTCTGATGATTATGCTGTAGTTTAATACAATTTAGGGAGACATCTTCAGGAAAAATTTTACAAATATGTCTATTTGTTCATATTCATGACCCACATTGATCACTCAGTGATTCACCAAATACAATTCAGAATGTCTTTGGTTGTTTCCTAAATTCAAATGTGCCCATAAAATATAGAAAAGTGGTTTTTATTTTAATTTCCCTGATGGCTAATGATGTTGAACATTTTTTCATGTGTCCATTAGCCATTTGTATGTCTTCCTTGGAGAAGTGTCTGATCAAAACCACATTGAGATACCACCTTACATGGGTCAGAATGGTAAAAATTGGCAAGGCAAGAAACAACAAATGTTGGAGAGGTTGTGGAGAAAAAGGAACCCTCTTATACTGTTGATGGGAATACAAGTTGGTACAGCCACTTTGCATGGAGTTTCCTCAAAAACTTAAAAATAGAACTATCCCGTGACCCAACACTACTGGATATTTAACCCAAAAATACAGATATAGTGAAAAGAAGGGCCACATGCACCCCAATGTTCATAGCAGCAATGTCCATGATAGCCAAGATGTGGATGGAGCGGAGATGCCCTTAAACAGATGAATGGATAAAGAAGATGTGGTCCACATATACAATGGACTGTTACTCAGCCATCAGAAAGGATGAATACCCAACTTTTGTATCAACGTGGATGGGACTGGAGAAAATTATGCTGAGTGAAATAAGTCAAGCAGAGAAAGACAATTATCATATGGTTTCATTTATTTGTGGAACATAAGGAATAGCACGGAAGACATAAGGAGAAGGAAGGGAAAAATGAAGGGGGTGGTGGGGGAGTCAGGGGAAAATGAACAATGAGAGACTATGGACCCTGAGAAACAAACTGAGGATTTTAGAGGGGAATGGGGGTGGGGGGATGGGTGAGCCTGGTGGTGGGTATTAAGGAGGACACATATTGCATGGAGCACTGAGTGTTATACACAAACAATGAATCAGGAACACTACATCAAAAACTAATGATGTACTGTAAGATGACTAACATAACATAATAAAAACAAGATAAAGCAAAACAAAAATATATAGAAAAGTGATATTTCCAGTTATATTATAAGTCTTTTATGCAATTTCAAAAGATAAGTTCGTTATGATGTTTATTTAATTTATCTTGGGAAATGGCACCATTAAGGGGAGAAAAAATACTATAGGTCTCTAATAGTGTTTGAAAGTAACAATGTTCATCATAGACTTGTTATCTTTCCTCTTTTAAGGGTTTAATTGTAATAGAAATGTTCTAGGATATTTATGTCCAGAATTAAGATTCAGAAGAAACACTGCTTTTCTATTCCCAAAAGAATAACCACCATAAGATTAGTAATTAAAAGCAAGTTTCTCTCTTTTTAGTAGTATTTATGTCACTGGCCTACAGAGTAGTAGTAAAGGTAAAACCTTCCCAGATTAACACCATATGCTACCATTCAGAACCATACATGCTGGTGACGAATTTTTCAGTTTAGATTAATGTTGCTGTCTCTGGAAGAATGGTAGGAAATTCACCCATTAGCCATTGAGTCCAAGAAGGTCTTCAAAAGACATGCTTTCAATCCAGGCATTCAAAGTCCCTAGGGATTGCCAAGTCATTGGGGTGTGCAGAATAAATTAAAGTTAAAATATTGTCCAAAAGAGACCATATGTTTGAGCAGACTGCATTTGCCTTGACGGGGGAATGTAAGTGTTAAGACAAATCATGTCCAACTTGTCATAAAATTGAATTAGGACCGGAAGGAAGATGGAAATTTTAGTCAAGGGAGCTAGGAAGCTTAACAGATATCCTCCTGAAATTAGCAGACATAAGAGTGGTGGCCAAACTCTTAAACATTCAATTTCTTCCCCTGAGAGGATAGAGGCTAAAAATTTTGAATGTAGGAATATGAGTGTTTTCTAGTTCCTTCATAAGCATATCATCTGAAAAAAATTTATAAAAAGCCCAATATTAATACCCAACTGGCCCACATTCTAGAATCTTAGTTTATTAGTAAACTAAAAAGAGTATTTTAGATTACATTTTTTTCATACTTGCTAACCCTCTGTTGTGTACCTAATTATAAATAAAACAGAAAAAAGAAGATTCTTATTTTCAGAGAGCTTATAATTTTGTGTGGAGAGAGATGATAACAATATTAAATGTTTAAAATATAGAGCATAGAGAACGTGATTGGTGTTAAGGAGAAAAATCAAGTAGCAATAAGATAGAAGTAGCTACAGAAGACCACAGATAGGTTGGTAGGGAAAGGCTTCAAAGAGAAGGCAATAAGGTGAAGGTGAGAGCTGTATAGATGCCTCAGCTATTATTCTAGAAAGAAGGAAAAGCAAAGTGATGACCTTCTGGATATACTTGAAATACAGAGCTATATTCTTTGTGGATGGATGAAGTTTAAATTTGTAAGAGGATAGTCAAGCGTGGATCAAAGATTACAGCCTGTGGTTTGTCTATTAACTGTGATGGGGAAGAACTGAACTGGAGCAAGTTTTTGAGGAAAAAATTAGAAACTCAGTTGTACACATTTGTTTCAATTGCCTATTAGATCTTCACATGGAGAAATTTTAATAGCAGTTGGAAGTACAAATTTCGAATTTAGGGGAGTTCTGGAACTGGTAGATGATAGGTAGGTAGGTACACAGGTAGATAGATACCTAAGTAGATACAGATAGATAGAGAAATGATATTAAAGTCATGAAACTAGATCTTTTCACTGTGGAGGGTGTATAGACTTTAAAGAATAGATAGAAATATAGATGATTGATAGATAATAGAAGTTGATATGATAGATGATAGATAGAGTGAGCAAGCCCTGAGGAACTAATGACCAGCAATGTAAAAGAAAAAAAAAAAAAACAAGCATATGAGAAGATAAATGAAGAATATGGCTTCCTGGGAAGGCAATAAAGAAATAGAGTTCTGGTATATTGAATGCTTCTGATAGATCAAGTAAGAAAAATGTTAAAAATTGGTCACCAGCTTCAGTTCATGACCTTGTGGAGAATACATATCTCCCAGAGAAAAATGGTAGGAGCCCAAGCCTGTTTGGAGTGGTTTCAAAGGAGACTCAGAAAGGCAAGTTGGAAACATCTGTATAATTAGTTCTTTTGAGAGTTTGTATGCAAAAGGAAGAGAAATGAGGCAATATATGGAATGGTTAGTCAAGACAAGAAAGAGATTTCTTAAAGTGGGAGAAATGACAGTGTATTTGGATATGGGTAACATTACATGGAAGAATTTATGATGTGGGAGAAAGGGGTAAATTACTGGAATCATGTATTTGTGTTTATAGGACTGTTAATCCCTTGTAAAAATGAATGTAATTAATTCATGGTCTCAGGGTTGAGGGTTAGGGTTAGGGTTCATATGGATGCAGGTTGGTGAGTAAACATGGTGGGAGCTTGTTGATATGCTTTTAATCCCTACAATTGTCAGGGCACCTGGGTGGCTCAGTTGGTTAAACATCTGCCTTCTTCAGCTCAGGTCATGACCCCAGGGTCCTGGGATCGAGTCCACATCAGGGTTCTTGCTCAGTGAGAAATCTGCTTCTCCCTCTGCCTCTGCCTCCCCCCTACTTGTGTTCTCTCTCTCTCATGTGTTTTCTCACCAATAAATAAATAAAATCTTTAAAAAAATACCTAAAATTGTTTAAGTCACATAAGAACAAGTTCCTGTATTGGACCTTTGAAGAGAAGGTAGGAAATAGCATCTAAAAGATGCCTGCAGAGAATAGACTATGGACATAGACTTTGATTCCTGTACAGCAATGAGGACCAAGATCAGGGATCATAAATGTGAAATAAGACTAGTCACTTCACTCCTGTGTTTTCTTCAGTCTTCTTTAGCTGCATGCATCAAGACAGAGTAGGTGTTAATTATTGTTTTACCAAACAAGGAAACTCAATGAGTGATGATGTAATGTCACTGAATGTTTATAAAACATGGATCATAATGAATAGTTTTTGAACTGTCAAAGTGTCTTCTTAAGCATCTGTTTTGATCAGAATGATTCAACATAGATCTGATTAGGTGGCCACTCTAATTTACCCCTTTCTCCCACATCATAAATTCTTCCATGTAATGTTACCCGTATCCAAATACACTGTCATTTCTCCCACTTTAAGAAATCTCTTTCTTGTCTTGACTAACCATTCCATATATTGCCTCATTTCTCTTCCTTTTGCATACAAACTCTCAAAAGAACTAATTATAGTTCTTTTATATAGGCCACATAAGATATCTAGCTGTTTCTCTGAAATAGTATGTCTCCCAGGCTGCCTGTACTAAAGTGTGTTCTAATAGATGCCCATTGATGGGAGAAAAAAAAGTCAATAAGGATTAGGATAGCCTAAGGGTTTAGGGGGTTCAGTCACTAATCAGAATATTACCAGGTCAAATGTTACTTTCTGAAGTTACATGGTAAGAATAATTAATATTCTTTGAACAGACAAAATTCTAAAAAACCCATCTCGAATATTCATTTTCAACATAAGACTTTTCCCAGAGATGACCAAGGCCTGTGTCCTTCAGGAAATAGGAACCTCCCTCTCACAGACAGATCTTTCTAGACAGATCTATGTCATTCAATATAATTCCTGACAATTTAAAAGAACTTCCCAGCAGGCACACAGAGAATCAGAGCTATTCTGATTTGATATTGGCACAATCAGTCTTGAAAATCTAATGGTAATGAAATGTGTGAAAATCAGCAGTCATGCAGATTCAACTAATGCTGTCATATATTCAACTAAAATGCCCCATAAAGACTAGGTGATATGGGATGTTCAGAAAGGTCAGTTTCAGTAAATCAAGTATATTATCTAAGAAGGATGACACTGGGGAGTTAGGTTTAAGTCATCAGAAGACATGCTTTACAAATACATGGCAGATCTGTTGTTACAGTTGTCAGATACATAAAGGTAATTTCAGGCGTGCTTTGGGTGAAGTATGTGCTGGCTCTACTGTGGTATGGCTTGCCTTGCCTCTTCCTGGCTGCTGGTCATTGTAAAGAACAACTTGGAATAAAAACTAGTGGAAAACAAAAGTGAGGAAAGATAAGCCAAACAAGTCAATGTTCAATAACAAAGGAGATACTTAATCTGGTCTTGCTTCCTTTGAGGGACTCCTTGTTGAGCAATAGACCTCATGGTCAGTGACCCAATATGGAAGAAAACACTATGATGCACTTGTTACTGTTCACCTTCATTCTTAGCCCTAAAGATGAAAATCCATCACTGCCAGCATCTTGAAAGTCAGAAAGGATGGAACAACGGGTTGGTGAAGACTGGGTAGAGAACTAGAAAACCATGGATAAAACTGCCTCCTCCTTTGTACTTGGGAATTGTATTCCAACAAATCTTTAAGAAACATCCAGAAGCATAAGAAAGTTTTAGGATTTGAAGGGTAATCAGTAATTATCCAACCCAATCCTTCCTTTTCAGAAGAACACACTGCAGCTCAGAGAATTGAACTTACTTAACTTCTTATAACTAAATTGGCTCAGAGCTAGCTTGTTTTATTACAGTCATAATAATCATTGTATCATCTTTGAAAAACCTAATGCTTATGAAATGTGTAAAAAACTGTAGTCATGAAATATACTATAAGAAGTTCCCTGTTATATATTTGTAACATATAAAATATAACAAAATGTAACATAAAAATATCCTGTTAATATCTTGGCTAATGGAAAGTGCCATTTTGACTCCAGAATATTCTATGGGAAGGCTATCAGATGTAGAAGTAGAGACAGGGATCCTCATTACAATAAGAAACTGATAAAAAATAACATAATCAGTGATGGGACTCTAAATCTAACAAATGCAATACTAAAATGTCATTTAAAATCATCTTGCAGATGAATATTTAATCACTCACATTATTCCTAAGTGAAAAACAATATATTCAAATAGCAAAATAGTAAATAAAATATGATACTAATTTACTAGATAAATGGATAGGTAGTAAGAATGATGTATACCAAAGTGTTAACAGTGGCTTTACCTGAGGTCTTTTACCACCTTATGCCATTGTTTTTCACCTCCTATTTTTTATAATGAGAATGTTTAACTTAAATTATTAGAAATATCCTATTTTTAAATTTTATTTTTGAAGTGTAATCACAGCAATCCCTGTGATTAAGTTCTTTTTTAACTGTAAGAGCTCTTTGCAGATTCATTGTTGGGCACCTCTCAAGCCAGATATATGTTTCCTAAATCTGACATGATTTAGTCATTTCCTGTCTTGGCTTTCTACCAAAAACCTTCACTGATCAGGAGAAGGGAGACTCAAACACATTTGCAGAATCAGAATCTGACGTTGAAAAGTGAGATTCAATCCTTGTGAATGTATAATCGTCCAAAAATGACAAAGGAAACAACCGACTTCCTGATATGTAAAAATATAATTTTAGAAATACTGAATAAAAGAATCAAAATTTTTGATTCATAATATTTGGAAAATAACAGGTATTAAAAAGAGCAGCAATGAAAAAATACAAGTCTTAACATATTAAAAACACAACAGCAACCTACCAGGACAGAGATTAATTGGTGGGGAAAATGTATCTCTTTCTGATCTTATTCCATAGCCATGAAACATAAAGAGTGATTGCATCTAACTGAAGGCTCCATAAGCTGTGAAAATCATTTGAATAGGAAATGGGCACATATAAAATTCACCAAGCATTTATATAAGCCTTTGTGTCCCCAAATTATAATTTGGCAAGCGTTATTAAAAGATGTAAATGCAAATTTATGTTTTATAGGACATTTGAAGTAAAATTCTATAGCACCTACACAAATCTATCCAGATTAAAAAAAAAAGTCTTTAGTTTTTAGCAAAATAATATATATTAACTCTATATATTCAGCTAGCCACATAGCCTCTTAAAATGTCAATTTTTATGAAGACACACAAATAGTATACTCATAAACATTCATGGTGTTGCAAATATTATACTCTGACAGTCATATCCCTTCATTCAACAAATATCCTTTGTATTTTTATTATGTGCTAGATATTATTCTAGGCACTGGGGAAACAATCTTAAGCAAGACAAAATTTTTTGCCTTCTTGGAATTTTATGGTATTTAAAGGCATATATCATTAAGTGAAGAATTATCATATGTTATCTATTTAAATATAAAAAAGAGTGTATGTTTTGTATCTAACAATGACTCTGTTGAGTATATGGATTAAAAAGATATGAAGATGATGATTTACTCCAAAATTTTATTTTAATTCTAATTGTGAATATCTTGGAACACCCTTCAGACTATATGAAAACTCATGTGTGCACTGAGGACTTGCATGATTTTATAATTGGCATTTCCTTAGGCATTAAATTAACATGTTAAATGCAACATGACTAGTGTGGGAAGTTTTTAAATAGTGTACATAAAATATTCCCAGTGATGCAAAAACATGAAGCACATTTTTAGATCTTTCTCTAATAGAGAACACATTTCTGGTTAAATAAAAATTTAAAATTACAAAACCTGTTTTTAAAGTGGTTTTATTATATTACACTCTTACCAACAAAGTGTGAGAATTGTGATTGATCTACCTATTCGCAACACTTGCTGTTATTGTTGGCAGGTGTATGCTGTGTCCTGTTTTTTTTGTTTTGTTTTGTTTTGTTTTGTAATTGCCATTTTCCAGATTATAGTGATCGTAAACATATTTTCAAGCGTCCATTGGCTATTCCTACAGATTTCTTTGTGGAGTGTCCAACTTTTTGTTCTTTTTTTATTTGGCTGGTCTTTTTATTATTAAGTTATAGAAGTTATGTGTGTATCCTGAATACTGGTGTCTGGTTAGGTATATATTCTTTTTTAAAATTTTGGGTTTTTTTATTCTATTTTATCTTTATTTTTGTTAAGATTTTATTTATTTGAGAGAGAGGGAGAGAGCATAATTGGGAGGAAGGGCAAAGGAAGAGAGGGAGAAGCAAAACCCCCGCTGAGAAGGGACCCTGATGCAGGGCTCTATCCGAGGACCCCAGGATCATGACTGACCCAAAAGCAGACACCTAACTAACTGAGCCACCCAGGTGCCTCCCCAAATTTGTTTTTGAGGTAGTTGACACACAATTTTGCATTAATTTCAGGTTTGTATACCTGATTAGTGATTCAACTTTTCTAAGTGTTATGTTATGCTCACCACAAGTGTAGCTACCATCTGCCACCATATAACTCTGTTCCACCATTGACTATATTCCTTATTCTATGCCTTTATTCCTGTTACTTATTCATTTCATAACAAGAAGCTTATACCTCTCATTCCTCTTCCTATTTTGCCCATCCCTCAGCACGTCGCCTCTGGCAACCATCAGTTTGTTCTCTGTGTTTACATGTCTGATTCTACTTTTCATTTGTTTATTTATTTGTTTTGCTTTTTAGATTCCACAAATGAGTAAAATCATATGGTATTTGTTTTTCTCAGTCTGACTTATTTCACTAAGCATAGTACTCTGTAGATTCACCTGTGTTGTTGCAAAGATCCCACTCTTTTTATGGCTACATAGTGTGACATCCTGTGTGTGTGCACACGTGCGCGTGTGCATGCACACACGTGCATGCGTCTTCCCTATTAATTCATCTGAGTGGACCCTTACGTTGCTTCCATATCTTGGCTCTTGTAAATAATGCTGCAATAAATATGGAGTGCATACATGTTTTCAAATTAGTGTTTTCATTTTCTTTGAGTAAATACCTAGTAATGGAATTATGTATCATATGGATCAATTGATGATTTTTTTTTTAAGGAATCTTCATACCGTTTTCCATGGTAGCTGCACCAGTTTGCATTCAACAGTATGCAAGGGTTCTCTTTTCTCCAGATTCATGCCAACAGTTGTTAATTTTAAAGATTTTATTTATTTGTCAGAGAGAGAGAGAGAGAGCGAGAGTGCGAGCGTGAGCAGGCACTCACAAGCAGGATGAGCAGCAGGGAGAAGGAGAAGCAGGCTCCACGCTAAGCAGTAAACCAGAATGCTGGGCTCCATCATGGGACACCTGGATTATGACCTGAGAGGAAGGCAAAAGCTTAACCAACTGAGCCATCCAGGCATCCCAACACTTGTTATTTCTAGAAATATTTTTTTCTGTATCTGTGGCATTCCTGTTATTTTTATAAATGGTGTCCTTTTTTGAGAAAATATTTTAAAATTTGTTTTTAATTGTTGATGAAGTATAAATTTGTCAATTTATTCTTTCGCTATATATTTTTTTCTTTTCTCTGACCTAAGAAACCTTTATATAAGCTCAAATCATAAAGAAATGTTGATGTTTTCCTCCAAAAGGTTAAAGGTTTTCATCTTCTATGTTTAGATCTATGATGCACCTTGAATTAATTTTTGTATATGTTACAATGTACAGGTAGAGATATAGTATTTATTCCAGTATAATTGGTTGAAAAGCCAAAAAAAAAAAAAAAGATTACACTGACATCTTTGTAGAAAAGCAAAAGACTGAATGACTGTGCCTCTTGTTGGGCTCTATCCTGTCCTACTGGTGTTTTGGTCTTTTTAAAAATAATTTATGTATATATTTTTTAAAGAAAGAGAGCACAAGCAGGGGTTGGAGCAGGCAAGGGGAGTGTTTAAGCAGACTCATTGCTGAGCAAGGGGCCTGAAGTGGGACTCAATCATGACCTGAGCTGAAGGCAGATGCTTAACCAACTGAACCGCTCATGCTTCCCTGTCTTACTGGTCTTTATGCTGTTTTTACACCACTACCACATTTCTTCATTATGTGGATTTATAGCAACTCTCAAAGACATGTAGTATAAGTTCTTTATAAGATTGCTTTGGATATTTTAGATATTTTACATTTTCATATGGAGTTTGAGAATCAGCTTGTCAATTTCTAAAATGTGTGTGGAACTACATTTAACCTATAGATCAATTTCTGGACAACTGACATACTAACCACACTGAGACTCCTAATCCATGAAGTTGTGGATCTCTCAAGCTAATTTTTAATGTGTTAACATTCCGTAGGAATTTTTTTATAAAACACTTATAAATTTTTTATAAAACATTTATAAAAACATTTATTTTTATAAAATAAAATATATTTTTAATTTTATTTTTTAGTGATGTCAATCATTCCTTACCAGCCTCATATCAGGCTAGTCCCCTCCATATATTTGAAAACAGAGATCATTATACATGTGGTATGAATCTTCACTCTAGATATTTCTTCCAATTTTGATATGCCACACTGCTCCCAATTTCCTTACACCTATTTGCTCCACACATATATACTGCCACCACAGAAGACATTGAAATTTGACACCTCTGCCCTATGTTTTGATTTCATAGAAGAATTCACCCTTCCATAAAATTATTACACAGTTTATACCTCTTTGCTCTTCATTCTACATATCATGCTATTCCATCACTTTTCAAACTTGTAAAATCCTATGCATCCTTTAAGATGAAACTGAACTATCCTTTCTTTGTTGCAGTCTTACCCAAACAATTCACACAAAGTTAATAAAAAATTGTATTGGTTACTTAAGCCTTTTTATCTGTCAGTTATAACGTGGCATATTTTATTATCGTATGCTAACATAGTCTTTAATTGTCTATGAAAACTTAATTCGCAAGAAATATATAGATATATTTTTATATTTTAGCATAACATATAATAAAATATTTCAAATGTACAGAAATATAAGAAGGACTTAGTAAATACTTTATACCAGTGGTTCTCAACCAGAGTTTATTCCCCCCCACCAGAGCGAAGTATTTGGCAACATTTTGGTTGTCATAATTGTGTGCATGGGGAGAGGTCTTCTCTTGACTGGCATCTAGGCCAGAGAGGCTGTTAAACATCTAAATATCCTACAATGCCCAGAATACCAAAAATACAGAAACTAAGAGACTCTCCCCTATATTAATGATTCAAATGCATCAGATGTTAACATTTTGCCATATTCGTTCCAATTATCCCCATTTAAATAAAATCTGACAACTATATTTGAAGCATTCATTGACTTCTGATCTCATTTTCACCACCTTCCCCCTTTAGAGATAATCACTATTTTTTAAGGGAGGGCCAGAAAAAGAGGGAGAGAAAGAATCTTCAGCAGGCTTTACACCCAGCACTGAGCTTGGCATGGGGTTCAATTTCACAATCCTGAGACCAGGACCTGAGCTGAAATCCAGAGTCAGACGCTTAACCAACTGAGGCACCCAGGCACCCCTTGATAATCACTACCTTAAAATCAATATGCAGCTCTACATACATGTATATGTATCAACCATATTCTGTTTTGTGTTTTTAATCACCGTTATCCATCAGGTATCATCATACTGCTAAATATTCTACAGTGTTCTTTTTAAAAACTATGATATGTTCTTATGATTTATCAATGTTGACGTTCATAGGTCTAAGCCATTCATTTTAACAGCTGTGCAAACTGCATTGCTTGTCTTTGTCAGTGTTTATTATCCAGTGGTATACTAATGGAGATTTTTTTTGTTTTAAATGATCCCCATGGAAAACAGTGCTGTGATAAACTTTCTTGTTATGCATTTCCTCTTGTGTAGTATACCAGGCTGAATAGTATCCATTTGTCCACCCCGAACCTCAGAATGTAATTGTGTTTAGGAACAATGCTTCTTCTAGTAATTAAAGTGAGGATTAGAATCACTGCTTTATATGGTATACCCATCTATAAATTAATTAATGAAGTTTATGGGATTTTTCTCTTCCTACTTTCACCTACCTTGGTAGCATCAGTTTCTATTTTTTATAAATCTGATACGCGAGAGAGTATTTAATTTTTATTTACTTTTTTATGATTATAACTGATGTATACTTTTACATAATTTTTATTCATTCAATTTTATTATTTTGTGAATTATCTATTTATGTGATCTACCCATTTTGCATCTGCATGTAAGAATGGTGTTTGCCATTAAAAAGAAAATAATATGTAGTGGTATATGTTTTCTGGACATTAAATCTTTGTCCAACATACATGGCAAATATATTCTCAAAGGCTATGGCTTATCTTTTAAATTTGTGTATGTTGTCTTTCTAGTAGAAGTTACTTATTTTGTTTATCAATTTCATTTATGACTTGTTTTTCATATCCATTGAATAACTCATTCCACTTCTACTGTAAAGTTATTTATATGTTATTCTAAATGTTTGATTTTCATTGTAACACTTATGCTTTTAATATTAGTGAACTTCGTTTTTGTCCATTGTATGACACAGAGATCTACTTTTCTATAAAGAAAATCAATGTTCCTTTCATCATTTAATGAACACTATAGCTCCTTCCCTCTTCATTGTAATGCAACCTTTGCCCGTGTGTGCATGTGTGAATGTGGGTGTCTGTCTATAGGTTTTCTATTCTGTTCCAGTGACCAATTTGTATGTTATTATCTCTATATCATGTGGTCCTATTTAATATACTGTTAAAATAGCTTTGATATATGAGAGAGCCAATTGCCCAACTTTGTTCTTCTTCAAATATATTGTAGATACTTTTAGTTACTAGATAATCTGATGGTTCCATAGAACATTATTCTTAAATTTGACAAGTTCCATAATATACCCAAGAGGGAGTCCAATTTAAATTTCATTGATTTTACAAATTAGTTTAGCGTTATCTGATATTTTTATGGTGTTGAGTCTAATAATTCAAAAATATTAGCTTAACTTTTTTAATTTAGCTTAATAAATTTTAAATTGTATTGTAATAGTCTTGTGCTCAACTTTTTAGATTTACTTACATACTTTATGATAGTTCTTGTTATTCTGTGTATAATGTATCCTATTTTCATTGGTGGTTAGTGGTAGATGAGAACACTGATTTGGACACTTTCTTGTTAGTGGCATTCTTATTGTCATCTTATTGCTTTTAATAATTTATAGATATTTTTGGACTTTTTATAAATTAAATCCAATTTCATGAAAATGAATGGTAATTTTAGCTCTTCTTTCCCAATTGTCATATAAGATTTTGCACTGTCTCAGAGGTTCTGATAAATATTCAGTAGTAAGAATGATGAGGAGCATATTTGCTTTCTGCATATTTTGAATAGGACCACTTTCAAAATGTCATATTTAAGCATGATATCTCAAAAGCTCAGTAAATACCTTTAACAAGATAAAGACATTCCTTTTTTTTCCAGTTTGCTAAATTTTTCATGATGAATTAGTGGTGAACTTTATAAAATTTTTCAAAATAATGGACAATCAATGAGTAATCAAACAGGCCATACCCAATAATTTACAAATACTGTTACTGGCAGGTGACAGGTCATGCTCCATTATAAAAAGTATGTTTCTGACATTTATTTACTTAATCTTTTTCACATTAAGCTTTGTGTTTGTTCAAATGTGACATTAAACATGTGTCACCAATTTTGAACTTAATGTAGTACATAAAGTGTTTATAAGAACTGTATGTGTTTCTGAGTGTTTATGTACTTAATCAAAGTATTTTATGCTCTTGTGAGCAGATATTTATTTAATCAAGGGTTTAAATGTTTTAGGAAGTGTAAAATGGCTGAACCATATGTAAGATTTCAGAGGTGCTCTGGGAGGAGAGGGAATGAAATATTAGAGAAGGGATGAAATGGATTATAAAACCCAAGTGAAACTGTGTAGGATGAACACTGGCAAAAATCTCAAGAGAGGAAAACTGTAGAGAAGATACCCAAAGACACAGACACTGCAAAGTAAGATGTGCAAGATACTGAAGAACAGAAATTAACATGTAAAATCTATGCAATAATATTTTTATTAACTCTTAGATTGACTGGAACAGCACGGGGTACACTGAGTAGAGCCAATTACCTTGTGTTACACATCAAACACTTGAATGATTTTTTATTTTCTTTGGTGTCACATATGCTGGGCCCTTCTGTTTCTATTATTTCATTTAATCCATATAACCACACTGGATATTGACTATGGTTACCATACTTTGAAAAATAAGGATAAAACTTACATTAGATTAAATACCTTGATGATGTTCATAAAGCTGACCTTTGCATCCCACCCTATCGGATTCCCCTTCCAGCTCTTTCCTCATTGGATCCTTTAGACAATCACATTTATTATACAAAAGCCAGTTATTCATCCAACACAAACCTACCCTAAGATATAATCATGAAATGGAAGATGTTTGCAGGCAGAAAAAGGGGGGCTCCTGGGACTTGGTATAGCATATTTACCCACTGTGTGGCTATCTCATACTTCACTCCTGAACAATCTTGGTTATACAAGAAAGCTTGAGCTTGAGTGGTGGGGGAATGCAATGGGCGACAAAGAAGGAGTACCTATGGGGATCAATGCTCTATCAATTACTCTGTCAACAAAATTTATTGAGGAAAAAGTATGAACCAGACACTGTGTTAGGTCTTCAAATACATTCCCTCATTTAATCATGTGAGACATAAACCTTGGGATAGAGAAATTAAATAATTTTTTCAAGGACTCACAGCTGCCAGGTATGAAGTTCACCCTTCAGCTGATTTTGTTGTAGAGATCATATAGCAACCAGTTTTTGATGAAACAAAATTTCAGATGGAAAATCACATATCTGTGATACATACATATACACACATATTTATACACATGTATATTCTAATAATAAAACAATTCTCAATTATATATCCACTAATTTTCAATCCAAAGTTCCTGTTTTCCTACAATTTTCATGTAATAATATATCTTAAATGATGATGACACAGACATATATCCATCCCCTATCTCTTGAAATAGTTTAGGTCAAAATCTATAAATCACCCTCTCCTTGAAGTTATTTTCTATCTATTCACAAGACAAAACATGAAAACACATAAAGATTTTGAGTGGAAGGAAAAGAAATGTCTGAGAGGTTGAACTACTGGAAAGTTTAACTTTAACACCCTGTCTGCCAACAGAAAAGCAAAGCAGTCACAACAATAACAATAGTCCCCTTATTTATTTAAAAAAGTTATAACAATGTAGTCACAAACTCTTAAGATGAAACATGCCTCTTCTTGACCTAAGCAGAATTTATTACCATATCATTTTTATTATTTAAACAGAAAGTAAAATTATTAAAAATTTCAGTTCAGGATTTAGAAAAAGGATAAAAAATAATCACCAAAACCAGCAAGATAAATACAGTTATCAGGATAAAAAGAAAAATGTAAGAATTTGAAAAAAAAATAAAGAAGAAAAAAGAAAGCAGAGCTGGTTCTTTGAAAATAAAAAAAAAATCTGTAAAATGGAAGAGACAGAGGAAAAAAACAAATATTGAAAATTGGAACTATATGAGAAATACAAATGTGAGAATAAGGACTACGTCTGTATTGCATAATACTTTGCACAACTATTTCTGTTCCAGAAATTTTTTTGCATTAACATCTTTTTATGAAAAAATAAAAGTGGCTTACCAAGGCTGACTCTAAAAGAGATTTAAAAACCTAGGTTGATAAAAATTGTAGAAAACTATGCGAAAATTATCAAGAACATGTCTTCAAAATATTGAAGGGTACAGAAATTTTACAGGAAAGATATTTTAAATTTTCATTTGAAGAGTTTAATTTCAATGTTCTATAAACTGTAATAATTAAACATAATTGAATATTGTATAACTTATTTTATGAGGCACATTTAAAACTGAAAAAGGAAATGCTAAAGTTGAAAATATAAAATATCATTTATGGATACAAATTAAAATTCATGAAATACTAAAAAATTGATTTCAACAGGATATTTTTTAATAAGTATCTACCTTGAAAAAAGACCTTTAATTTCAGTATGGACAAGAAGAGTCTACAAATTATATTAACGCATTAGTGAGAACACAATAGGAATTCCATAAAATATAATGTCCTAATGATAACTCCTACAAAACTGACAAAAAGATAACATTTTTCTTAACATGAAAAATAAAAGTCATCATTTTACTTTCTGGTTAAAAACAACAGATGTCACAATTGAAGGTAGGAACAAAATTGCCATTATACTTCCTTCTCATTTTTATTGTTGTTGTTGGTAGCTTTTGACAAATGCAAGAAGATAATAAACATATGTCAGGGGAGGGATTATCATATTTTAACATTTGCAGGTAACATTTTTATATAAAGACTATCAAAGGTAATAAAAGCAAGAATATTTAGTGAAATGACTTGATGTAAAGAAAACGTATTATGTAGTCATCTACATAATAATCTAACGTAACTTACATAAAGGTTTTGAGAGAAGGAGAAAATATTTGGGGGATCAACTATAAAGAGACCTCAATACCTTTCCCACTGAAAACTTTTGGTTAAAAATAACTTTAACCAAATTGGAAATTAATGATTGCAATTTACTGAGTACCCATTTTGTATCCAGCACTGTCCTATGTATTCTGAATATATTAGGTCATTCAACTGTTATCCTTTTTTTTTTTTTTTAAAGGAAAATGAGATTCAGAGACATGAAGTAACCGGCCCAAATTCCTGTACCTAGAGATTTGAACCCAGTTTTGTCTGACTCCAACGTCTGTTTTATTAAATATATCAGAAAACACTATGAAACTACATAGTATTAATATATGATGCTATGCATTGAATTTTCTTTCCCTCAAAATTCATATGTTAAAATACTAACCCCCTAGTACTTTAGGCTGTGACAGTATTTGGGCATGGGGTCTTTAGAAAGGTAATTAAGTGGTCAGAAGAAGCAAGATGGCAGAGAGGTAGGAGACTGAAATATCATCAGGTCCCAGTAGTTCAGCTAGATAGTTATCAAATCATTCTGAACACCCATAAACTCAACAGGAGATAGAAGAGAAAAAGAGCAGCAATTCTAGGAACAGAAAATTGACCACTTTCCAGAAGGTAGAACACGCAGAGAAGTGAATCTGAAGCAAGAGGAAGATAGATGGCAGGGGAAGGAGCAGCTCTCAGAAAGTCAGAGAGCAGTGGAGCACAAAATCAGAACTTTTTTAGAAGTTGGCTCCACTGAGGGATGTCACTCCAGAGACTAAGCAGGGAGTGGAGCCCTCACATGGGGAAGTGTGATCTCAGGACCCACAAGGTCGCAGAAGGATTGGGGGTGTCTGAGTGTGGCAGAGCTTCCCAAGGAAGCTGGCTGTAGAGACAGAACTGAACAGTGGGCTCTCAGCTTGAGGTTAGCTTAAACCATGATCCAAGTCACACTCAGGCCACTGCTCTTAAAGCAGGGACCCCACAAGTGGCAGATCCAGAGAGACCCCTTCCTTCCTCCTCCAGGAGAAGCACCACAGGAGTGAGCTGCAGGAATTTTCCAGGTTTGGAGACTCCAAACGGGGCCATGCACCAGAGATAGATATGCTCATTCACAGGCCGGTGAGCTCAGAGTGCAGCCAGAGACCAGGGAGACAGGAGGGATTGACTGCTTTTCTCTGAGAGTGCACTGAGGAGTGGGACCCTAAGCTCTCAGCTCCTATGGGGCTGGAGATTTGGAGGCCACCATTTTCATTCCCTTCCCCCAAAGCTGTACAGAAAGTATTCAGGGAACAAAAGCTTCCAAGAGTGAATCCAAGCAGATTATTTAGCCTGGCCCCTGGCAAGGATAGTGTAGTTCCACCTTGGGCAAAGACATTTGAGAATCACTGCCACAGATCCCTCTGCCAGAAGATCAGCAAGAACATCCAAGTTTACCCATCAAATAGAACTGCAGAACTCCAGAGCTAGGAGAAACCAACGCATAGAATTCATGGCTTTTTCCCCATGATTCTTTAGTCTTTCAAAGTTAAATTTTTTAAGTATTCGTTTTTCCTTATTCTATTTTTTCCCTCTTTCCTATTTTAACTTTCTTAAACTATTTCATCTTATCCATACCTTCTTAAAAATATATTTTTTAAATTTTCATTGTTCAAGTCATATTCTATCCCTTCATTGTATTTAACCTTATTTTTAATACACATATAGGTTTCTTTTGGGGGGGTACAATTTCTTCCTATAGATCAAAACATACCATAAATCTAGCTCATGGCTTTGTTGTAGTCTCCAGCCAGATCACATTCTTTCCTCTTTTTATCCTTCTTTTTTTTTTTTTTAAAGATTTTATTTATTTATTTGACAGAGAGAGATCACAAGTAGGCAGAGAGGCAGGCAAAGAGAGAGGAAGGGAAGCAGGCTCCCTGCTGAGCAGAGAGCCTGAGTGAGGCTCGATCCCAGGACCCTGAGATCATGACCTGAGCCGAAGGCAGTGGCTTAACCCACTGAGCCACCCAGGCGCCCCATCTTTTTTTCCTTCTTTCAACCAACTTCTTATCAATTCCTTTTTTAGAATCTTTTTTGATTTTCGTCTTTACATTCATATCCCATCACTTCATTGTGTTTACCCTTATTTTTGTACATATATATATATATATATATATATATATATAAGTTTTTCTTTCTTTAAAACATTGGGAGGTAGTTTCTTCTAAGAGACCAGAATACACCCAAAATCAAGTGTGTGGCTGTGTTCTATTCACCAGTCTAATATATATAGATATAGATATAGATATATTTATATCTATATCTATATCTATATATTTCCCCCTTTCTTCTCCCCATGGTTTCAGGTCTCTTCTGATTTGCTTAGCATATATTTTTCTGGGGCCTTTGCCACCCTTTCAGTATTTTGTTCTCACATTCATCTACTCTTATCTGGATAAAATGACAAGGCACACACACACACACACACACACACACACAAAAGAACAAGAGGCAGTACTGACAACTAGGGACCTAATCAATATGGACATTAGTAATATGTCAGAACTAGAGTTCAGAATGATGATTATCAAGGTGGTAGCTGGGCTCAAAAAAAAAAACATGGCAGGTACTAGAGAATCCCTTTCTGGAGAAATAAAATAATGAAAACCTAACCAAGCTGAAATCAAAAAAGATATTAATGAGGTGAAATAGAAAATGGAGGCTCTTACTGCTATAAATGAGGCAGAAGAGAGAATTAGTGATATAGAAGACCAACTGATGGAGAATAAAGAAGTTGAGCAAAAGAGAGACAAACTACTGGACCACGAGGGGAGAATTTGAGAGATAAGTGATACCATAAGATGAAACAATATTAGAATAATTGAGATCCCAGAAGAAGAAACAGAGATGGAGGCAAAAGACATAAGGGAGCAAATTATAGTAGAGAATTTTCTTAATATGGCAAAGGGAACAAGCATCAAAATCAAGGCGGCAGAGAGAACCCCCCTCAAAATCCATAAAAAGTAGATCCACACCCCATTGTTTAATAGTAAAACTTACAAGTCTTAGTGACAAAGAGAAAATCCTGAAACAAGCTCGGGACAAGAGGTCTATAACATACAATGGTAGAAATATTAGGTTGGTGGCAGACCTATCCACAGAGACTTGGAAGGCCAGAAAGGGCAGGTATGATATATTCAGAGCACTAGATGAGAAAAATATGCAGCCAAGAATACTATATCCAGGTAGGCTGTCATTGAAAATAGAAAGAGAGATAAAAAGCTTCTAGGACAAACAAAATCTAAAAGAATTGGCAAACACCAAACCAGCCCTACAGGAAATATTGAAAGGGGTCATCTAAGCAAAGAGAGAACCTAAAAGTAGCAGACCAGAAAGGTACTGAGACAATATACAATAATAGTCACCTTAACAAACAATATAATGGCACTAAATTCATCTTTCAACAGTTACCCTGAATGTAAATGGGCTAAATGCCCAAACAAAAGATGCAGGGTACCAGAGTATATATATATATATTAAAACAGACAAACAAACAAAAAACCATCAATATATTATCTTCAAGAAACTCATTGTAGACCCAAAAACACCTCCAGATTGAAAGTGAGAGGGTAGAAAACAATTTACCATGCTAATGGACATCAAAAGAAAGCTGGGGCAACAAACCTTATATCAAATAAATTAGATTTTAAGCCAAAGACTATAATAAGAGATGAGGAAGGACACTATATTATACTTAAAGGGTCTGTCCAACAAGAAGAGCTAACAATTTTAAATATCTATGCCCCTAATATGGTATCAGCCAATTATATAAACCAATTAATAACAAAAATCAAGGAAACACATCAACAATAATACAATAATAGTAGGGAACTTTAAAACACCCCTCACTGAAATGGACAGATCATCTAAGCATAAGATCAACAAGGAAATAAAGTCTTTAAGTGACACACTAAATCAGATGGATATCACAAATATATTCAGAACATTCCATACCAAAGCAACAGAATATACATTCTTCTCTAGTGCATATGGAACATTCTCCAGAACAGATCACATCCTGGGTCAGAAATCAGGTCCAACTGGTACCAAAAGACTGGGATCATTCCCTGCATATTTTCAGACCACAATGCTCTAAAACTAGAACTCAGTCACAAGAGGAAAGTTGGAAAGAACTCAAATACATGGAGGCTAAAGAGCATACTATTAAAGAATGAATGGGTCAATGAGAAAATTAAAGAAATTAAAGAAAAAATTTTAAAAAAATCATGGAAACAAATGAAAATGAAAACACAGCTGTTCAAAATCTTTGGGACACAGCAAAAGCAGTCCTGAGAGGAAAGTATATAGCAATGCAACATTTTCTCAAGAAACAAGAAAGGTCTCAAGTACACAATCTAATCCTACACTAAAGGAGCTGGAGAAAGAATAACAAAGAAATCCTAAACCCAGCAGAAGATGAGAAATAATAAAGATCAGAGCAGAAATCCATGAGATAGAAACTAAAAGAACAGTAGAAAAATCAGTGGAACTAGGAGCTGATTCTTTGAAAGAATTAATAAGATTGATAAGCCCCTGTGCTGACTTATCAAAAAGAAAAGAGAAAAGACCCAAATTAATAAAATCATGGATGAAAGAGGAGAGATCACAACCAACACCAAAAAGTTGCAAACAATTATAAGAACATATTATTAGCAAATACATGCCAGGAAATTTGACAATCTGGAAGAAATGGATGCATTCCTAGAGAAATATAAACTACCAAAGCTGAATCAGAAAGAAATAGAAAACCTGAAAAGACCCATAACCAGTAAGGAGATTGAAGCAGTCATCAAAAATCTCCCAAACAACAATAGCTCACAGCCAGATGGCTTCCCAAGAGAATTCTACCAAACATTTAAAGAAGAATTAATACCTGTTCTCCTGAAACTGTTCCAAAAAATATAGATGGAAGGAAAACTTCCAAACTCATTTTATGAGGCCAGCATTACGTTGATCCCAAAAACAGACAAAGACCCCATCAAAAAAGAGAATTACAGACAAATATCTTTGATGAACACAGATGCAAAAATTCTCACCAAAATACTAGCCAATAGGATAAAACAGTACATTAAAAGGATTATTCACCATGACCAAGTGGGATTTATTCCTGGGCCCCAAGTTTGGTTCAACATTTGGAAATCAATCAATGTGATACAATACATTAATAAAAGAAAGAACAAGAACCATATGATACTCTCAATAGATGCTGAAAAAGTATTTGACAAAGTACTGCGTCCTTTCTTCATCAAAACACTTCAAAGTGTAGGGATAGAGGGTACATACCTCAACATCATCAAAACTATCTATAAAAACCCATAGTGAATTTCATTCTCAATGGGGGTAAACTGAGAGCTTTTCCTATAAGGTCAGGAACATGGCAGGGATGTCCACTATCACCACTGCTATTCAACATAGTACTAGAAGTCCTAGCCTTGACAATGAGACAACAAAAAGAAATAAAAGGCATCCTAATTGGTAAAGTAGAAGTCAAAATCTCAGTGTTTGCAGATGATATGATACTCTATGTGGAAAACCCTAAAGACTCCACTCCAAAACTACTAGAACTCATACAAGAATTCAATAAAGTGTCAGGATATAAAATCAATGGACAGAAATCAGTTGCATTTCAGTACACCACAGCAAGACAAAAGAAAGAGAAATTAAGGAATCAATCTCATTTACAATTGCACCCAAAACCATAAGATACCTAGGAATAAAACTAACCAAAGAGGCAAAGAATCTGTACTCAGAAAACTATAAAGTACTCATAAAAAAAATTGAGGATGACACAAAGAAATGGAAAATATTCCATGCTCATGGATTGGAAGAACAAATATTGTGAAAATGTCTATGCTATCTATAGCAATCTACACATTTAATGCAATCCCTATCAAAATACCATCAATTTTTTTTCAAAGAAATGGAATAAATAATCTTAATATTTATATGGAACCAGAAAAGACCCCAAATATTCAGAGGAATGTTGAAAAAGAAAACCAAAGTTGGTGGCATCATAATTCCAGACTTCAAGCTCTATTACAAAGGTATAATCATCAAGACAGTATGGTACTGGCATAAAAACAGACACATAGATCAATGGAACAGCATAGAGAGCCCAGAAATGGACCCACAACTCTATGGTCAACTAATCTTCAACAAAGCAGGAAAGAAAGTCCAATGGGAAAAAGACAGTCTCTTCAACAAATGGATTTGGGAAGATTTGACAACCATATGCCAAAGAATGAAACTGGACCATTTGCTTACAATGCACACAAAAATAGACTCAAATGGATGAAAGATCTCAATTGGAGACAGGAATCCATCAAAATCCTTGAGGAGAACACAGGCAGCAACCTGTTCAACCTCAGCTGCAGCAACTTCTTCCTGTAGTAACTTCTTCCTAGAAACTTTGCCAAAAGCAAGGGGAGCAAAGGCAAAAATGAACTATTGGGTCTTCTTTAAGATCAAAATCTTTTGCCCAGCAAAGGAAACAGTCAACAAAACCAAAAGACAATGGACAGAATGGGAGAACATACTCACAGATAACATATCAGATAAAGGGCTAGGATCCAAAATCTATGTAGAACTTATCAAACTCAACACCCTAAGAATGAATAATCCAATCAAGAAATGGGTGGAAGGCATGAACAGACATTTCTGCAAAGAAGACATCAGATGGCCAACAGACACATGAAAATGTGTTCAACATCCCTCACCATCAGGGAAATACAAATCAGAACCACAATGAGATACCACCTCTCACCAGTCAGAATGGCTAAAATTAACAAATCAGGAAACAATAGATGTTGGCGAGGATTTGGAAAAAAGGGAACCCTCCTACACTGTTGGTGGAAATGCAAGCTGGTGCAGCCACTCTAGAAACAGTATGGAGTTTCCTTAAAAAGTTGAAAATAGAGCTACCCTATGACCCAGCAATCACACTACTGGATATTCACCCTAAAGGTACAAATGTAGTGATCCAAAAGAGCACATGCACCTGAATGTTTATAGCAGCAATATCCACAATAGCCAAACTATGGAAAGAACCTAGATGTCCATTAATGGATGAATGGAGAAAGAAGATGGGGTATATATACACAATGGAATACTATGCAGCCATCAAAAGAAAGAGAATCTTGCCATTTGTAATAACGTGGCTGGAACTAGAGGGTATTAGGCTGAGTGAAATAAGTCAATCAGAGAAATACAATTATCATATAATGTCTCTGATATGAAGGATTTGAGAGGCAGGGCTGGGGTCATTCGGTGTAGGGAAGGAAAAATGAAACAAGATGGGATCAGGAGGGACAAAAACCATAAAAGACTCCTAGTCTCATGAAACTAACTGAGGGTGGCTGGGGGTTGGGAGGGTAGGGATAGGGTGGCTGGGTTATGGACATTGAGGAGGGTATGTGCTATGGTGAGTGCTCTGAAATGTGTAAGCCTGATGATTCTCAGACCTGTACCCCTGGGGAAATAATATATTGTATGTCAAATTAAAAAGAAAAAAAAAAAGAAAAAAGAGTGCCCGGGTGGCTCAGTGGGTTAATCCTCTGCCTTTGTCTCAGGTCATGATCTCAGGGTCCTGGGATCAAGTGCCGGATCAGGTTCTCGCCTTGGCAGGGAGCCTGCTTCCCCCTCTATCTCTCTGCCTGCCTCTCTGCCTACTTGTGATCTTTCTCCGTCAAATAAATAAATAAAATCTTAAAAAAAAAAAGAAAAAAGAAAAAAGATAATTAAGCTAAAATGAGGTTACTTGGAAGAGCCTTATTTCAGTATAACAGGTGTCTGGATAAAAAGTAAAGATTAGGATACAGACATAATAAAGGGAAGACTATTTTAAAATATAGGAGAAGATAACCATCTATAAGGCAAGGACAGACCTCAGAAGAAGCTAAAGGTATAGACACACCTGATCTCTAGCCTCCAGAACTGTGAGAAAATACTGTTGTTACTGTTGTTTCTGTTTTACTTTGTTATGGTAGCCTTAGCAAACTAATAAATATGATATAGGGTTATTATAATTGAACCAGTTTGACAACTGGAGATTATTCAAAAAAATAAATGAACTGCAAACAAGGATTCCTGAAAGAGATCAGAAAAAAGAATCATCATAAGTGGGTTTCTTATTCTGGAATAAAAAGCAAATTTGGACCTCACCTGAAAGCCTGCAAAAAGGTATAATCCTGTTGATTAAAGAATTGGATATAAAGTCCAAATATTTGTAAAGCCAATTAAAAAAAAATTCTATATGCCTAAAATTTTAAATACTAAATGATAGTGTGAAATAATTAATCAATTTTCTTATATAAAAATAAAATAACTATCATAAGTCAACAAGAACTACATGAACAGGCAGATATTACAGACTGTCACAAATATGCAAAAAACTCACGCAAAGGATTAAGATCATCTCTAATATTCAAAAGAAAGTGGCTAGAAAATATGATCTCAAAAGTATGTTTTGAAATTAATTTAACAGCTCCAGGAAAGATCTTTTAAATAAATGAAAAAAATGAGATAGGAAACATTAAAAAAAAAAAAAAACCAACAAACAAAAAAACACTGCTCTTGGGCCACGTGGGGAAGCTCAGCAGGTTAAGCTGCAGACTTTAGATTTCCACTGGGGTATGATTTCAGTGTCATGAGATCAGCCCTGCATGGGACTCTGTGCTGAGTGTGGAGCCTGCTGGGGGTTCTCTCTCTCCCTCTCCCTCTGCACCTCTCACTCCCACTTATACACATACATTCTCTCTAAAAACAAACAAACAAACAAAAATACCTTCAAAACATTGCCCTTATTGAGACTAACTGGAAATTGTTTTGTCTATGTCTCTATACATGCCTGCATCTATTGATACATGTGCATATGTATTTATGTACTAGATTGTGATGTGAAGCTCATTTCTTAAGTGCTGGCAGCTGCAGGAGCCTAAAAAACACTGCTTTGTACTGGTGAATGTGTAGTGAGGTAGAACAGCCTGGTGTACACCTTGGAGTTGTTCATTGCTGTACAACCTGACAGGAACTTAGTTTAACATTATATGTAAAATAGTACTGGAAATATTCATACCATTGGCCCACTAATCCCTTAATAATACTTTGTCCATAAGAATTATTTAAATACGTGATCAAAGACTTATATAAGAGGGTACTTGTCAGTGCTCTACTCTAAATTCTCCAGTGACTCTTCATTTCTCCCAGAATGAAAGGTTATCCCCCATGTCCTTACAATGGCTTAGAAGGCACTTGGAAGTTGAGTCTATTAGAACTTGCCTTTTCTAGTTTTCATTTCCCTCTTAGTCTCTCAGATCCAACTACACTGGCCTCCTTACTGTTCTTCAAGCATACTAGACACACTTCCACTTCAGGCTGTTTGCCCAGGAAGTTCCCTCTGCCTTGAATATTATCTGTGCTTACTTCCTCTTTGCTCTGATAGCTACTCTTAGAAACCAATTTAAAAATGCAGCAAAAACTCTAGTCCTGCTGAGCCCCTTATCCTTGCACTAATTTTGTTCTGTAATACTTCTTTCTTCCCAAACATACTATAAAATTTAATGACTATTATAGTTATTCCTTATTTTAGCTCTCCATTCTCTGCTTATCCCCCACTTTCTAAAATATGTATTCCGCAGGGATAGTTAAGTAAAATTTAGAGGTGTATATAATTAATAGAACAGGACATATTTTATGCAAAATAATGATCAATAAAGATACCAAGTAATAATAAAAAGAGGAACAATATGCATAAAGGACAGGAAATAAAAATATTAGCAATGGTTCTTTAGGGATTGGGATTCATTAGTGTTATAGTTTGTTTTGTTTTTATCTCATGTATTTTCCTTCATTTTCCACAATTAATAAAATAGAAATAGAAGACTAACATTTTAAGAAAAATATTAGTTTTTTTTTTTAATTGGGGTTTATGTAAATATATCAAGATAATGTACTCCATAATTTAGTTAAAGATAGTTACAGAATATTTATTTGATAAAATGTAAAACTCATTCTTTGTTTTAACTTTTTACAAATATAGGAATCAAAATATATGTTATAATATGTATTTATTATAAGTAAAAATTGATAAGATTGATGACTATCAGGAAATGATAGTCATTAATTAAATTAATTTAAATTAAATTAAAATTGATAATCTTTTAAATTTAAATTAAATTTAAATTTAAATTGATATTCAATTAATTAAAATTGATATTCTTTCAGCGAATATGTCTATGTGCTTAAAATAAATAAATACAAGATATTTGTATACTGAATATCTTCACAACTAATGATGTTTCATTAAGATCACATGACACAAAATGTAAATGTAAAAAATTAATACCTTTCCTATAGAGCATGAATTAGAAGATAAAAAATATATGAAAGATATTCTTTTCCACATGCCAATTAAAAATATAAGTAAATTTGGCAATAACTATGTTGCATTTATATGAAAAAATAAGAACATTCTACAGAAAGATAAAAAGGTTCAAACTGAACAAATGCAGATAGATTCAATGTACCTTGATGGAAGAACTGTTGTTAAAAACAGACTATTTATTCTTAAATTATTTAAAAATTCAAATGAATTCAACATTTTATAGCATAGTGATTAAAGCTGAATTTCTTTTTTTTAAGGATTTTATTTATTTATTTGACAGAGAGAGGTATCACAAGTAGGCAGAGAGGCAGGCAGAGAGAGAGGGAGAAGCAGGCTCCCCACCAAGCAGAGAGCCCGATGTGCGGCTTGATCCCAGGACCCTGAGATCATGACCCAAGATGAAGGTGGAGTCAACACACTGAGCCACCCAGGTGCCCCTACATTTCTTGCTACTTTTAGGAATGAACTCAAATTCTATCTCTGATGTGTGAGTTTTATAACTTTAGGCACCAGTAAAATGAGGATTTACTAGTATTTGTTCCAAAATAATGAATGCAAAGTACCTAGAACAAGGCCTGGGACATAGTGAGCACTCAGTAATCAGTATGAACCTTGATTACAAAATCTTATCTGCCTTATGTTGTTTTTATTTTTGCTTACTTTTATAACTCAATAAAAGCATATAGCATATCACTTAAAAATACACAGCAAGAAAAATTAAGAAGTAATTTCCATTAAAATAAGGAGTCACAGAAGGGAATAAGCTTTTAAACATATTGTGAAAATACATTAATAAAATCACTTTGCCAAACACTTTTTCATATACTCACTTGGTCAATAATTATTAATTTAGTATATTCCAGGAATTACATTTGATGCTGGAGGCTCAAATCTTGCCCTGAAACTCACAAAGTATTGGGAAAGACAGAACAGAAAGATAATCAGTTGTAATGTAATTTGAAGAACGGTAATCACAGTGATAGAGAGAGGGATTCCATGACTTAAAACATGGCTGTATACCTATTGAATCCTAACACAAGGCATCAAACTGCCCTACCAAAAAAATGAGAGGAGAGAATAAGGGGAGAAACTTACTTTCTATGTTAGAGGTGTACAAAAGTGCCTCTTCAATATCAGTAAGAGAGTCATAATAATCTCCTATCTAAAATTTGTTGAGTCATTCACATAGCAGTTTGCCTAATGCTTCTAAGACTTAGAGAAAGAGATCGGAGAAATACGCATAGTGAGACTGCCAAATAGAGAAGAGTAGGAACATCCCTTAAATATCTAGCATTCTAAGAAGATGGATTTATTATATGCCCTCAAGTTCTGAGTTGAGAGTCAAAGAGAAGATGGAAATGTGAACCAAACACCTGCTGAGAAAGTTATATGGATGGACCAAGAACACAAAAATCAGTGGACTGGTGAAGGGGACTGCAGCTGAGGTTCAGGAACAAGTAGGGCTTAATCATTTAGCGGGTAAGGGACCCAGAATGGCTAAGTCAACTGGTCACTACTTGTTGAAATTAAGACGCATAAACAAGACTACATTTTACCTCATTGAGATATAAATATGGCAACCGATGAGTGAGTCTTTTTTCAAGTAAGGAGCCATTTTTTTTCTCCTTCTCTAGGAGTGCTATGTATGCTGTTCCCCCTGAACTTCGTATGCAACTGCAACCATAGACTTGCAGAACTGAGGATAATGAAGAAGAGCTTTAAATCTGATATTGGAAGGAAGCTGAATATTAGTCAGAATTCAAAACAAAATGAACCAGCAAATAACAAGTGGAATCTGGAATTTAAAACACAATACTGTTTACATTAGCACCCCCCCAAATTAAATAGTTAGGTATAAATCTAAAAAAATGAACAAGATCTATATAAGGAAAACTATATAGCTCTAATGAACAAAATCAACTAAATAAATGGGAAAATATTCCATATCCATGGATAAAAAGACTCAATACTGTCAAGATGTCAGTTTTTTTCCAACTTTATCTATAGGTTTACTGTACTCTCAATCTAAATCTCAGCAAATTGTGTTATGATGATATTGACAAATTGATTTTAATGTTTTGATGGAGAGAAAAAAGATTCAGAATAGTCAACATAATATTGAGGAAGAATAAAGTTAGAGGACAGACACTACTCAATTTCAAGACTTACTATAAAGGTGCAGTAAACAAGACAATGTAGTAGTAATTGGTGAACAAATGGTACTACCAAGCAGACATCCATGAACAAAAAAATAAATAAATAAATTTAGATGCAGATGTGATACCCATCACAAAAATTAACTAAAAATGTATCACAAACAAAAATGTGAAATTTAAACTATAAAACTTCTGAAAGGTAAATAGGAGAAAAATCTAGGTGGCCCAGGTGTGGTGATGACTTTTTGGATATAATACCAAAGGAAAAATCCAAAAAAGAAATAATAATCTAGATTTCATTGAAATCAAAAAATTTTGCTCTGTGAAATACACTGTGAAGAAAATTTGAAGAAAACTTACAGACTGGGAGAAAATACTTTCAAAAGGCACATTTGTTAAAGGATTGTAACCCAAAATATACAAAGAGCTCTTAAAACTGGACAGTAAGAAATAATCTACTTGAAAAAATGTGAGCCAATGACCTTACTAGACACCTCAACCTAAAGATATACAGATGACATATAAGCATATGACAATATGTTTCCCCTTATATGTTGTTAAGGAAATGCAAATTAAAACTACAATAAGATTCCACACACACCTGTTAGAATAGCCAAAATGCAGAACACTGACAGCAAATGCTGGTGAGGATGGAGAGCAATAAGAACTCTCATTCATTGCTGGTGGGAATGCAAAATGGTACAATCACATGATATGACAGTGTGATGATTTATATTAAAACTAACCATATCCTTACCATACAATCCAATAATTGCATTTCTTGATATTTACCCAAAGGAATTGAAAAGAGGAGGGCTGGGTGGCTCAGTTGATTAAGCATCTGACTTTGGCTCAGGTCATAATTTCAGGGTCCTAGGATTCAGCCCTGCTGGGCTCCCTACTCAGTGGGAAGTCTGCTTCTTACTCTCCCTCTGTACTTCCCCCTCAACTCATGCTTTGTCTCTCTCAAATACAAAATATTTAAAAAGAAAAAGTTACACCCACATAAGAACCTTTACATGAATGTTTATAGCGACTTGAAAGCTGGAAGCAACCAAGATGTCCATCACTGTGCAAAAGGATCAATAAACTGTGGTCCATCCAGACAATGGGATATTTTTCAACACCAAAAAGAGATGAACTATTAAGCCATAGAAAGACATGGTGGAAACTTTAATGAATATCAAAGTGTAAGAAGACAATATGACAAGGCTACATACATTATTATAGTATGATTCCAACTGTATGACATTGGAAAAAGCAAAACTATAGAGACGGTAAAAAGATCAGTGATTGTCAAGGGTTGGAAGAAGAGCAGGAGCAATAGGTAGAGAATAGAGGATTTTCAAGAGAGTGAAAATATTGTGTATGATGCCCTAATAATGAATATATGTCATAATACATTTGTCCAAGTCCATAGAATATGCAACACCAACAATGAACCTCAATGTAATTTACAGATTTGGGTTATCGTGAGGTATCACTGTAGGTTTATCACTTACAACAGATGTGTCACTGGTAGGGAATGTTGATAATGAGGAAGAAGTTCCTTGTGAGGGGATAAGGAGTATATGGGAAATACGTGTATTTTCCCTTCAATTTGGTAGTAAAATGGTCTAAGAAAAAGTTTTATGTTTTTTTAATTACCAAAAAACTATGAAATATGTTTGCACTTCACTTAACCAATCCATTTTTCTGAAGGTAAGGAGTGACCAGCATAATACAGTTGAAAGCAATGATCAAGAGAAATGAACATTTTATGTTTATACCCAAAATTTAAATTCAGATATAGAAAAAGAGTCAAGTCATTTAAAAATTGATTAGAAAAGTTGATTGAAAAATTGATCAGAATAAGTAAAGGTATTTCTAAGCTTAATCAATAGGCAATACCAGGAATAAATTCATAGAACTGGTTTATTTTATTAATTTTTAACTAGGTGCTATTCTCCACCTTTGGGTAGTACTTAACAATGTCTACAGGTACTTTTGGTTATCACAAAAAGAATGAGGGGATACTGGTAGGTAGTAGGTAGAGGCCAAGGATGCTGCTAAACATCCTACATACCCAGGGCATACCCCAGTAACAAAGAACTATCTGGCCCTAAATATCAATAATCCCCAGGTTGAGAAATCACATTTAACTCCTACTAATCCATGTTTTTCAGGAATTACCAATCACTGAGAGGAGTTGAAAGCACTTTCTCCCCAACCTGAGCAAACCTTTTGATTTTGTAATAATGACATTTGTTGGGACATGCCAAAGTAAAACTATTGGCTAAGATCTCATGTTTAGGCATTTATTTTTCTCTTTAATTTATCTGGATAAGAATATTGGATGACCTGATGTTGAGGGATCTCTCCTAGTTTAACTGAGTTGGGTGTATTCCAAGAGGTAACATAGATTCCATTTGTTATGCCCTTCTAATGTACTCTGTGACTCTGATTTTAGGAGTCTTTTCTCAAGATCTCTATTTCTGTGTCTGTAACAAAAGGGCATTGATTTGAGAATAAGGGTTTCAGAGTTTGACATTTTCTTTTTGCCTCCCACACACACTGGTTTGCACCTTCTTAATCCATGACAGATCCCCAGATTTCAACATGTATCCTTTGTCATACCGACAAAGGAAGAGTGTTAAACACCTCATGAGACATGCCTCGATGCAGAAGGAAGAGAAAATGAGCATTTCATTATTCACACAATCCAACTTTTAATTAAAATACTTTCCACTGCTCTATTAGTGTCTTAGTAGGGAGGAAGGTATAAAGGACCAAAGAGCCATTTCTCTCCCTTTCTTTATTTGCTATCTTCATAGTACCTACGTTTCAGGATATAACTTTTAATAAGAACTTTGGGAAAAAGCCTGAATGCTACATGGTATTCATTGGCTTCAATGGTGAGAAACATACTGTTCCATTAATAGCACACATTGTCATTTTCACAGACTATGTGTGTTTTAAAGGTAAACATTATTTTAGAGCGGGAAATGTTATATGGAGTCTTATGGTAAATATTTTTGTATCTGCAATTAAGTAATTATTTTTATCTTATTAAAAGACCATTAATTACTAGGTTATACCTTTGTCTTTAATATGCATTTTTGCATGAGTTTACAAAACAACAAGCTGATTTCTGTCCTACTACTTGATCTCTACACTTCCAAAATACATGTGCACTGTATCTCTAGATCTACCTATCAATTGCATGGAGTCTGTATATACATATATAATATATATTTACTAATATAATATGTCAATTTTAAATGTTTACATTAACTTTTTTACCCTCTCTTTCTTGTGTTCCCTCCTCTCTATAGACAGAGGGCTATATAGTACAGAATATTATAGAATATTCCCTGAAAATACCCCCACTATAACACAGAAAATTGTACTATCAAAACTACTCTGTAGAATGAAATTAAACAACTGTAACAATATTTTTTTATAGGTTTGAGAGAATGGTGTTCTAGTGTTCTAAACAAAGACCCTACAAAAAATTTGAAAGTGTCTCTAGAATCCCCATCATAATGGTTTTTGTTTTGTAATTGTTTTGTTTAGTAGCTTTATTGAAGTATAATTTCTAAACAATATGTTGCACATATTTGAAATGTATAATTTGATATGTTTTAACATATGTACACACAAGTAAAAACTTCACCACAATCAAGATAACAAAGAAATTAATCACCCCCTGAGGTTTTCTTCAGTGTGTGCTGTGTGAGCTCTGCTATTGTATTTTAGCCACGTTGTTCTTCAGGCCAGTCATCTGCAGAGGATTTCTTTGCCTGCTGTGGGCAGGTTTTGGTCCCTGGCCTAAATATGGTGCACTTGAACTAGGTGTGTTCTAGTCTTCTTGTGAAATGAGGCTTCTCACCACTACCACTGGAACCAAGACCTTGAAAAACTTCCAGGTTAAGAGATGCAGTGTTGGTAGAGTTTGAGGCTGGTCTTCCGGGGCAACGGGCCCATAGTGCTGTGACTGATGCAAGTGTGACTGGGAAAGGTGGTTCCACCAGAGTGTGTTGGGAGAGTGGAGCTTAGTGTAAGCAAGTTAGGCAGCAAGTGTTGGTGCTATACTGATTTCTGTAAGTGGCTCTGAGTTTATGCTGAGGGGTCTGGGAGAGAAATGATGCCTGCTAAGTCCTTTGTTCCAAAGGGATCTGTCTGTGAATTCTGCCTCTTTTTTTTATGTACACCAACAGGAGCAAATAACCTCTCCACTGTGTGCCCCAGGCACTCTTCAGATGGTTGTTTCCGTGCTGTATGTCTGTGGGCTACCTGTTGTCTTTTCTCCAAGAACTGTCCTAGTATCCTCTGGTCTCTCCCAGAGCCAAGTAACCTGACTTTTAAAACTCTGGGCTTTAAGCTCTGCTGGTTGAAAGAACTCACAAAATTTGGGCCCCCTCACTTTCCAAGACAATTTTTATGGAGATTTGTGTTCCCTGTGTGCTCCCACATGTGCTAGTTTGTCTCTTGCCCTTCTCCAAAATCGTAGCTCCCTCCCCACTCCAGTGGCCATAATAATCCTTTTCTCTCCCAAGTCATGTCTCCCCTACCTTCTTCACTATGGTCTTTTCTCCATCTTTAGTTGAGGAGTTTGTTCTGCTAGTCTCTAGATCAATTTCTGGGGTATTTGGGATGATATGATAGTTATCTAGTTCTATTTATGGGATGAGGTGAGCCTACGGTCCTCCTACTCCATGGCCATGTTCCCTCTAAGCCCCCAGGTGATTCTGATTCTTCTGTTTATAGAATAGGTAGGAGAACCAGTGATCTAGACTTTGGCCCATTACAGTATGATACAAGTTAGTGAAAAAGAATTTCCTCCCCTCTGAATATGCTCTTCTAGAAGTTAACAATATGATGGTTATAGTGATTTGCTAACAAGGATTTGGAATACTCACTATGCTTTAAATGTGAGATGCTCAAATTCTTGCAAGGGATTTGAATAAACTGAGCTTTATTAGGATTGATGAAATGAGGATACTTACTTCCCTAAAGAACAGCTTAAGCCTGAACACGAAACAGATCAAAGGAAATTCTAGACTTGGAATCTACAGATGCCATTAATTAGCAGATGAGGTACTTGGCATTCAAATTAGTGAGAATCTTGACTTGGGGGAAATGGCACTTGGTATACATTATTCTGTTCTTACAGAAAGCTGGGCGGCCATGCAGGTCCCATCCACACATATACAGAAGACAATAAGGGACACTAAGTCTTTCATTCTCAAACATGAAACCCCACTCTGCAGACTTAAAATAATCTCAAAAAGACAGTGTTTTGGATATTTTATGTGTAATTAGAAAAGCGGCATTTTGATCATGAATACTGTTATTACAACAGACTAAGAAGTAATGCAGAGATATTAGAAATGTAAGTTCAGAATATTATATATATATATATATATAATTTTTTCCTAATAATATAGTAGTAGAATAGAATGATATCCTAGGGTCACCTGGGTGGTTCAGTCATTAAGCTTCTGCCTTTGGCTCAGGTCATAATCCCAGGGTGCTGTGATGGAGCCCCATGTCGGGCTCCCTGCTCAGTGGGAAGCCTGCTTCTCCCTCTCTCACTCCCCTGCTTGTATTCCCTCTCTTGCTGTGTCTCTCTGTCAAATAAATAAAATCTTTTTAAAAAATGAATGATGTCCTAATGTAAGTTCTTCTAACAAGTACCAAAATTTTCAGTGAAATAATTTGTACTCTATAATCAAAACAATAGTATTAAAGCAATAGACTGTGTTATGACTCCAACAAATGTGAAGTGCATATATGATTTTGTATGATTATATACATAACATATATGACATATAACATATACATGATATTATTATCATACGTATATATATATATGTATGTATGTATTCCTTTGAATATCCAAACCTAATTTTTTCCCCAAAAGATATCAGCAGAATTTCAGATAGTGAAAACCTGTATGCTTTCATTTTAAATGGGGGAAAATAATGTGGTCACAGCCTATCCAAAAGCCCAATAAATTTTCTAAGATACTAAATATTTTAACCCTTTATTTTAAAATTCACAGAAAAAAATCCACAAAATATTTCTTCATAATATTAAGTAGTTGAAGCACCATGGCTTATTTACTTTATATTCTCTAAACTCTTTAATGAATATATTTGTAGTTACCATGTAACAGTTACTTACAATATTGGAAACAAATTATATTTTGCTTCTAGCTTTCACCTATCCAATGCACAGACTTATGATTTACAGATATTTTTCTAATTATTTGGACTTTCCAGGCTTCTTGGATTCACTTACATTTGTGTAATATATATCAGTGTTGGGAAGATGAAAGCACACATGTCACCTTGTAGACAGTTTGATCTAACAACACAACTCCAGATATTAATTAGAGAAAAGTTGAGATACAAGTGCAGACTCTCCACACCCTCCCATCCTACCTAACTCTTGATTCACACATTTTCACTCACCCACATAAGTGTATCTCTAGAGTAGGTTTGATTTTAGAATCAGATGTTGAATGTTGCATAAAACACCTCTACAAATCTCTATATTCCACACATAAAAAGTCAAACAAAATATTGAATGAGAACACAAATATATATCATATACATGTATATATTTTTGTATATATGTGTCATGTACATATTATGGATGCATGTATATGTATGTATATATGTGTGCATTTATTATGGATATATGTATATATACAGTAATGATCATGGTTCCTCTTTATAAATTATATCATGAGGTCAATAGTTAATAAATATGTGGTTTTATATTATCTCCACAAAGGAGTTCATATAATATGCTAGAGAAAATAGGATTCAAAAAGCTTACAGTTTAATTATGAGAGAGAACATGTAAAGGACAAGATACCTGATGTAATTAGTTATCAAATACAGAGATAAATACATAATGTAAGTCAATTAAAAGGTAATATAAATTGTATCAAGTAACACTCTAAGTGAAGTAATAGATGTATAGACAGGGTTTTATGGCATTGTAATAACACCAAAATGTCCCTTACACAATAACTAGGGGTGTTCAAAGGGTTTGTGAGGTTGCATAAGAAAAGCAGCGGGTGAACAAAATGGAATGAAGCATGTGAAGAAAAGAAACCTTTCAAACAGAAAGAGAAATAGATGAAAAGAACACAGATGCAAGAGAATCAGGTAAACAGGAAAATGCAGGCAATTCAGGGTTTCTAAATCATAGTCTATGAGGCAGGTAATGAGACATAATGAGACTAGAGAGGTAGAAAGGTGTCAATTGATAGATGGTCTTGCATATATTTTAACAAGCTTTGACCATGTTCTCTAGGTGACAGGAAATCCTTGGAGAAAACATGACAAGTTAGGGAGATAGTGCAGTAATTTACATGAAACATCATGAGCTTCTGAACAAGGGTAGTGGAGGGAGGGGTACTATGTGGAGAGATAAATTTAAGAAATGCTTATGAGTAGAGTCATTAAGACAAGACAAATGCATGTGTGATGGGGAAAGGCAGGCGGTAATGGGCTAAATTAAACCTCCCTGATTTCTAGGAGAATATTGATAATATAAGTTTGGCAGGACAATGATGATTTGATTTAAAAATATATATCTAGTTTCAAATAAGAAATGTGTGAATGAGTAAAGAAAATGCCTAGTGCCCAAAAATCTGGCTTAGGAGTTGAATTATTTAGTAATATGAGACAAAAAGCCTGAGGAGAAACTCTAGTTGTTCCACTCATTTGAAGTGTGACTATAGGCAAGTCACTTAGCTTCTTAGAGACTTTCTTAGATTTTCCCTGGCAAACTGAAGTACAGTTTGCTGTGTTCTTGCAAATATCAAATGAGATAATGTCTATGAAAGTACTCTTTAAATTCTATGTTCTTCTAACAATAAAACCATATCATCATCCAATTAATCATGGCTCTAGCAGACCTATATCCCATATTAACCTTTGTTGGTTCAGCAAGTTTATCAATGGATATATATGACTTTTAGAATTCTTTTAGAAGGCAGGAATGACTTCAAAGTTAGACATGTCTCCTTGGAGACAAAAGAGAGATAAAAACATATAAAATATTGGTAATGAAGATGGAATTTAACTGGTAAACTCACTTTGAGAATACCAGGATATCCTGGTGGATCAATATGTGTTCTACCTGCATGAAGACCTGGGTCATTTGTGAAAAGCACTAGAAGCACATTGGGACTCATGATTGAGTTCTGAGATGTAGAAATTAAAGTTCTGAAACAAATCAAAATTCTGAAACAAAACAAATCAAAGAATATAGCAGATGTTCAGAGATAACAGATACCATAAGTGAGATTGATATTAATAAAACACTTTCATAATATGAGATTCTCTTTTTTTAAGATTTTATTTATTTATTTGACAGATCACAAGTAGGCAGAGAGGCAGGCAGAGAGAGAGAGGGGGGAGGAAGCAGGTTCCCTGCAGAGCAGAGAGCCTGATGTGGGGCTCGATCCCAGGACCCTGGGATCATGACCTGAGCTGAAGGCAGAGGCTTTAACCCACTGAGCCACCCTGGCGCCCCATAATATGAGATTCTTATATGGCACCTGAGCTGTTCCTGGTAAACCAACTAACTGTTTTGAAAAAGGAAGACTTTTTATTATAAGCTGTCATTTATAGTTCTTTGACAGTGTTTCCGAGGAAAACAACTCAAATTTCTTGAGAAGAGCCTATACACCACAGAAAGGTTTAGCACATCCTTTGGGAAATGAACAGAAAGCTAGACATCAGTGGGGAGAGGAATCTCCATTCCAGGTTAATTGTCAAAACCATGATTCCAACAGTGATATCAGAGGCAATAATGGATGAAGTAGATGGCAAGAAGTGCATTTTGACACTATCCAGTAACTGTAGGAAAATCACTAGACACACTAGATGAAAAAACAGTGAACAAAATAAGAAGGAACATGAGAGGGGAGCAAGGAGGGTTAGGAGTTCAAATGACTTTTTAGGACAAAATTTATGAGAATAAAATTACATAAAGTTATAATCCACACCTTTGATTATACCAACCCCTCCTTCTCAGTAAAGTGGTTCTATTACATGTATATTTATTGCTCATGAATTGACACATCATAGATGAGTGAAGAGGTCTCTTATTTGCTTTGAAAGTGCAGGACGCAAAGATGACCATACAAGTGATTTGTATTACTGAGAGAATTCAGAAATCTCTCTGAAAGAGGCTGCTGGGGTTACTGAGTGCAGCTTGAGCTGTTAGTAGACACAAGGAGTATGCTAGTCATCTGACTTGAAGTCTGAAAGGAATTAAAATGATCAGGAAGAATGAACACTCATTTGCTATATAATATACACAATATCAGCTCTAGTAATGTCTTAGAGGTGAGAATATCTGATGGTTATTAATCACTGAATATATATCTTACCCCTACTCTTGCCACACTTTATTATTATCTCTGGACCACAGAGAAATGGGAATGTTCCCTGCAGGCAATGTGATTTTTGCATTCAATACTGTCTAGAGCATCTTGGACTCCATGGACTTGTCCAGTCTTGGATAAGAAGTTAGAGATTTTTATCTATGCCCAGATAGGACGAAGTACCAGTCCAAGGAGAGTGTAAGATACCAAGGGGAAATGAAACAATAATCAATGATATAATGAAGAAAAATGATCTTCAATTTAACTTCAATCTATTTATCAGAAGCATGCATCTTGATTTATACAGAATGAAAATAAAACTGATATATAATTGTTTTGATAAATTCAACAGACATAAAATTCAATACCTTTTTCTTTTTTATCTTTTTTTTTTTAAAGATTTTATTTATTTATTTGACAGAGAGAAATCACAAGTAGACGGAGAGGCAGGCAGAGAGAGAGAGGGAAGCAGGCTCCCGGCTGAGCAGAGAGCCCGATGCGGGACTCGATCCCAGAACGCTGAGATCATGACCTGAGCTGAAGGCAGCGGCTTAACCCACTGAGCCACCCAGGTGCCCCTCTTTTTTTTTTTTTTTTTAAGAAAGTACACATATGTGTGTAGAGGGGGACAGAGGAGGGGCAGAGTGAGAGGGAGAGAAAGAATCTTAAGCAGGTTCCACACCCAGCACCAGTCAACTAGGGCCAGATCTCAAGACCCTGAGATCATAGTCTGAGACAAAATCAAGAGTCAGGCACTTAACCAAAGGAGGCATCCAAGAGACCCTCAATACTTCTTTCTAATAAAATAAATTTATATTATAAGAATATATAGATGTTTCCTTCACATATTTAAACAATAAAGTGTCTTAAATCAAAGACCAAAATGATACCTAATGGCAAAAAATTAGCATGTTAAACATTAAAATAATAAAAGGAAGACTATAATATTATCATTATTTAAAATTAGTTGAATTGCTTTACATTGCAATTGAAAAAAGTATAATTTATTCAAATAAAGGAGTTCAACCAAAATTTTCTTCAATGAAAAAAAAAAAATTTTCTTCAATGCAAACAATTTCTCACCAAGAGTAATATCTCTAAAGAGATGGCAGTGTTCAGAAATTTCTCAAAAACACATTTTCTTTGTAAAAAATTGATAATAATTTTATATTTTAAAGAAGAATCAAGTGCATAACAACAATTTAAACTAAAAATGAACATCATAAAATGTGGATGGTATGAAAAATTATACTACCTTTAATCAACCTAAATATTAGGTAAATAAATGAAGAAATAATGTTCTTTCTTCTTTTTAAGATTTTATTTATTTATATTACAGACAGAGATCACAAGTGGGCAGGGAGGCAGTCAGAGAGAGCAAAGGAGAAACAGGCTCCCTGCTAAGCAGAGAGCCAGATGCAGGGCTCTATCCCAGGACCCTGAGATCATGACCTGAGCCAAAGGCAGAGGCTTAACCCACTGAGCCACCCAGGCACCCTAGAAATAATGTTCTCGAACAGGAAGACAACATAATAAAAGTGTTATATATTCTCAAAATAATTAATACATTTAACAAAATTAACAAATACTTTGTGTTTCTTAAATGAATTTTAATAAACTGATTTTAAGCTTCGTTTGGACCTATAAATATGGAAGAAAAAAATAAGAAAACTGTTGACAAGAGAAGCAACAAAAAGAGATTTGCCTGCTATAAAAACACAATATAAAGTGACAAAAATCCAGATGATGTTTTATTAACAGAGAAGTATGAACTTAGCTTAATGGTACATATAAAGAAAACTGAAGTATGAGAGAATTAATTGAAGAATTAATTAATTAATTAAAGATGACATTCAAATCAGTAAGAATAAAAGTATAATTTGTTAAATGGTGTCTGAAAATATGGCTAAACTTTTGTTTGAAAAAATTAAGTCCTTGTATCACACCATATTTAAAATAAATTCTAGATTACTTGTATTTTTATTTTTAGTAATTCAATCATGTATTAAAACCATGAGGTTATTTGTACAATTCTGGTGGATTCTTGGGATCATAATATCAAAGAGCTTTATGTTTTGAAATTCTGTATGAACACTGTTAATACTATTAATTGATATTTAAAGCAACATGGGAGATAAAAGCCTCAAATAAATACAAAAAAAATTTAATAAAACCTTCAATAATGTACTTAACCACTATATATCTCTGTTTCCTTACCTGTGGAGTGAGTCTCATAATTGTATCTAACTCAGGATTTTTGTGGGGATTAATGAAGATATTAATTGTATATTACATTCTTAGGACAGAGCCTGCCTCCTACATGTATAGTAAGTGGAATACTGGTGTTGGTTAATATTTTAAGACCAACACTGCCTTGGAACATGGGCTAAGGGCATGAAGAGACAGTCATAAGAGAGGTGTATAAAACAGACACATTTATGATGCAATCAACAAGCATACCAACAGCCTGAAATGTGCATGTTTCACCTTCAGATTGGGAGAGATTAAACTGAATTGTGATGAAGAGAGAGATCTATAAAGAAAATGAAAGTTGCTGTTTTTTTGGAGGGCCTGTTGAGATACCTGAAAACGCACTATGGTGTGACTTTTTAGAATTTATACAAAGAAAACAATGTGACAAATGCATAGTGAAATTACAATAGTGAAAAATTAGAAATAACCAAAAGAAACAGTTTGGGAATTTGTTAAAAGAGTTATAGATTATGATTTATTAAAATAAATAAATGCTGCTGATCTTTTAAAAAGACTAATTTTATTTATTGGCCTAGAGAAATACATAAAGTTAATAGTAAAAAAAAAAATCCATTGGTTTTGTGACACAATGTATAACAGTCTCAGAAAGTCTCCTTTTCTGTAAAGTGAATAGCATTCAGGTATTGGTAAGATCATCTTAAAAATCATGATCGTTTAAGGAGGGAATTTATCAAGCTATGATACACATAACTGAAACATTTTGTTGATACTTTTGAAGTCTTATGAATATGTATTTTGCCATTATTTTTTAGTGCCAAGCCAAGATCTTTTCTTTAAATATCAGCTCCAGTCAAAATTCTTGTTTTGCTTTGTTGGTTTGTTGGTTTGTTTTCTCCCATAAATAACAAGGTAAAGCTTAGGATCCTGGGAGACAACATCACTCAAATTGGGCCATTTGAGGAAAGTTAATAAGGATGAATTCCTGTTTTCAATTACCTAAAAAGTCCCTTTTCCTGTGAGAGGAATATACAGCCCTCATCCCTGGCCCTACCCCTCCTACCATACCCATATCCTGACCCTTGAGGACTGTTCTTGTGGGAGGGGCACATGTCCCTGCCCCATTGTCAGGATGGGTGTGACTTAGTGGAGGTGACTCTTCACTTTAAGACCACTGCTTGCTTCTGGAGAGTCTCTTATTCTTTCAGTACCCCTCAAAAATGGTAGAGGACTACTTTCCTGTCTGGGTTCCAGGGTGGAAAACAGGTGGAACAGAGCTGTAATCAACTTCCAAGGGCCTCCATGCAATGTAAATGAAACAAAAATTGTCGTCATGAATCAACTAGAAACTTAGTTTTCAACCAGCATACTATAATGGAAGTTAAATAGATGCAGGACTAGTTAGTTACAAAGATGTGGGCTGATTACAGAGAAACCAAAATAAGGAGTGCCTAATGAGCAACAGAACACACAAGCAGAGAGAGACCTGTGGACCAGGCAAGAGGGACATCCTTGGAGGAACACAGTCAGGTGAACCCCTTGTTTTCTGGGCAACTTCACAGGCAGAAGATTTTTGAGCTCCTAAAAACTGAAGAATTTTGCTTTGTCGACTAGCTGTTTTCTTTTACGTAATGGGCTGTGTGAATTATTGTACAGATCATGTTTCCTTTTTTACCTTTGGCACTAGAAACTTTGGAGATTATTTGAAATTGACTTACCCTTGGAAAGCAGGAAATTTAGGTTTTGCATTTTTATGTTAGAATCTTTCCTATCTCCATTCTGTGTCTCAGCTGTCCTTTATTTTCTTTTCTTTAATTTTTTCCCTATGTAAGCGTGAATAGTTTAAGGTAGATATAAGATTATCTGTCTTCAGTCTCTCTCTATTTTTTTTACATCCTATCTCCATTTTGTGTCTCAGCTGTCCTTTATTTTCTTTTCTTTAATTTTTTTCCTATGTAAGCATGAATAGTTTAAGGTAGATATAAGATTAACTGTCTTCAGTCTCTCTCTCTCTCTTTTTTTTTTTACAAGTAATAAAAAGAAAAAAAACATATGGAAAATAAAATGTGTATTGAGTGCCTACTAGATGCCATATATACTTTATATATGCATAAGGATTTAAAAATAAACCCCAATAGATGAATTGCTTACAGTAATTCATCACATAAAGAAACAGATCCTCATAGATGTTAAGCAGTTTGCCCAAGGTAGCAGAAGGACTTAGGTATGGGTGATTTCAAAGGGTCTCCCTTATTGTAACAATTCCCGATTGCCCAACATAGTTATCTATTCAAAGTCTGTTATGTTTGAAAGTCAGTAATGCTTATAACCTCATGTAATGATATATAAGAATGATCAAGGACCTTTGAACATATTATGTTGGCTTTTTCTATAGTCGGCACTATATGATGCCTTCCAATAAAAGCCCTTTAACCTCACATGTACCCCATCGTTAGCTTTTCACAAAACCAAAGATTCTTGGGCACCCTTGACATGCATCTCCACTGCTTTGATCATTAAGTTTCAAAGCCATACCAAGCTTTCCTCTGATTGCATGGCATGCAGCCCTTAGTAGCTTTTATTTTTGTCTTTACGCAAATAAACAAATGCCTAGAACAGGAAAGCAAATCAAAAATGAAAGTTTGATTATAAGAATGCCAAAACAACTTGTTTATCCTTGTTCTTAGCACTCCTCTTTTAAGTCTTCACGGATAGAAACAATGACATTGGATAGAAGTAATCTAAGCAGAATATCAGAAATAATAAGCAGATAGATGGCTTTGCAGACTAAGCTCCCATAAAATCTCAGGAAGTCTAACACTTGATTAATCTCCAAATTAATAGCAAGCATTCACTGAGCTTACAGATGTCAGACATTTCACTAAGCATTATATACATTATCTCATTCCATCTTTTTTACAACAGTGCAAAACAGCTACTGTTACTATTTGCATCTTTCAATTGAGAAGACAGAGCAAGGAATAGATTGTTACCTGTCCCAAACAATGCAGCTAGGAAATGGCATCATCAGAACTTAAGCACAGGCGTACCTGAACCTATATCATTGTGACATCCAAATTCATCTGTACTGGGGGAATGCCTTATTGGTACTCTTGTAAGTAACCTAAAAGAAATTCTGTTGTCTCAGGATGAAGTAAATTAAATGCTCTGCTTTTCGTCTCTACTTTCTCAAATTTTATTTCAAATGTTCAGTCTTCCTAGAGTGTTCAAATTCATCCTGTTCCTCCTTAGCATAGTAAGCCTATAATTTCTTAATTTTTTTTCTTTTCCAAAGCACATCGTTAAATTTATGAGTTCTGCAACCATTGATATATGCAAAGAGATCTGGATTTCTTTTAGATCCTTGATGTGCCAAATTGATCTCCTCCTATGAATTAGTGAGTTATTTAAAAATAATTGTTAATTGAACAAAGACATTTTCTCATTTCTTTGGGTTTGTTCATTTTTCAAATCCTCAAATAAAGACATAACTGTGTGTTCACTGTTGGGTTCAACGGTTTAATGTGTCTCTCCCCATCATCCATTTTGTTCTTTCCACATAGTACAGCTGCCCACTGATGGGTGACATTGACTGATGGGTGACATTGACCCAAATCTAGAGGTGGACTCTCACTGTTCTAAAACAATCAACCCATCTACCTTTCCACTCATGAGTTCATATTTCTTGAATTAAGATTATGTATGCCTTCTGCTGTAAGAGTTTGTCCAGAGGTGATTCAAGCAGTGGAAGCCTGAAGACTTTCATTGGATGGTTTTAGAAACATTCTCTCTCTCTTTCACACTTTCTCTCTCTCTGTGTGTGTGTGTGTGTGTGTGTGTGTGTGTGTGTGTGTGTGTGTCTTTGTCTCTATTTCTATCTCCATCTTTCTATCTCTGAAAACTCTCAGCACTGATTGATGCTATCAACCCTTACAAACACTAGGACAAAAAGCCACAAAACAACAACAACAACGACAACAAATGGGCAACTAAGGGTTGGGTTCTTGGTGACATTCCTAAGACATTGTATTTACCAATCATGCCCTACATTCAGAATCCCAGTCCAGAAAGCCAATTAAGTCCTCAATGTATATGCTAGTTTGAGGCAGGTTTTCACTTATATTCAACTGGAAGCATTAATTTGTACTTTTGAGATTTCTACTAAAGCTGATGGTGATAGCATAGTTAGAGTTCAAGCTCAAATCTTGGCCCTGTTATTTTAGAATGTGTGATCTTGAGAAAATGATTTAACATCTCCGAGTTTTAGATTTATAACCTGTAAAGAGATGCTTACTCTGGTTATTGTGGAAATAAAACAAAATATCACATATAGAATATCTTGTACTGCACCAGTTGTGCAAAAAGTGGAGATCATATTTAATAGGAAAAAAAATCTCCATTAATCTTTTCAAAGTAAGTTTGTCTGGTTCCAGGCAGCTCAGTTATTCTGGTATTCCTTTTGGCACCACAAAGCCATATTTGGTTATATTTTTCCTTTGTTAGTATTTTTGAGGACTGATCTTGTTTTGTTTCCTCTAAAATATTACTTTTTTTGAGAGAAATTTGGTCTTCCCTGTGCTATAAGTGCTCATAGCACTCATAAACAATGTTCTTTATGAAGTGAGGACTTGATAAATCACTGTTTCTTCTACATGTAAACATATAAGATGAAGACATTGCATACAAGAGCAAGGCATGCACTAAAGAGACATTCAGCATAATGCAATTTCCCTAGAGGTGTTCATTTATCTCAAATTTAGTAACTATCATACACATGAAATCCTGTTTTTTTAAGATTTTATTTATTTATTTGAGAGAGAGAATGAGAGAGAGAGCACAAGAGGAGGGAGGATCAGAGGGAGAAGCAGACTCCCTGCTTAGCAGGGGACCCTGATGAAGGACTCCATCCTGAGACTCCAGGGTCATGACCTGAGCTGAAGGCAGTCACTTAACCGACTGAGTCACCCAGGTGCCCCATTAAATCTATTTTTAAATTAAGGTTTTGTGGACACTGTAAGAGTATGCAGGAAGAAAAAAAAAGAAATATAAGAAGTACATTTACTGCCCTTACTATGTACTAGCATATACCACAACATATTTATATGTATTAATTCTCAGAACAGCAACTATTTATTTCTTTACTTACACAATTATTCAGCAGGTCCTTCTTGAGCCATAGACATTATGCTAGACTCTGATGAATTGCTGGATGTATGTTGTCTTGTGGTTTAAATTAAATAGGTAATTATAAGAGGCCATGAGGCAGGTAAAAATTAGTATTCCTATTCACATTAAGAGGAAGGAAGGAAGTAATTTGCCCCAGGTATTACAGATCATAAGTGGTAAACTATTTGAATGCAGGGTACTCAAATGATCTTAGTCCTTAGTAGCATAAGATTTATACTACCCAATGCATCTTTGATGAATATTTGTTGAATAATGATTTTCAACCCAGGCCTACCCTCCTCCAGTTTCCATATCATTTCACTGGGCTATACTGTGTTCAAGCTATCCACATTTCAGCCATTATTTTGAAAATCATGAATAGTCTATTCATCATGAATGAATGATATGTTTTTGGCATAATCAAGTCCTGTTTTACTAAAACATCCATTTAATTAAAAAGTCATTTTAGGCCTCCTTGTTTGAATATTGAATAAAAACCTATTTAATTTTAATTGTACTTTATTCTGTTGTTTTGATTTGGCAAACACAACAGAACTTTCACTTGCATCTTTTCCATAAGAATAAATTAATAAACTGAGCCAAATTGAAATAAAAACATAAAACACATAGATTCAATAAAATCAAAGTAAAAGAGTAAACCAAAATTCTGTTCACCACATCAGATTACTAATAATTATTTTGGTTCAAATTAAGGATAATCAGTTATCCAAAGAATTTTTTAGATGATGAACAGAAAAAGGATAGGAATCATCACAGCAATCAAATAAAATCAGTCTGGATAGCACTCTAGCCCATTGAATGGTACGGAATAATTTAATTGTCTTTCCTAGACCCCAACGTCAGAAGTTTTTTATGCTTTAACTATATACTAATATACTTTAAGGATTTTTCCGGATCTGGAACCTATTAACTTGGTCATATTTAAAGACATTTAAATCACTTGGTTTTCAACCTACTGTCCAGTGGATACATTGGCCATGCTCTGGAAATCATATACATGTTTATAGATAAATATATGTATACACTCTTATGAAGATAGATTCTGTGGCTTTCTTCCCAAATGAGCCTATGATCAAAAATGGTTAAATAGTTATATGTTTTCTTGCCTTTATCAAGTGTCAATATTTGCCTACAAGTTTTTGTTGCAGGTTAAAGCACAAACTCTGTAGCCAAGTTGCCTGGCTTCAGAAGTCTTACCCTAACTCCAAACAACTGTGGTACATCAGTTATGTTATTTAAATATGTTAAATGAGATATTAATGTTACTTATCTCACAAAATGATTGAAAAGGTTAATTGGTGTAATGAAAGGAAACTGTCTATAAATGTACCTGAAACAAAGAAAAGATTGTGTAAGAGTTAGTGTTACATCAGTATTATGAAAGATTAAGAAAATTATCATGTTGGAGTTAAGTACTAACTCCATGATATCACTAAAAGCCAATGATATCACTAGTCACTAAAATGTAACTTCCAAACTCTGCTCCCCAGAGCATTCATGTTTACAGATCCTATAAATATTCTACAAAAACTGTGTGAAAAGGCTAAATACATTTGAGAAATATTGCATATTTTTTCTAAATAAAGATTCATAATACATACTAGTTTCTCAAAGACAATAAAGATTTCTTGAAGAAACATTTGAATTTATTTAACCACATATTTTTCACCACAGAACCCTTTTCTGGAAAGAATACCTATTATTTTCCTGTAGAGTTTACAATTTAAGTAATGTTATCCTACTGGATGGTGGTCACTTCACTGAAGATAATGAAATGGTACCAAAATCTAGTTTCTTCTTCAATTAGTATTATATAAGGATGCACTTAGCCATAGTATTTGATATAGTAATTTCCAAGCTGATTGGGTCAATTGCAGAGTTCTTTTTCTTGAAAAGCTGAAAATAGTAGAACAGCCTCTCTCTCACACATAAAATGCCCACACAGAAAAATTCCATTTTGAAATTGCCTAGAACTAGAGTTCTGATCATAAATCATGTGGGGGAAGAACCAAGAGTTAAGAGTAATTGAATAACAATTTCAACATTTCATAGGTTTCCTAGTCACCTCAACTATGGAATCAGCCAGACACCAGACATTTATCAGAACACGACATCAAAACACGTAGTCAAAATTTAAGTGGACAATGTATTCTGTTGTTTTAGTTAAATCTATCTTTGGGAATACTTGAATTAATTCTATGCTTTACCATCAGAAGTATATTTTTTAAGTGTTTCTTAGAAATATATAAGTTAATATGAGGTCTATGAAAGAATTTTTATACAACATACCTATCTTTGTTTCCTAGGAATTCCCTAACATGTTGCCATGACTTGGCAGGCTAATATAACAGAAATTATTCTTTCATAGCTCTGAAGGATAGAAGTCTAAAATCAAAGCATCAGTAGGACCATGGTCTTCTAGAGTCACTGGGAAAGCATCCTTCCTTGCCTTTTCCATCTCCTGATAGTCCCAGATGCTCCTTAGCTTGTGGCTGAATATATCTAATGTCTGCTTCATCCTCATGTGACCTTAATCTTTGTGCATCTTTCTGTCCTCTCCTCTTCTTAAAATGGCACCAGTCATTCAATTTAAGAATCCATCTAAATCCAGGATGATTTTGTCCCAATATCTTTAACTAATTACATCTTCAAAGACTCTATTTCTTTACAGAAAAAAATAAGGTCACATTCTGAGCTTAACATACTCATTAAGTGAGGAGAAAAGAAATCAGTGTTTAAAGCACTATCATACCTTCTAGCAAATCTGTCATTAATTTCTGATATTTAGAGAGATCATATAAGCCAACAGGATTTTTAATTGGTCTTATATATAGCTAGGATGGACACAAAAATGTGGAAATTCAAATTGATCTTTATACTATGTAAGAACACAGAACAAATTTAAGTACATGAGCTGGATAATTTCAGGGACCTACAATGTTTACAGATAATTTTGATAAATTCTACATGTATCATGGACTACATGACACTACAGTTTATGTGCAGTAGAAGGAAAGAAATGATTTTGATAACAATTTGAAATTTATAGATACCTTTCAATACGTCAAAAAGTACGATATGAGCTAGAAGAATTAGAATTACATTTACTGGTACTACATTTGAGAACTTAAGGAATTTAGCAAACTAATCTTCCTTTCTTCTCTCTCCTTTTAATCCAAGGACTCACAATAAGCTCACCTCACTAAACCAATTTAAACTGAGAGGAATGTTTGTTAGAATGCTATGAGTCTAAAAATTCCATAGCCAGTCACGACATACAGGAAGCCAAGAACCACCAAGAAAATTAATACAACCTGCACGATCCCAATGGCAGTCCAGAAAATAGACAATCTTTAGAAATCCATATGTTCTTTACTGAGAATACTACATTTTATATTTATTATAATCAAAAGTGCTTTTATTATAAAGTGTATTATAAACAAATGGAGCCAACTTCTATTTAAAAAAAAATGCTTTATGTTCACAAATAATGAAATGTGCCACAAATGTGGCATTAACCAACATTTGAAAGTGTTGAAAGAGGAAGTTTATTTGTAATACAGTAAAAAGTATATTGAGTTTAAAGGATCAAACAGAGGCCAAACATTAGGCAACAAAGACTTGGTGCTTATAGCAAATGTTTAGAGTCTTTGTCAACATATGAGAGATCATAATTTTTATGCTCAAAGTGCCAAATACACTAATCAAATACATGCAATTTTAATTTTGTATAAACCTATATAGTAGTTTCTATTTGAATTTATGCTGATGTAACCAGAACTGGATTTCCCCTTTCCCATAGCAAAGAACTAGAAAACTGGACACATTATATTAAAGTCTGCTTTTAGACCACAGACAGTAGTCAACACAGGTTGGCACCCCAAAAAGAAGGGGGTGAAGATACAAATTTGTGCTTTTCCTGGAGGCACTCGTTCCATATTAATGTGCATAGATGGGAGAACCACACAGCTCATGGAAAAGAATTTCATTGAGCTCAAGAAAGAGTTTATGGAAACCAACAGGGTATAAATCTATGGGAAAATGTACTGGAAATGGAGGAGTTACTCAGAGAAAGAGTTCCAGAAATCTGTAAGGGCCTCCTTGAGACTCTATCTGAGGCATACCTCAGTGATATTATGGGTCGGTTCCAGTCCACCGCAAAAAAGTAAATATCACACCAAAGTGAATCAAATTAATTTTTTGGTTTCCCAGTCAATATACAAGTTATGCTTACACTATGCCATAGTCTATTAAGTGTACAATAGCATTACATCTAATAAATGTGCATTCCTTAATTTGAAAATACTTTAGTATGAAAAAATGCTAACCACTGTCAGAGATTTCCATGAGTTACAGTCACTCATCACTGATCACTGCAACAAATATAATAGTGAAAGATTTGAAAGATTACAAAAATTACCAAAATGTGACACAGAGACAAGAAGTGAGCAGATACTATTGGAAAAATGGCACCTCTTATAGACTTGATTGATAGAGGGTTGCCACATATCTTCAGTTTATAAGAAACAAACAAACAAACAAAAACCCATAGTATCTGCAAAGCTCAAGATATTAAAATGCAATAAAAAGAGGCATGTGTATAGTGAACTATACTTGCACAAAAAACTTCCCAAGCCTTTGAAAAATAAACAAACCAACCCAAAACTGTCAAAGAACTATTAGATGAAAAATTCCCAGAATGTATATACAAGGCTAGAAGATATTTGCATTCCAATTAGCTAAAGTAGAGAGACTCCATTTAGCATCCAGATAATTCAATAGAGATCTCAGAGGTCATTCCTTAGTAGTAAGTTTAAAGTAATAAGACAGTAAAAGCTTGCCAGAAGCATCTTGATAGAGTTTAAAATCAAACTTCATAAGAATCAAGGTGATGTGCAAGTAACTTAAGAATCTACAAAAAAAAAAAAAAAATCAAGAATTTTCAGCATGCTTTGAAGAATCAATATAACACCCACTCAACAACATAACAAATATAATGTTTGGGGACACCTGGGTGACTCAGTTGCCTAAGCAACTGCCTTCAACTCAGGTCATGATCCTGGAGTCCTGGGATCAAGTTCCACATTGGGCTCCCTGCTCTGCAGGGAGTCTGTTTCTCCCTCTGAACTGCCACCTTTCATGATCTCTTTCTCTCATTCTCTCTCTCTCTCTCTCTCAAATAAATACATAAATAATCTTTAAAAAATATAATGTTTAGCACCCAATGAACAAGTACAACACCAGCAAAAAAGGCAAGAAAATGTAAGCTATAGTCAAGGCAAAAACAAACATAGAAACAGAGCTAGAGATGACAGAGAAAATGCAAGTACAAGGAAAGGCCTTTAAACAGTTACTCTGAAAATGTTCAAGAATTAATGAAAAACATTGGCAGAGAGAGGAATTAAAACTATAAAAATCAGCAAATTTAACTTCTAGATCTGAACATACAGTACCTGAAATTTTTATGAACACTCATGGGATAGGCATAAAAGAGAATAAAATGATACTGAAGAGAAGATCAGTGAACATGAAGACAAAGAATTAGAAACTATTTTTTAAAAGAGAGAAAGAGAAAATGATGGATAGTGAAAGGAACTTGGTGACCTGTGGAGAAATATTGGGTAGTCACACGTAAATGTAATTGGAGTCTTGGGGTCAATGACAGGTAAAGGACAGTGCACAATAATTATTTGAAGATATAAAGGATGAACTTATTTTTAAATTTGAAAACTGTTCAAGAAGCTCAGTAAAGCCTAAGCAATAAGAGTGCTGGTTAACCCTACACTGGAAGGAATGGAAGTCAGAGATTTGTTTAAAGTATAGCAATAAAATGAACATGAACCCAAAATGTTTATATGCAGCAAAAATATACTTTATAATTTGTGGCAAAATGAAGCCTTCATCAACAAATAAAACCAAAGCATTTTATCACCATCTGATCTGCACAATGGAAAATATTAAAGTCTTCAGACTGAGAGAAAATGCTTCATGTTGGAAATTCAGATCTTCACAAATAAAAGAAGCTCATCAAACTCTTAAATGTGATGGTAGATATATTTTCCTATGAATTTTGAAACCACTAAAAATAATTGACTGTTTAAAGCCAAAATAATATTTACAAATTATACAGTTTACAGATATGTAGAAGTAAAATGTACAAAAACATTGGCAAGCAGAATACGACAACAAAGTCAATGTTTACCATTGTTGAGTTTTATACTACATGTGCAGTTGTACCATATTATTTGACAGTAGATTGTGACAGTTTTCAAAAATGCATATTATAAACTGTGTGTGTATGTTTGTGTGCATGGGTACAATGAGAGTAAATTGGACAAACTGTATTCCTTTCCACTTTAATAATTATTCTTTGAGAACAGGGTACTCTTTTTCTAAACCATAGTTAATTTATTAAAATTAGGAAATTTAACATTAAAAATACTCAACTAATCCACAATTGGTATTCAAATATCTCATACCTTGCAGATGTGCAGATATTTCCTCCACCCCAGTTTTGGGTAGAATCTGGGATCATGCATTTCATTTTTCTATAATGCCTCATTAGTCTTCTTTAATCTAGATCATTTCCTCATCCTTTAGTTTTCATAACTTTCCTATCTTTAAAGAGTAAATGTTGGCTATTTTATAGAATATCTTGCATGATATTTTCTCATCTTGATATTTTTCTCAGGATGAGATTTTTTTCTCAGGATGAGATTCAGGTAATGTATATTTTTTGGCAGAAATGCCACAGAAGTTTGTTTCCCTCTTAGTGCATGATAGCCAGAGGCACAGGATTGTTTTGTACCCATCTTGGTAGTAATAAATTGGATAATGTAGCTAATATGGTATCTAAAAAATTTCCTCACTGTATAGATACTGGTTTTTTTTCATTGTATTAATAAATAATTTATGAGGATCACAAGATCATTTTCATCCATCATCCACCAATATTTTAATATCAAGTGATGATTTTCTAAACCATCATGCCTTCCATATTAATTGATGTTATTCTGTAGGAAAGAGTATTTATTTTGCTTATGTTTATTTTTGCATTCATTAACTCATGTTAAATGTAGGCTTATAGATTCTTGTTTTATACAATGAGTTATATTTATTATGACAATGCTCCAACTACCTGCTGGGAACAAATTCACCCAATATTCATTTATCTAGAAAAGTTTTTTTTTTTTTTTTCCCACCATCATCTTTGAAGAATACTTTTACTGATTATAGACGTCAATGCTGAGAATTGTTTTTTCAAAACTTTAAAGGTGCCATTTTATTCTCTCTTGGCGTACATTATATTCAAGAAGTCAACCATAATTTTGACATTTTCCCCAGTGTTCTTATTGCTTTTCTGGAGGAGTTGATTTTTAGAAATCCTTACTATGATATTCCTGAGGGCTTCTTGGTCATTTAATCTTGCATCCAATGGAAAGAGGAAATTTTCACCAGCATCCCAGTAGGTCTTATTAAAATTGCCTCATAATGTGGGATGGGCAGAAGAAAGAAGGTATAATAATGATCGAACAACTTTAATTCTTATTAAATAGAATTCTTTAACAAATTCACCAAAATTTTATAAGATGGTTGCCTTTCATGACATATGAATCACTTGAAGGTTATAGAGTTGAATGAGACAGGGTCATCATCCTTTAGAAGATCACAGTTTTATTAAAGAGATTTAGAAGGAACAAATAGACTTGTAGTTACTGGTTCTGCACGTAAGGAGCTTGAAGTTGCCACTCCATCCCAACAAGTGAAAAAACCAAACCAACTGAAAATCAATAATTCTCGGATCCATAAGAGAGGAGCGGACACAGGGAAAGCCACAGTACCCAAGACTGGAGAAGACAGGCAAATACAGGGAGTTACCGCTTACTGGAGCAGAGACTTAGAAGCAGAAACCTCCTCTGGAACCATGCTGAGTGGGGAAACCTGAACTGCAATTGATCAACTGCAGGAGGTCACATATGGACAATTCAGAGAGTTAAAAACCCCAAGGGGACTCAGTCATAGGAGGGACTCTACAATATTATAAGGTTTACCTCCAGGAGCTCTACCAGATTCTCACAGTAAATAACCAAAAAGAATTCCCTCAGGCTTCCAGAATGGTGAAGAGAAAAAAAAAAAAAAAAAATGAATCATTTTAAAATATTCTAGAGTACTGTGTTCTTCATAACAAGGGCTGCCCTCAGGGGAAACTAGTTAAACAAAACCTAATCTACTGGTGTATTTAACAGGGCCTAACTTACCTGCTCTGCAAAAAATGTTAAAAGAAGTTCTTTGGAGAGAAGAAAAATAATATAGGTCAGAAACTCTGATGTCCGCAAAGAAAGGAAAACCACTGAAGAAGGATTAAGTAAGGTAAAATAAAAACTTTTATTTTTCTTATCCTTAATTGATCTAACAGACAATGATGTTTATCATGTATTCTTATGTATACATAATATATACGTATGTATGCACACACGTGACATACGTATGTATGCACACACGTGACATAAATGATGGGAATGATACAAGAATTGGGAGGAAGGAATTAGAATTAGAATTATTATTTTGTTACTATATTTTGTTTTACTATTATTTTGTTACTATAAGAAAACCCATGAGGTGATATAATTGTTTTTGAAAACAGCCCTGGCTTAGTTGTAATGTATATGGCAATCTCTAGGGCAACCACAAACACACACACACACACACACACACACGAGCAAAAGTAAAAACAAACAAACAAAAAAACAAAAAACAAAAAGATGTATAATAAAATGCCAAGAAAGGGAAAACATGAAATAATATAAAATACTCAGAATCACAAAAGGCAGAAAAAGAGTAGAATACAAAAATTGGAACAAAGAATAAGGGTAACAAATAGAGAACAATAAGAAATATAGTAGACATTAATCCAACTGTATCCATAATCATTTTGAATGTCAGTAATTGAAATGCACCAACTAAAAGGCAAATACTGTCATGGCATATCAAAAATCATGACTCAATTATATATTGTCCATTGGAAACTCACTTTAAATATAAAGAAACATACAGATTAAAAGTAAATGGATGGAAAAAAATATACCATATTAAATATTAATCAAAATAAATAAGTAGTAGCTATATTAATTTCAGGCAGTAGAATTTAAAGCAAGCATAATTTAAAGAAAAAAAGGGGTTAACAACGACAAAGAAGGGTACTGCATAATGGTGGAAGGGTCAAGTCTCTTAGAAGATGCAACAGTTCTTAATGTGTATGTGCCTAACAATGGGACTCAAACTACATAAGGCAAAAACTCATAGTACTGCAAGGAGAAATAGATGAATCCATTAACATAGTTGGACAGCTCAGTTCCCCTGTCTCAGAAGTGAATGGATCCAGGGGACAGAAATAACAAACAGAAATATACTACTTGGAGGCATATGGAGATAATTAAAAGTATAACTATTCTCTGAGGTGGAATATATACCCTCACTGACCTATTTCTTATTTTGGGGTAGCTCTGTTTCCTTCTATAATCTGTCTAAAGCTTAACTGAATTTATCTTATTGTAATTTTTTATCCAATACATTATTCAGGCACATACACACACACACACACACACACATTTGAATCCAATAGAAGATACCAACTTCTGGGTCAAAATAAGGCACTACGTACTGTATTTGCTTTATCCTTCCTGTATATCTATTTTTTTAACCTATATGAGCACCCTAACCCAGTCTTCTTTTAGTTGCAAACTCTCTGTCAAATTCTCAGCCCCCAGGCATGCATATCAGTAATGTATCATCAACATCAGTACCAGCGAGATAGCTGCTCAGCTGAGCCTCAGAATCACTTTCTGATTTTGTAGTGTAATAACAAAGCCAACATTTTATTTTGGGGGAAAATAATTTCCATGCTCTTGTGAAAAATTGGCAAAAATAACCCACTATATATTTACCCAACTCACTGTTCATTTTCTGTAAGTAACAGGTTGTCTCAGTTTCTCTAGCCAATAAAAGGGCATATTCTTTCCATTTCCGCAATGAAAATCGAAAGTAAATTTTAGGCCTTGAGTTTTGATAGCAGGATGACTTCTTTGTCTAGTTACTTAGCCATATATAAATAAGAATTTCATGGGAAACTATCTTTCATATAGTTTTTATTTGAAACTTCTAAATAAGGAATGTTTACCAAGTGAACTCCCTTGGCTCTTTACCAGTAACATCAACTCTGTATTTATGATCATATATGTGTTGCTAATAAATTTAATAATGGATTTCTCTAACTTCCAGATCTTTGGCAAGGATGAAAAATGTTTAAATATCAAAACCAGGACTTGGAAAGATAGTTCTTAAATCGATCTCATTTTGATGCCGTCACAAACTACTTAAAATCATGTTAAAGAAGCTTAAAGTTTTATCAATAGGTAGTCATCTACCTGTTTCTAATAAACGTGAACTAAGGGTAAATACAGATTGAGTCAAGTCAAACTAATTTATTCTTTTTAAATAAAATAATATTGGTTTATATGCCAAGTATAATGAGAAATAAGGTATTCTAAAATTCCTAGACTTACTAACCCAAGAACACTGGATATGAAACCTGTATCCATCAATTTATTTTAGGTGTGTAACTGAGGAAGACATGTAATCTTTCAATGTCTTAAAATTCTCATTTATTTAATGTAAATGATTATTCTTTTTTTTAAAGATTTTATTTATTTATTTGACAGAAAGATAGCGCAAGTAAGCAGAGCAGCAGGCAGAGGGAAAGAGAGAAGCAGGCTCTCCGCTAAGCAGGGAGCCCAATGTGGGGCTCGATCCCAGGATCCTGGAATCATGACCTGAGCCAAAGGTAGCCGCTTAACCAACTGAGCCACCCAGTTGCCCCGTAAATGATTATTCTTAATTCTCAAAATTATGTGAAAATTAAGAAACATGTAATATATGCTAAACAAATAATATGGATATCTTCTAGTAAGTATTAGATGCTACTTTTCCTTGAATATTAATTTATAAAATATTTAGTACCAATAAATGCAACTTAAACATTGGAGGAAATAGAATTATGGAATGAGTTCATTACATATGCGTGTTGTCAGCTAATTACTCTCTTAACTTTTTATTCAGGGATGATTATCTTGTTTCAGGCTGAATGTCATGGGTATTCTTTTTTTCCTTGCCCTTCAATTCACTTGTTGTTATGTTGATAATTTTTAGAACAGAGGAAGAAATTTGTTTTGCCCAAAGTGCATACACACATGCAGGCATATAAACACATACACTTGATGAAATCAATCTGAAGTTAAATATTTTTGTTTACCATTGGCAAAATACAGCTTCCTATGTTTAATAAAATGAGAATATTTGATACTGAATGTCAAATATCCTGTGTAGAGTGACTCATTGATGAGTCAAGTGCAAAGAAATAAGGAACATAAAAATTGAATCTTTGTGAAAAAAAAATGCCTGGGTTTAAAAACTAAAGATAGAATGTGCTTAAACAACCATGAGTTACATCTTGCCAAATGTAAAAGGTTTGAGAAATAACATAATATAAACAGAAACATGGCTTTATTTTCTATTTCTAACACATTGACATTTTTGTGAATACAAAGGAATGGTGCTGTACAGGAATTTTTAAACCTTCCTGTATCCTTAAAGGCCTACATTTTATAATGGAAAATGGAGGCACCATCTAAGGATAAAGACAAAGCCTCTCACCCTCTCCTCCAGGCCCCAGAGTATAATCTTGTCTTTAGCTTGAAAAACCCCAGATCTGTCAGATCACCTCTGAGTTATCTGTGACATCCAGCATACAACTCATAGACTACCATATATCTGGTGAATAATTAACATTTCTAAGTAAATACTATACTATGCTTTATATGTTTTAATAAACAAATCAGCATGATATTGAATAGGCTTTTATTTTTCTTCATGTTCTTATGTGTTTTTCCACAGTAATTTAACAACAGTAATCTGATTCCCAGTGAGTACAATTTTTAACTACCACTTTTACATTATATTTTTAAATCAAACATTGCATAATATTACTTACAAAAATCTAGAGCCTACCCTCTTAGCAATTTCAGTAGAAAAGATGAATTTCATTTATGACTGATAAAATATTAAAAGCATCGCAAAGTCCAAAAAGAGTTTCTTTGAAGTTATAAACAGAAGAGGGCTATAAAATTGTACAAGAAATCATCAAAATATTTACTGTAGAGTTTTCCCAACCTTCATTACTTTTATAGGCCAGAAGGTAATACCAATAGTTTAAAGTTGTTTTAGCAGTAGTCACACTTGGAATTACTTTCTCGACCTATTTTTCAGGTGGTTGCCATATGTTTGGCTTCAATGCATAGGTATTTTTTTATTTACCTCTCTAGCATATCAATCATTTTACAATGGAAAAATGTCTTTTAGAACATGCACTAAGTCCATCAAATTATCAAGAATTTATCCACAGAAAGGTAAGATACGACATGGAGATGGGTAATATGGTTCAAAGAAATCAAGGCAGAAATTGAGGAGTTGAGTCCAAAGTAAACTTGTTAAAAAAACTCACAGTTAGTAGAAAATACATATATATATGGATCATTTCAGAGGAACTGGTAGACAGGATGCTGCTTTTTTGACATGTGTGTTCAATCTTCTTTAATCTGAAACAATTTCTCAGACTTCTTTGTATTACATGAAATTAACAGAAAAGTATAGGTCAGTTTTATTTTTGTATTACATGAAATTAACAGAAGAGTATAGGTCAGTTTTGTTGTTGCTTTTTGTTTTTGTAGAACAGTTCTCAGTGTGAGTTTGTCTGATGTTTCCTTATAATGAGATTCAGATTATGCATGCTGACAGATTGTATATTTAACAAGGGTCATGTTGCGTCCCTTTCAGGGCATCCTGTATAAAAATACGTGATATAAGTTTGGCCCATTATTGATGAAATTAACTTTGGCCACATCATTAAAATGATGTTTGCCAGGTTTCTTCACTCTAACACTATTATCTCATCTTTGGTAATTGATAAGTAATTTGTGGGAAGATACACCGAAATTATGTTTACATTCTGCTCCTTATCAAACTTTTACTCCTAGCTTTAGCATCCATCCCTGATTGTCTATGCAATTCATTATTCCATTGATTGTTGAAAATTATAAATAAACAATAACAGATAATAAAATAATGATAAAAACAACTCAGTCAGCTGTTTCTTGTTTAGCATCTGTGATAAGCTGTAGCTGAAATGTCTGCTCATTCTGTGTCATCTCCAAGTTTGACTAGGGGAAGGTCAGCTATGAAACCTACTTATGCGACTGCTGGTAGGCTTCACAAGAGCTGCTTCTAGGATAATTCATACCACTGCTGAAATTCTTCAGAAAGTCTACTCTTGAGCTCACTCAATTGGGCATCTTTTTGGGATACCTCAACTGGGTTCTCCCAGAAATGAGCAGTCTGAAAGAAAGAAAAATTGCTCCTGGCAGAATATTTGTACATTCTAATATTAGAAGTGACATCACATCACTTCTACCATATTCTGTGTCTTAGAAGTAAGTCAATAAGTCTGGCCCATGCCCAAGGAAAAGGAGTTACACAAGGAATGCTCCTCAAGCAATGGAGATCATGGGGGGCCATCTTAGAAGTTGTTTACCACAACTACCATGACACAGCAATTTTAGTGTGTGATTACACACCAAAAGAAAACAGAATCAAATATTGATTTTTACTGCCCACCAAGCATATATATTAAGCTTTGCATTTCCTTTCATAACTATGAAGTTGGTATAAAAGTGTTTCTTATTTCACATAATTTATTCTATACAACAGAGCCATTGAGTAACAGCTACCAAGTAGGAGATTTGTTTAAAAATTTCTTTTTGATTCAAACTTAGTTACTATACACACACACACACACACACACACCCCTATTATATTTGTGTGTGTGTGTGTGTGTGTGTGTGTATATATATATAAATATAAATATAATGTAAAGTTCACAAAGTAAAACCTTTAATTTAAAATTAAAACCTTGGGGTGCCTGGGTGGCTCACAGTTAAGTGTCTGCCTTTGGCCCAGATAATGATCCTGGAGTCCAGTCCCCTGCATTGGACTCCCTGCTCATCAGGGTGTCTGCTTTTCCTCTCCTTCTGCCCCCGCAACCCCCACAGATCATGGTCTCTCTTTCTATCACTCTCTCTCTCTCTCTCTCAAATAAATAAATAATTTAAAATATAAAATAAAATAAAAACCTTAAGTTAAATGAATATACACCTGTATACCAACTACACTATCACCCAAATAAAGATACAGAACATTCTCAGCACCTCAAAGCATTCTCTTTTATTTATTTCCAATCTGATTTCATCTTCCAGAGGTGACCACTAATTCTGATTCTTTCACAAAATATGTCTTTCTTCAGTGCAGGAAATTATTCACTATTTTATGTCTGAATTCTTTCATTCAACATAATATCTGAAAGATTCATTCATGTTGTTGCATTAATCTGTTCTTTTTTTATTGCTTTGCAGATTTCTATTTTATGTATACAACAAAACATATTTATCTATTCTCTTGTTGATGAATATTCAGTTGCTTCCAGCTATTAGCTTATATGAATAAACTGTTTTGAATGTTTTTGTTCCATTCTTTGAATGCGCATATATACTAATTTTTCTTCGAATCTTAGGAATAAAATTGCTATGTCATTTGGTAGTTGTGGTAAGCTACTTCTAAGATAGCCCCCATGATCTCCATTTCTTGGTGTCTATGTTGAATGGATACTTTAAACTTGAATAGACATTTCTCTAAAGAAAATATACAAATGGGTCATGACTCCAAACCCCATCTCAGGCATAAGGCTTACTTAAAATAAACAAACAAACAACAACAACAACAAAAACAAAACAAAACAAAAACAGAAAAAAGATATCTTAGAATTCACACATAAAAAATATTCGGATATAGATTTTTTAAAGATTTTATTTATTTATTTATTTGCAGAGAGAGACACAGCAAGAGAGGGAACATAAGCAGGGGTGGGTGGGAGAGGGAGAAGCAGGTTTTCCCACTGAGCATGGAGCCCTATGCAGGGCTCTGTCCCAGAACCCTAGGATCATGACCTGAGCTGAAGGCAGATGCTTAATGACTGAGCCACACAGGCAATCCAGATGTAAAAAATTTTTAAATAAATAATCTCATATTGCTTTCAAGCAGTGCTACCCAGTAGAACTTTCTGTGATAAAAGGTAATGTCCTGAATTATCCAATATAGTAGCTTCTAGCTATCTGTGACTATTAAGTTTTGGAAATGTGTCAAGATGGAGACTGAGATTTGGGTGCAATGTAACAACTGATGTTTATGTATCTTCAGTATTGCAAGAATGTTCTCTTGTCCTTGTTTGGGGTCTGTCATTATCCTTTGTCTTTAGACTCTGTTCTCCTGAGTCTTTGTAACTGGGTCCAATTTATGCCTTGTAACTAGGCCTGGTCATCCAGAGGTCTGCTGGTATATTCCCTGAGAAATTCTTGCTTGCCCTACCCCTCCATTATTTGGCAATTGTGCTAATCCCTAAACTTAATGACTGTGGATCCTGCCTCTGCTTGTGTGTGTGACCTTCTTCAGGCCTATGCATATCCACTGTTTCTCTCAAAAGAGCCAGTCCCTCACTCTTGGGAATACAGAAACACCTGCCTTCCCCGCAGAGGCAGGTATGTACACTTGCCTGAGAAAAAGCCCTGGGGCTGAACTCTCAGGCTTTTCTCCAGCCATTGCTGCTCTACTCCCAGGCCTCACAAAACAGGGTTCTCCCAGAGGCTGCCAAAATCTCCAGGCTAGATCAGGAAGCAGAGGATCAGCACTCCAAAAACTCTTGAGCTTTTCGGCAAGAGAAGAGGATGGTAAAATCCTGTTTCCTTCTCTCCCCTCCCTCAGCCATCTTCACCAGTCAGGGAAGGACTTGGTCAGTGGTGTGGTAAATTTCTTCGCTTTCAAGCTTGCACTCACTATAGCTCTTGGCTTCCTCTGAGATTAATTCTCTATGCTTTGGCTAGATTTTTATAACCAAATTTTTATAAGTTGAGATTTTATAAGTTGACTTTTATAAGTTGAGATTTTTATAAAAGACTCAGAGATGCACTGCCAGATTCTTCTTCAGGGAAAGATTTGTAGGCTCTGCTGTCAGCAGCTGATTTAGCAGAGGAGCCGCCTTACCCGTAATGGGTTGGCCTGTGTACAAACCACTGAGGAGGCTTTACACCCACAGCTCCCAGGGGGTTGACCTTTCCAAGGCTTTCTCTGACCTGCATGGCAATTCCTCTTCTCCTTCTGCCTGGTCCTGTTTCCTCTCCCTCTTTTCTACAGGTGTGAATCCCTAATAAATTTCTCACATGCTAAACTCTGTCTCAACATCTGCTTCCAAAGAACTCAACCTGGGGCAGTTGGTTTGAAGTTCAAAGCTGAACATTGGCTTTTTTTTTTTTTTTTTTTCCTTTTCCTAGGCAGTATCTGCCTGCCTCTTATCTATGGCAATAAACCTAATCCCTTTGGCCTAGTCTTAATTGCAAGATGATCCTAGGGAGGAAATATAAATTTTTAAAACCAAAAAATACTTGGGATGATATTTCAAAACATTACCCTGCTTGACTTCTTTACTTGCCTACAGTGACCCCAGGGGAATTGAGGTCTTGAAATCTGACTTTTCATGAAACCTCTGTGGTAATTAATGATTTTCAGGAGAAAATGAGAGTCAAAACTACAAAATGTAAATGTGTTCATCTGTGTTTCTCCTAGCCTTAGTATACCCAAATCTGCATCTATCTGATAATTTCACTTAAAAATTTCCCTAATCATGTATTAATAATTTAACATTAACACAAGAGCAAAATTTCAACAAGCATGACATTTCCCCTCTCTAGCCAAAGTATTGTTTCCCTGGAGAAATATGGGTATGTTTTATGATTCCCTTTCATTTGCATCTTACAAGTGCCAGGAACTTCATCTGATTTCTGCTTTTTCTGCATATAAATTTTCCAGTGTTTAGTTAATACAGCACTAAGATGTCCTACCTAGGAAGAGCTGCATAAGTAGTGACAACTTATGTCCCAGGACTGCCGGGGAATATAGGATTTCATGTAATGAACTATCCAAATTGTCAAAGGCACATTTTCAAGTGTTAGAAATTTGTAGAACTACCTTGGATTGAAAGATTTCTAAAAAGCATATAGACTTTTTTTTTTTTCTCTCAAGTCTAGTGCAGTGCTCATTTGTTTTAAAGGCAATATTTAGAAAATCAATGATACTAAGGATGTTGCTGACTATTTGTCCCAAACTAACCTATCCCAGGACTGTTTTCCTTCCATGTTAGTCAAACAGCTGACATTCTTTAATGTGCTTACTTCATGTGATGACAACATTCTTTTTTTTTAATGAAATCTAAATCTAATTGTAATATTTTGTTAGTTAAATTATATATTTTCATATATAAAAAGCTGCACATATCTAATGTCTACAACTTGGTGAGTTTGTAGATAAATATATACCCACGAAATTATCACCATGACATATGCCATAAACATATCTATCACCTCCAAAAGTTTCCTCTCACCTTCTTATTTTTTTTTCTTGGTATAACAACACAAGATCTCTTTTTAGCACATTTTAAAATATGCACCATAATATGGTTAACTATAGGCACTGTGAGGTACAGTAGACCTCTAGGATGTATTTATCTTACATAACTAAAACTTTATGCCCTTTGACTAATAGCTCTCTGTTTACCCCTGCCCCATCTCTGGCAGCTGCCTCCTCCATTCCACTCCCTTCTTTTCTCAGTTGACTATTTAAGGTTCTGCATATAAGTAGTATAAGGTAATATTTGTCCTCTGTGTCTGGCTTATTTCACTTAGCTTAATATATTTCAGGTTCATCCACATTGTCACAAATGGCAGGATGTCATTCTTTTTAAAAATTATTTATTATTTATTTATTTATTTATTTATTTATTTATTGAGAAAGAGAGAGTGCACATGCATGAGTAACAGGTTTGGGAAGGGCAGAAGAAGAGGGACAAGCAGACTCTACACTGAACATGGAGCCCAACATGGGCCTGGATCTTGTGACCCTGAGATCATGACCTGAGCTGAAATCAAGAGTTGGATGCTTAACAACTGAACCACCCAGGTGCTCCCATTTCCTTCTTCTTTAAGGCTGAATAATATTCCTTTTTATGTATACAGCACATTTTCTTTATGGATTTATCCACTGATGAACATTTAGGTTGTTTCCATGTCTTGACTATTGTGAGTAACCAAACTGATAAGAGTAATATGCAAAATATGTTAAAAATGTTTCAGATTATTTCTTTTTTTGATCAGGAAAAAAGTATCTGATTTATGACCAAGTCTATAATTAATATGTATATCACTCTAACTGCTTATTCAATACTTTCCACTGTCCCTCAGCAACCCCTCCATGACTTTATTTAAAATTTTTCCTTCCCTACCTACCCCAAAGCCAAAGGAATGGGTTACTGCCAGTTACCATTCACCCATAAGTAATTCACCATATGTTTTCCAGCTTCTAACCTACTGTTATTAGATTTACCTTCCCATCTTCCTGTTCCCATTATTTTACAAGTTTTTTTGTTTGTTTGTTTGTTTGTTTCTAATCTCTTTCCTAAAGACAGGTGTAGTTTCAGGGAAGTAGAAACAGATATTCTGTTCCCCATACTTTTATTTTCTCTCGCACAACTTACCTTTTACATGTTGAAATTCATTACTCCCTGAATCAAAGTGTCCTAGTATCACCTATTCTCACATTTTACTCACTACAGTATACCCTTCTAGCATTATGAGATTGGAAGGAAAAGCAACAGAATAACAACAAAAAGTAATAAAAATATTTACATGGGCAAAGTCACATCTCCAGAATATTGCACCAGGACACCATGGTGGTCCACACACATTCATGTGCCTACATCCACCACCCCTATGTGTGTGATACAGGACATACTTCAGCTTATGGTCACCCTCTGCTTTCAGCTGTAGCATTTTCTGCCACACCCTAGTACTATGTTTATCTAATTTTAGTTTTCAGCATGGCTGCTTTCTAGATGTTTCTGACTTTGCACTTTTGTTCTGAGGACTCCCTACTCTTATTTCTCAAATATTTTTATACCTATATCTAATTCTGGACCCAAATGTTTGTTATATATGTTTTGTCTGTGGACATTCACACTTTGTAAACTTTGTTTCCTGAACTTCTACCATGTAAAACTAAGCTGCAGTATCTTCTTATTTATTATTACTTTTATGACTCTGAGGGGTTTTTTTAATTTAAATAACATAAAAACAAGCCTTAAATCTCTTGTTCTTCAAAACACTTCCAATATTGGTCACCTAATGATCTTTCATTTCTTTGTTCTTTGACTGTACTAGGTAGGTGCAATGCTGATCACTTTGGCCAACCCCTAGTACTATTCTTAATCTGGTCATATTATTTTTCTAGTTTTTTTTTTTTTCTTTCCTTATTTCACATGTAGATTTTGTTTCCTGTCTATATTTTTTGGTAGGTCATGCTGCTTTCTAGTGGAATTTTAGTAGAAAAAAACTCTTGTTAACATGCATCCTCATTAGGTCATGATAATTTGTCTGGATTTGCTTTCAAAAATATCTCCTTCATTTAAACCCATTCTTTATTTAATTAATCTTTTTTCTTTTTTAGATAAAAAATTGTACAAAGCATAAAAGCCTATAAGATGCAAGATACTAACATCCCCTGAATTATTATTGTGATCTGTTTAAGCCCCAGAATCCCTACACTTAATCCATTTAGATTAACAAACAAGAGTTGAGAGTCTATCATGTATTAGTTATTGAACTATATTCCGGTGATTCGAAAATAAAACACAGCTCTCCTCTGGAAGAAGAGAACTATGTAGAGTGGGGAAGAAGGTTTGTGGAATAATTATTGCAATAGATTGTAATAACTATTGAGATAAGAAACACTTATAGGTAAGCCAGGTTTTGGTGGGTCATATAAATCAGAAAAGAGTGAGAATCTCCTTACTCTTTCTGAATGTATAGTTATGACACCTGCTCTCACCCCATTTTGCCTTTTTGTTGAGAGACAATATAGTTTCTGAAAGAAAAAAAAAAAAAAACATGCTTGGTTCTAAATTAGGGACCAAAACTGAGTCATCTAAACCAGTTTCCTTATCCTCTTTTTGTTCTTCTCGTCTATGGATTTCTATGTACTCAGTAGCAGCATAAATTCAATGGCACGCTCACAGCTTGGGTGGACATTTTACCTTAGGCCATCCCCAGGGCTTACCTAATTCCTACTTGCTTTCCTATTTGTTATTTGTTGGAGAAATGTATGTCCCCAAAGCTCCATGTAGTAAAATGAAAGTCCATTATACTATTTTATGATGAGAAGTAAACAATGCTTAACATGTTTCATATTCATCAGAATAATTTCCTTATGTTTCCATCATTTGGCCATGGGGAATTTCTTTCACACTAAAACCTGTTTCCTGGCTTCTCAAGCACTGTCTAGCTCCAGGACCCTTCTGACCTCAACAGTCTGTTCCGTTGCTGCTAAAATAGTGCTTTTCAAGGAAGAAAATATGTCCTACTCTATTCTTTCACTGTTCCATGTATGAAGTTCTAATTATCCATAATGGAAATTATGGGTATATATATACAAACTATATATAAAATAACACACACACACACACACACACATATGTATACATACATATATATATATATATATATATATATATATATATTTTAGAGAGGAAAGGACCCTCCTCCAATATCATGTTTCTTTTCTATTCTCTTGTCAATCACCAAAATGTTTTCAGAATTTGAACTTAGTGCTAATTAGATTCCAGCAAGGATATTGCCAGTTAAGATTCATTGACCTTTTCTGTGGGGAGGTTTTGAGGCATTTATATATTTTAAAATCCAGCACATCACATAGTAACCAATTAAGTATTTGTGAACCAGCCAGAATGGATTTTGTATCCTCCAAGACGCTTTGAAAAATTATCAGATCCACCCATCATTTTATCTCTGAAATGTTAATGATCTTTTGAGATTTAGAATGCTTTGTCTGTGATGAAAATTGCATATTTAAAGGCAAGTCCTTTACATTAGAAGTTAGTTAGATTCTATTCTTTCCAAATAACTCTAAAATGTTAGTGGTATAATCCTGATTATTCTTGGACAGATTTTTTTCATAATGAATATATATGAATTAGTTATCTTATTGGCAGGGTTTTAAAAGGACTATAATTTAGAGGTTAGACATGTCTTGCATTGTAGACTTTGCAATAGCACGCAATGAGGTGAACAGTTTATTATGAAGCTTGAACAGAGTGTATTAAGCATTCACAAGACTAATTCCTTTCATGCCTTTGATAATAAATCCACTTTTTTCAGGCAGTGAATTCACTTGAGATTCATAGTCTCCTCGTAAACCTTGTAGTAAATGTTTAACCTCAGATTTCAAATGCTATAGTACTTTTTATGATAATAAATGTTATCCCTCTGGGATTGTGAATTTGGTGATCATACACAGTGCTCCAGTTGGAGAGACCTTACCTCCCACATACAATATACCGAGGTCTTAGAGTATTTGATTACCTAAATTCATCAAGATTATCTTCAAATACACATATGCATCCTGCAGTTCTATGCACACAGAGTTTTTCTTAGCCTTAATATGATTAATTCTTAAAACAAATCATGATTCAAAAATTCTGGGAGAGCAGCCTTTGCTATGTTTCATTAAATTAGGCTGAATTTTACTGTGGAATATTTTAACATCTAATAAATGTTAAGAATATTTAAGAGTATTTTGATTTGAAATAAAGCCTTTTTTTTTTTTCTTTTCATTTCTAAAAAGAATGCCATAATTTTGGATTCTAAAAGAAAACCTGAACTATTTATTAGGTGCATTTTCAGGGAAGATGACAAGAAAATAATAACAAAAAATGACCTGGTTAACATTCTCATAAGGTCTAAGAATTCCATGTACCTGCACTAAAAGAAATTAATATATAGTCTATGGCATTCCAAAGAAATCTTTTGAATTCTTAAAATATTTTTAAAGTCTACATAACAACTGCCCTAGAATTTAGTACATTATATAATGCAATTAACACATAAGCAATGACAAAATGGGAGAAATAAAATTCAATTCAAAATGTGTCTTGAATGCCTCACACATGAAAGCACTGAGGTAACTGTTGTATTGTGGTGAAATCAAAAATTAATATTATCCAGTACTTGTCAGAATAACCCAAGCAAAAAAAAAAACAATAGTATTTTATTTAAACATACACATACTCACACATACAGAGGCAACTAAATAATAAGGGTCTTTTATTTTATTCTTGTTCTTTGTCTAATGTGGATTTCTAGGGGGACTTCACATGTCACACCCAGTCAGGAACATCCTGATTGCTATTCCATCCCCACATAAGTGTCCATGACAGCAGAGGAAGAGAATATTGTAGAGCTTCACTCTTGCAACTGAATACTCTGGCCCAGAAATGACATATGTCATTTCCACCTAAAACTCACTGGCTAAAATAATCCCGTGGCCACTCCTAACTTAATAGGAATAGGGACATACAACTTCCTACAAACCCAGAAGGGGAAAAAAAAAAAAAAAAAGACTCAAATGAGCTCTACTAACATCTGCCATACATACACTAGCCTCCATCTTGAAGGTTAATCAATACAGGCAAACATGGACATGAAAGCAATCACTAAATCATTCATGGGAGGATGCACTTTTTGATGATGGTAAAAGGTATAAATGGCAGCTAATTTTGAATTCAACCCTCAAAAAAGATAATAATTTTACTGGAAAAGAAAAGAAATTTAAACTTGAGATGAAAATAGGCATTCTAGGTGAAAATAAAATGACTTAAATTTTCATGGTCTTATTGTCCCAGAAGATGTATCTTTTTTTCTTACCAAGGAAAACAATTTCATGGTGACCCTTTTGTTTAAAAGTCAGTCTCTGTCTTTAATGGCATTAGTGATTAGACTTTGAGACACCATTTGATGTCTTTTACTTTATCAACATTATGGTACAATTCTCATTTTAAAAGCATATTAATTTCAGACAGTTTTTAAATGAAATGAATAACTGGGGATCAGTAAAGTAAAAATTGGGTGTCAAAAATGCAAGAACATTGGTACTAGTCATGGACATCATTGTATTGTGTTGTTAGTAATCTGGAAAATGTAAGCTGTTCAGATGTATGATAAAGAATTTTAACCCAAAGTGAATGAGGCTAGCCCCCAACAGTATATAAAGTGTCTGATTTTTCTCTTAGGAGATCCACATTTCCATTTTAATATCTCTTTCTATCAGTGAAAAACAAAAATGCAAGACATTTGCCTTCAAATGCAGAATGTTGGAATTGAGTGTCTGGAGAGGGGCAGTGCCATTGACCATCAAGAGTAGCTGAGCAAAAAAGAAAATTTGAAATATGGTGCACAGGATTGTAGCCAGCATCACCAATGACTACATTTGAAGAGTAGATTGCAAAATAAACGATGGGGAGTTCCCATGGTTTAGGGCATAAGTGCATGGACAGGTAGCAGACTGCCTGAGCTGGGCTCTCAGCGTTACTAATCCTCCCTTTGTCTCCCTTCATTCATCTGTAAAATGAATGTGATGTAAGAAGGGAAGTGAGATAAGTCCTAGAGATATAAGCGTGATAGCTGACTGTAGTTAATTATACTGTGTTGCATATTTGAGATTTGCTAGGAGAGTAAATCTTAAAATTTCTCATCAAAAGAAAAAATTAAGACTGTATGGTGACAGACACTGACTAGACTTATCATGGTGATCATTTTGCAGTATATATTGTATCATTAAGTATTGAATCGTTATGCGGTACACCTCAAACTAATATAATGTATATGTCAATGACACCTCAATTTTAAGAAAGAAAGAGAGAATGACCAGGTTTGTGCAAAACCACAGTTTTGTTATGGTGCTTTCAGGTTTTTGTATAAACCCAGTCTCCAGAAGTCTACCTCCTTTTACTCCCTGATGCTTAAAACACAGGACAAATATTGATAATAAGAACAAGGAAAAACATAGAAACAACAAATACAAATCTTGCAGTCTGAAGAGAGAAATGTTGGTGCAAGTTAGAAAATGAGGCTACCAACACAAGTTTTGCTAGACTGAAGGTAATTAAAGCAGGAGAATTTGAGCTGTGATATAATATCCCATAGTGAGCCCATGCTATGCGTAAGGTAAGCAGATCACTATTATCAGATGGTTATATTCTCTCCACTTACTCATTGTTGTCACTATTATTGTTGTGAATCTCCTGGTAGATAAAAAGGTGTTTGGGTTTTTTTGTTTTGTTTTGTTTTGTTTTGATTCACGATCATTAGGATTGATGGTTATTTTTTCTCTTATTTTCTCAAATGCCCTCTTGAGCTGATGTGTAATATGAACATATATATCTACTGCAACTTTTTCCTCTAAATGGCATGTAATTATTCTCCATCAGTGTGAGTTTGGGGGCTTCTGTATGCTTCTGTCCTCCAATCTCAATGATCCAGGATCATGGAGCTTCCATAATGGGCTCTGTAAGTTCTCTCTCACATAATCACATAGCCAAAGAATTTAGACCTCAGGTAATGAGCACACTTTGATTTACTTTTTTATTTGGTTTATATGATATTTTAAACAATAACATTATTAGATGTGCATTAATCTTGATTGCAATGAAAGAATCTTAGCACCTGGGTTGTTTCCTGAATTAATGTTACCCTGCTTGATACCTGTGGGCATTGGAATTTGTGACCTTCTTGCCTTCTAGTCAGAAAATCTCCCTATCTTTAAGGGAGGGATTTCCTGTGGGGTCTGCTACACATATTACCTGTTCATGGTTCTTTTTCTTAGATATTGGGCCATAAATTCCTTGAGAATGGGGCACAGATCTACTTTGTCCCTCACTGAATACCCAAAGTCCATCACTGATTGCACAATATTTAGGATATAATGGAAATTAAATAAATATTTGTTGAATAATTAAGTTAATCAGAGCTGATTCCTCTTTCCTTCTACTATACGTCCAGTTTGATTCTGGGACAAATGTGTATTTTTTTTTCCTGTTTTTGTATTCACACACTAAGTCTAAATAAAATGTAAAGAAAAGGATACTAGATACCTGGTTTTGTTTGTTTGTTTGTTTTTTGCTACCATATTGCACAAAAAACTTTTATCAGATACTAAATTACAGTGAGTAACATTTTGCTTAAAAATTTGCTAAAATATGAATCCAGATTAATTCAAAGAGTACCTTTTCAATTTATATTCTCCATGGTCATTATTACCATTTGGGATCATTGTTTAGCAGAGCATGGATAACAATCTCCAATCAACTGCTATTCTGAAGAGTTAAGTCCTCACTGTCCTGTTCCAGTCACTGAGATCCATTCCCTATGCTGAGTTCTCTCTTGCCAGCTTCTCCTTGTGCAGTTTTCTGCAACTTGGGTTAATCTCCCCCATTCCCTCCCACCTAGCTAACTCCTAAGCATGATTCACAACTTGTTGTAGATAATATCAGAGGAAATCTCCCTAATTTTCACCTTATATTATAGTCTCCTCTATATTTGTTTGCATCCCCAGTTGAACTATTCACTTCCAGAGAGTAATGACAGTGTTAGCAATTATCATATCCTTGGCCCCTAGCATGATATGTGTTACTTATAGTGCCCAATAAATATCTAATGATGTTAGATGAGGCACATTGATGTTCTGTGTTGTGTTACCTCTAGAAACATACTATCTTTTAATTCATATGTTCTTCCTGTGATTTATAATCACTGTTAACCAATACCATGTTACTACGTAAGACCTATGTGTGAAGTCAAATTGTCCCTGCAATGATATCAAGATCTAGGCAGGCACTTGGGAAAATGTAGTAGTGAACCCATTCTGACACATATGCACATAGATTTTAAGTGGTGTTATTTAGTTGAAACTATAAATTGATTCTCCAGGTAATGTTGAATATATCGTATATCGTACTACTGACATGATATATATGACATGATGACTTGATACATATATATAATGTGAAATAATTCCAACAATAAGGTTAGTTAACACCTCCATTCTGTCACAAAATTACCCATCTTTTAAATATGTGATAATATTAAAGATCACTCCCTTAACAACTTTGAAGTATATAATACAATATTGTTCATTATAGTCACTATGCTTTACATTAGATCCCCTGACCTTACTCTCTTTTTGGCTGGATCTTTGCACACTTTGACCAACATCTCCCTGTTTACCCCAACCCCTAAGCTCTGTTACCACCATTCTACTTTCTTTATGTTTCCATGAGTTTGGCTTTTTTAGATTTCACATATAAGTGTGAACATACATTATTTATGTTTCTCTGTCTGACTTATTTCACTTAGTTTAATGTTCTCAAGTTCCATCCATGTTGTTGCAAAAGGTAGGCTCTTTTCTTTTTTAAAATAAGTTATCTATTATTTATCTATTTCTTCATCTGTTGATAGATACTTATGCTGTCTCCATGTCCTGGCTATTGAGAATAATGCTGCAATGAACATAGGAGTTCAGATATCTCTTTGAGACAGTGATTTCATTTCTTTCAATATGCCCAGGAGGGGGGATTACTGGTAATAGGTTTCCACTGTGACTGTACCAGTTCATTTTCATCCATAATGCAGAAGGGTTCCCTTTTTTCTCTACAACTCTGCCAACATTTATTGTCTCTTGAATTTGGTGATAACATTAACAAAAAGTGTAAGGTAATAGTTCATTGTGAGTTGGTTTACATTTCCCAACATCCCAAAGATGTTGAGCATCTTTTCATATACCAGTTGGCCATTTGTACGATCTTCTTTGAAAAAATGTCTATTCAAGTATTCTGTCTATGTTTAAAGCAGATTTTTTTTTTTTGCCATTGAGTTGGCAATAAGAACTGTCTCCTACAGTTCTTATTAACCCCTTATCAGATATATGGTTAGCAAATATCTTTCCCATTTCAAGATAAGCTTTTCATTTTGCTGATTGCTTCCTTAGCTGTGCAGATTTCTTTTTTTTTTTTTTTAGTTTGATGTAGTCCTATTTGTTTACTTTTGCTTAAGCAATCCATGTCATATCCAAAAAATTATTGCCAAGACTAATAACCGGGAAAATTTTCCTTATGCTTTCTTCTGGAACTGTTATGGTTTTAGGTCTTACATTTAAGACTTTAATACATATCAAGTCAATTATGAGAATAATGTAAAATCAGGGTCCAGTTTCATTTTTTGGCATGTGAGTAACCCCTTTCCAAACACCATTTATTGAAGAGACTATCCTTTCCCCACTGAGTGCTCTGGGCTTCCTTTTGTCAAATTTTAGTTGACCATGTGTGTATACATTTATTTCTGGTCTCTTGATTCTGTTGTGCTGATCTATATGTCTGTTTTTATATGAGCACCATATTCTTGTCATTACTATAGCTTATAATAAAGTTTGAAATCAGGAATGATTCTTCCAGCTTTGTTCTTTGTTCTCTAGATTGCTTTGGATATTATAGTTTTTTTGTGGTTCCGTAAGAATTTTTAGATTGCTTTTTTTTTTAAATTTCCATGAAAATTGCCTTTATAAGTTTGCATGGTGCTGGGATGGGGTGGCTCTGGGAAGCCACAGTGAAGTTGGAAGCCTCCCTCAATCTCTTTCTCCCATAAAAATGGGTGTCTCTGTCTGCACTGGGCTGCCTGGGCCTGAAAGTAGATGGGTTATGGGGATAATGTGAATCTATCTTTCTTACCCTCCTCAGTGTGTCTTGTCTTATTTCTGTGCTTCACTTGTGTGCTGTAATCTTTTACTTAGAATCTTCAGCTATTATGAATGTATTACTGTGTGTACATATTCATTAAACTGTTGTTAGGGGAGTGCTCCTATGCTACCATTTTGCTAATGTCACTCCTTAGGCAATTCTTTCCCCCACTCCCCCCCAGGCAATTTTTTTTTAATTTTTATTTTTAAATTTTTAAATAAACATATAATGTGTTTTTATCCCCAGGGGTACAGGTCTGTGACTTGCTAGGTTTACACATTTCACAGTACTCATCATAGCACATACTCTCCCCAATGTCCATATCCCCACCACCCTATCCCATCCCCACTATCCCCAGCAACCCTCAGTCTGTTTTTTGAGATTGAGTCTTTTATGGTTTGTATCCCCCCCACCAATCCCATCTTCTTTCATTTTTTCTTTTCCTACCCCACCAAACCCCTCATGCTGCATCTCAGGCAATTCTTAAGGAAGAAAATATGTGAAGAGTTATCAAGACTTACAAAACTATCACTGTTAGTCATATAATTAGTATGAGGACTGTAAAATAAAAGATCAAGATATGAAACATTCATAGTAACATGATCTATAAAGTGCTTTCTGAAAAGTTAAGGAAAATAAAGTTTGATGAATGTAATTTTTTTCCATATCCTAATATTTAAATATTTAAAGATAGATTTAAAACTAGCACTTATCTTTTAAAATGGGTAAAGACAATATAGAACACCCATTATTTAGCTATCTTTCTTCCAATTTATGGATGGAAAACAGAGTCATTGAGATAATTAAATTCTCTTGGGGAATACAAAACCATCAGTGTCTGCTTCATCATGTGATCAGCCTCAAGTATAAACATCTTTGAGATACCTGAAAAACTCATTCGTTTCACCAAGTAAAATAGAAAAATACTTAAGGAGAAAGGGTCTTTTCAAAATTATGCAACATATCTAAGATTTATTATCCTTCAAGACCACATATAAAAAAGACCACATATGAAGATATTTTTCTATTTTTAATGACTAACGAGATATGACAAGGTACTTTGAAGAAGGAGACAAAACAGAAGTAGAAAATGGTAAATAACTTATGAATAAAGAATAAATGTTATGGGGCACCTGGGTGGCTCAGTGGGTTAAAGCCTCTGCCTTCGGTTCAGGCCATGATCCCAGGGTCCTGGGACTGAGCCCTGCATCTGGCTATCAAGCCCCACATTGGGCTCTCTGCTCAGCAGAGAGCCTGCTTCCTCCTCTCTCTCTGCCTGTTTCTCTGCCTATTTGTGATCTCTGTCTGTCAAATGAATAAATAAAATCTTAAAAAAAAAGAATAAATGTTATATTCAATAATCAATTATAGATGAGTAATAAGGAAATAAAGAAAGAAGTGGAAATTAGGGGGCCGTATTCTGATCTCTGCTAACCATTGAAAGCTACCAGACAAGCATATTTTCCACTTCTTACTTGAATTCTCTATCTGTAAATTCACAAAAATGTGACTGTGTAAGGAGCATCAGAACACAAATCAGGCCACTGTCTTGACTCTTCTACCAACCAACCCTAGGAGCCTGGTCAAACCGCTAAGCCTCTCTAAGCTTCCCTTCCTTCATTCCGTTTAATTTAACAACTATTTCTTGAGAGTGTATAGAGGAGAATCTCAAATAACACAGAACATTTGCTGTCAAAAAATTTCTAGTCTATTTAAGGGGCAGATGAGGCAATTATATGCCTACCTATAATGAGACTTTTGATCAAACTGCACATCAGCTGCTTCTGTCAGTAAAAGTCTTCCTCATTGTAATAATTCATTATCTGGACACTCACATAGCACCAAAGCAAGCACTCAGCTGGCAAACAGAATTGCTTAGAATTACAGCCATTATCTCAAGAAAAAATAGATCACCTCTCCAATTTTCAATCACCTGATCTATAAAAATAGGCATGAAGGTAACTATCTTGTTTTCTTATAAGCACTAAAGCAAGCAAGAATCTTTATATAAAGTACACAGAACATTAGCACAAGAGATAGCAATTTTTATTAGTAGTATTTTTTTTTATCATCATCATTGTCATTATCATTCTTTCTTCTTTGAACCAGATTTGGTTGATTAAACTTATTAATTCAAAATAATTAGTGAATCATCTAATAAAATCTTGGTTCTGCTAATGACCAGTCTTGTGACCTTATGCATGTGATTTTCCTACCTGTAACTTCACTGTGTCTCAGTTAGCTTGTTTTCACAATAAACGTTAATATCATTTGCCTCACAGGATTGATAGAAAGGTTAAATAAGATAACACTTATTACTAAATATAATATCTAACACATGGTAACTTCTCAAGAAATGTATTATTATTATAAATATTAATATTAATTTTGTTCCCTTTTTCTTTATTTTTTGAAAAACTAGAAAATAATAAATGGTCATTATTGCTATTAATAGTAGTCATTTATAAGCAGCATGAATAACAATTCACAATAACAAAACAAACTTCTTAAGGAAGGGGCATGGAATTAATAGTATTAGTCACTATTAAGTGAGGTCATGAAAATGGTTATTGTAACCTATTGTAATCTAAAGATGAGAGATGTCTGATCAGCTTGAGTTGTTCATTTATTACTTATGCAAAGTTTCTTACCCAACTGATGAGGATATTCAACCAGGAAAAGTATCCCTTTCTTTGGAAAATGACTCCCTAAGATGGACAAACTATAGGTAACTAAATGAGAGACCTAGAAATGTCAGTGGGGGTATGAGAGAGTCTGAAGATTTTGAAAAGCAAAAAATTTAGAAAAAAATGTGACAGTTTGTGTTAGATGGAGGCAAAGTAATATTGTCGTACAGTGAGGAAATAGAAAGTATTTCTGGGAAGTAAAGATTCACTGATGATATTAGGCAGCTGTGTGGAGCCTCAGAGACTATGAAGAGTGTCAAGACCATCAACATGAATAAATTGGAGGTCAGGGGATCATGCTGCTCATCAGTCAGTGTCACTGGTGATGAATGTTTCCAGGGGAAAGGTCAGTGGATGAGAGGTGACTGGAGTATTCCAGGGAACAGTGCTCCTCTGTTAAATAGGAGGCTCTTGGAATACTGACATGTGATCATTAAACCTGTCATGTCAGTAAGCAAGGGCCAAAATCAAATCAGAGGGAGGACTGCAAGAGTTTTAATAGACTGAAAAAAAGGAAAAGATCAAAATTATTAAATGTCTTTTCAACTCTTACTTTTTTTTTCAAACTATTACTTTGAGATAATTCATAAGGAAATGCGAATTGCTGTTTTAGAACCTACTTCTCTCTTAAAACACAAGTACTTGATATCTAAGCAATTGCAAAATAAACCAGCTTTGTGTTGTCCTTTTGCAATTTGTCTACATATCTCCGATGAAAGTAAGCTTGTAGAGCTGTACCCAATCAATGTAGTCTCAGGTCAAGAGCTCTGGTGACCAAACACAATGCCAGAATTAAGCAAGGCTCATTTTTAAGTGGGTGCATATTATACATGTGAATTGGGATGACTTAATTTATAGAGTCAGAGTAGATTTATTAACTCATTTTTAGACCAAGTGAAAATACACGTACCAGGCAAGACATGAGGATAAGCAGAATGGACTGGACTCACCCAGACCAGTTCAAGAATTCTTATCCATGTGACTCAGTCCATATTACTTAATTTTTCTGAGACATGTTTCTAACCCTGAACATAAAAATGCCTAACAGACACATGAAAAAATGTTCATCATCACTACCCATCAGGGAGATTTGAATCAAAACCACACTGAGATACCACCTTACACCAGTTAGAATGGCCAAAATTGACAAGACAGTAAACAACATGTGTTGGAGAGGATGTGGAGAAAGGGGAACCCTCTTACCCTGTTGGTGGGAATGCAAGTTGGTGCAGCCACTTTGGAAAACAGTGTGGAGATTCCTTAAGAAATTAAAAATAGAGCTTCCTATGACCTGCAATTGCACTACTGGGTATTTACCCCAAAGATACAGATGTAGTGAAAAGAAGAGCCATCTGTACCCCAATGTTCATAGCAGCAATGGCCACAGTTGCCAAACTGTGGAAAGAACCAAGATGCCCTTCAGTGGACAAATGGATAAAGAAAATATGGTCCATATATACTATGGAGTATTATGCCTCCATCAGAAAGAATGAAGACCCACTTTTGTATCAACATGGATGGGACTGGAAGAGACTATGCTAAGTGAAATAAGTCAAGCAGAGTCAATTATCATATGAGGAACTCAATTATCATGAATCATATCATATAAGGAATAACACCAAGGACATGGGGAGGTGGAGAGGAGAAGGGAGTTTGGGGATATTGGAGGGGAAGAGGAACCATAAGAGACTGTGGACTCTGAGAAACAAACTGAGGGTTTTGGAGGGGAAGGGGGTGTGGGATTGGGTGAGACTGGTGGTGGGTATTATGGAGGGCACGTATTTCATGGAGCACCGGGTGTGGTGCGTAAACAATGAATTCTGGAACTGAAAATAAATTTTAAAAAAGTTTTAAAAAATGGGGAAGGTAAACCCTACCTCAGTATAACAAATATGTAGTAAATCGAGAGGTGTATGTTAGGCTACCAATAAATGGCTGTGTTGGTGTGTGTGTGTGTGTGTGTGTGTGTATAGGTCACAAAATTTGCTTTCATCTCATTTTAAATCTGAATACTGACTTCATGAATAAAATTATTTCAACAAATATTTATTGAGTCTCAGGTACTATTTAGGTGGCAGAGATATAGCAGTGATCCAAACAGCCAAAGTCCCAAACTCATAAAACTTACAATTGAGTGGGAAGGAAGCAGAAGATAAAGAAGTAGAAACTCACTATCTATGACTATATTCATACATCAAGGTACACAAGATGCACAGTGCTGCTGGGACAAAGATTGAAAGGACTATAAATTTAAAAATATATGGTCAATGGTAATTTTAGAGGCAGTGGCTGTTGTTGAAAGGCTAAGCTCTATGTAAAGACATGAAGATGAGTGAGGGAGCAATGTAGACAAGAGAAGCACATTTTAGGCAGAAGGAAGAATCTGTGTTAAGTGCCTGGAGTCAGAACATGCAAGGAGAGCATGTGGCTGAAGCAGAAAGAGCAGGAGTGCCTATAGTGGGGGAAGTCCTGAGGTGTAGCAGTGACTGGATCACAAAGGACTTTGGACGCCATTTGAGAGGCTTTGCTCTGAACTGTGAAGAAGATGAGAACCACGGAAAGTTACAAACAAAGAAATGACAGAAATTGATTGAATATTCCAGCTGCTCTTTTAAATATGTCTCCAGGAATCTCCATTTGAAAATCCTACTGTACCTAATTAAGAAGTTGCTAATTTTGTTGTCATTATTCAGGTAAGGAAAAGGGAGACACAGAGGTTGGGTGATGGACCAGGACCACATGACAAGTTATGGCAGAGTTGGGTTTCCAATCCAGGCAGTTTCAGTACACTGTTTGTGTTTTGTTTTTGTTTTTGTTTTTGTTTTTGTTTTTTTCCATTTTCACTTGTGTTCCTTCTATTCCTTGGCATGTCTAATTTACACCTCTGCTGGGTAGCAGTACTTTTATATTCATTTCTTCTGTTTTGTGTCTCTATTTTCAACTCATTTTCTCATTTTAGCATGTCACTGTGAAGTATGTATGTATATATTTGAGGTTAGAATCTTAACAAGTTCTAATCTTTAATATGAAACTCTAAAAAAGACACAGTTTTCCTTGGGTTATCTGTTATTTTGTTTCTTCCAGACCATAATTGTCCTTGGTCTTTTTTTAATGTAATTTCCCTTAACTTTTCTTTTTTTCTTTCCTTCCCTCCCTCAAGTTCTCTTTTCTTCTCATCCTTCTAACTTCCTTCTTTCCTTCCTTCCCTTCTTATTTCCTAACTTGCTAACTTGTTAACTTCTTATCTCTTTTTTTCTGAAGTAAGCAAGGTGTTTCTTATATGTTATGTAATTCATCCTATACTATTTTTGGTTATACCCACCTCTCCCCCTATTTTCCTGTTTATTCATCTTAAAACAGAGTCCTTCTAATTTGGTGTTGTTCACCACCCCCAAAGCATAATCTCCAGCAACAAGTGCTTGGAAGCTTATTAGATATGCACTACCTCAGGCTCTGCCCCAAGGTGCATACTTTTGCTAGATCTGTAGGTGATCTGGAGACACATTAACATCTCAGAAACACTTTCCCTCCACAATGGGAAACATGGCATAGGATTTAACAGCTTTAGTCACTGTCCACTTGTCTATTAGGTAGAATTGGCTTTTCAGATTTACACCTCAAGGAAAGTTTAATTGCAAATATAATCCTATAGCCATCATCAAGAAGAAATTCATCTGATGTCACAAAACAGAGTAGAAGGCCTCAGCTTCAGACCCAACAGGGGCCAACAATTACACAACTACCCATAAATAAAATTAGTTCTGGGAGAGCTCAAGAATCAGCAAAACAATGGAATAAAACACTAGCAAATAACCACAGGAAAGAAGGAAAAATGACATGATCTCACACACAGAAAATGCTAAAGATTCCACCACATAATGTTTAGAGCAAATAGCTAAATGCAGTAAAGTTGCAGGGTACAAAATCTAGGAATAAAATCAGATGCATTTTTTTAAGATTTTATTTATTTATTTGACACAGAGATCACAAGCAGGCAGAGAGTCAGGCAGAGAGAGAGGGGGAAGCAGGCTCCCCGCTAAGCAGAGAGCCGGACACGGGGCTTGATCCCAAGACCCTGAGATCATGACCTGAGCCAAAGGCAGAGGATCCAACCCACTGAGCCTCCCAGGCATCTGCAGAAGCATTTTTATACACTAATAATGAACTATCTGAAAAATAAAGAAAGAAAACAGTTACAATTACAATAACATCAAACACAATAAAATATTTCAGAATATGTTTCACCAAAGAAGTAAAAGATTTATACACTGGAAGTATAAGATATTGATGAAAGACATTGAAGAAGATGTAAGTAAATGGAAAAAAGATACAATAAGTTAAAAACTTAGGAAGTTAGGAAGATATCCCATGCACATGGGTCAGAGGAATTAATAAGATTAAAATGTTTATCATAGCCAAAGCCATCTATAGATGCCATGTAATCCCTACCAAAATTCCAATGGCATTTTTCAAGAAATAGGAAACACTATTCTAAAATTTGTATAGAACTTTAAAAGACCCTGGATAACCAAAACAACCCTAAGAAGTAAAAGCTGAAGGCATCACACATATTGATTTTAAATAATATTACAAAGCTACATTAATCAGAATAGTGCATTCTGGCATAAAAACAGACACATTGACCAATGGAACAGAATTGAGAAACTAATAATAAACCCATGTGTATACTGTCAACTAATATTTGACAAGGGAGGCTTGAACACCCAGGGTGGAAAAGATAATCTCTTTAATAAATGGTATTGAGAAAACTGGCTATTCACATGGAAAATAATGAAATTGGACCCCTATCTTATGCTACTCAGAAAAGTTAACTTGAAATGGGCTGAGGACTTAAATATAAAACTCATGTTTAAACTCATGTTTAAACCATGAAACTCATATAAGAATACATAGGGGCAAAATTCCTTGATATCATTTTTGTAATAATTTTTGTATACGACACCAAAAGCATAAGCCACACACACACAAATGCCAAGGCAACTAACGGAATGTGAGACAATATTTGCAATTCATATATTTGACAAGGGGTTCATATTTAAAATATATGAGAAACTCATTTTACTTGGACACAAAGCAAATAATTGAATTAAAATAATGGGTAAAGTACCTGAATAAACATTTTTCCAAGGAAGTCATACAAATGACCAATAAGGACACATACATGTGTTTAATATCCCTAATCTCTGGGAAATGCTAATCAAAACCACCTTAAAATACCACCCCACACATGTTGGAAAAGATAAGTGACGAAAGTGTTGGTAAAGCTATGGAGAAAAGAAAACCTTTGTGCACTATTGCTGGTAATGTAAATTAGTATGGTCACTATGGAAAAGAGTATAGAGATTCCTCAGAAACTTAAAAGTAGAACTATAATATAAGTCAGCAGTCCCACTTCTGGATACTTATCCAAAGGAAATGAGAACAGGTTATTGAAAAGATATCTGCCCCCCCCATGTTCATCAAAGCATTACTCACAATAAGCAAGACATGGAAACAACCTAAATTCCACCAATAATGAATGGATAGAGAACATGTAGCATATTTAAATAGTGAAATTCTATCAGCCATTAAAAAAAAAAGGGGGTGGGGAGGAAGTCCTGGCATTTATAACATGGATAAAACTTAAGGACATTATGCTAGTGAAATGAATTAAAGAAAGACAAATACTGAGTGATCTCACTTGTATGTGGAATCTAAAAAAAGCCAAGTTCATAGAAACAGGGAGAAGAATGGTCATTGCCAGCAAGTGAGAGGCAGGGGAAATAAGTTGTTAACCAAAATGTAAAAAGATCAGGTTAAAGTAATCAGTTCTGAGGATCTAATGTACAGCATGGTGACTGTAGTTAACAATGTTATATTGTAGGCTTGGAAATTGCTATGAGAGTGAGTCTTAAATGTTCTCACCATAACAGCAACAATGATGGTAATTGTAGGAGGTGAAATATGTGTTAAATAACTTTATTGTTGCAAACATTTTTCAATATCCACATGTACCAAATTATCACAGTATGCACCTTAAATGTATATAATGTCATATGTCTATTCTATCTCAATACAGCTGAAAAATAAGAAGAAATCTAAAAGTTTTGCTAAATGAAAGTGGAACCATTTTCTACCCCCATTCTCTCTCATTCTGCACACATAGAAATATGAATTTTATAATTTGCAATCTATAGCTTCCACTAATTCCAGAATACTTTCAATTTTTGCTTCACTAATTTTTTTTCTGAAAATGTTCATTATGAAGATCTAATGAGCCACTGTTGATTCCTTCATTTAATTCTCCTTCCAACCCTGATCTTTTTTAAAAATAGAATTCAGTAAATATTCTTAGAATGAGAGGTACTGATAGGAGGAAAGAATGCTGTACTCATTCCTTTTCCAAAAATCTATCAATTTCTTCAGTCCCTGGGAAAAGGGCATAAAGGAAAGGAGAAATAACATGTCTCCTTCTCTCTTCATCCTGGTGGGTTCACTCCATTCCTGATGGCAAAATACACATTGGAAACCAGCTGTGCTTCCTAGGTCATTGCTATAATTAGAAAATCTTTCCAGATTCTGGTAAAATCCAACTCTGAGAATTAGTTTTCAGTGCTCTCATGAGACTCAGAGAAGTGAAAATACTTGCCCAAATTACTAAGAGCCAAGATGATCTCACACACACACACACACACACACCCATTACATTTAATGCCTGTCTACTGATATACTTTACATGTTTTAAGCAAAATCAGAGGAATACCAAAACACATACTCTCCAATGGCACTACTATTCAGTCCGTTTCACATTTCACTGCCATTTTTGCAGCTGATGTGGCCCCACATCTTCTAATTATATTTCCGGGTCTTGGTCACCACAAATATCTACAGATCAACATCTTTTTCTAAATTGTGGCCTCCGTGTGGTTAAACCTGGGGCCTCCTTCCCTGAGCCCCTGCTGTTTGCATCCTCTGTGAGAGACATTGAGCCCCTGGGTGTTAGCCAGCTGCACCCCTAGTAAAAGACCAGCACTTATCTCTGCTACTGAAGCCTTTGATTGCTTTGTTCATGTGTTGTATATGAGCACAGAGAACAAGTCTCTTTCTTTCCAAAATAGTTGCATGTTTCTTTTACCTCATTAGATGGGGGTCCTAGACTTATAGATTGTGGAGCAACATCCACTTTATGAAGTCAGGAATGCTTTTGTTTAATCTAAGAAAATTTAATTGCATTTGTTTTATATAATTTGGTAAAGCCACGATAATATTATCCATAGATTCGAGTCCAATCGCTTTGTGTTTCCAAGACCACTGTTACATGTTTTTTGCCATCCAGTATTTCACTGTGAGTCCTGCAAGTGTTATAGATCCTGAACTATTCAAGGACTGGAAATACCAAATGAGAACTTGGGGGGCATTATATCAACCAAATCATTATTTTACTTGGAAAATTTAACTTAGTCAAACCAAATAGTAATATAAGATGAAACCCCTGTGTATTCAACTGCAAAAAATGTGTTTGTTTTAAATGGCTTTTATTTCCTCTAATAACACTCCTGGAATATCACTTATACTATTTTCACTTTTTTAATTGTAGTATTTTAGTTTTGAAAGTCCTGAAGACATATATAACTATTAGTCATCAGAGCATATTGATTAAATTCATTTACATTTCATAGTTCTAGAGAAAGAGAAAAATATTAGTGGAAAGTTATTCCAGAATACTGCACAAAAAATGAATAAAAATGAAAAAATAGTTAAAAATAACCAAATGTTCAGTGTAAACTCTTTTTTTCACTGTAAACTTTTATTGCCAATTTTCACATATTCAAAGATAAATAATCCTATTTAAAATTATTCCCACAGATATTTTTCTCCTTTTAGCAATTTCCCTTCATTGTCCCAATAATTTAAAACAGTGAATACATTAATATTACTGATTTATCTTAAGTTTGTCCATGATGCTTGAACTATATTTGTAAAGGACCTGGTATGCAAAATCTCATTCACAGACCTGTTTATAAATTTCTAAGTACTGTGGGTCAATTCAACAAGCATTTAATGTTAACAATTACTCTGCCAATAATTATGCAGTGCTAATTATATGCCAGACATGTCTAATAGACTCAAGAGAGTCAGAAATGAAATGGCACTCAATTTGAGCTCATCGACATTGGAATGAAATAAGAATTTTGATGGTATGGAGGTTGTAAGGGATAGATATTACTATGATGCATAAAGTTCTGTGATACAAATAAGCATATTTATTTATAATGTATTTTTATTTTTTATTTATACTGCATAGCTTAAAATGCCATAGGGTCCATTAACAGTGCACTGTAGTTGAAGAAGATTGGACTTTCCCCTAAGAGATCCTATCTCCCTACCAGAGGGGAAGAAAGCCGTATTTCTAGGGCCTGGCCAATGAATGGATATCTCTTTTTTTGTTGTTTTTACATCAGAGTTGTTTGTATTTTTTTCTTTTTATAAACATATATTTTTATCCCCAGGGGTACAGGTCTGTGAATCTCCAGGTTTATACACTTCACAGCACTCACCATAGCACATACCCGCCCCAGTGTCCATAACCCCACCCCTCCTCTCCCAACCCCCCTCCTCCCATCAACCCTCAGTTTGTTTTGTGAGATCAAGAGTCACTTATGCTTTGTCTCCCTCCCAATCCCATCTTGTTTCATTTACTCTTCTCCTACCCCCTTAACCCCCCATGTTGCATCTCCTCTCCCTCATATCAGGGAGATCATATGATAGTTGTCTTTCTCCGATTGACTTATTTCGCTAAGCATGATACCCTCTAGTTCCATCCACATCGTCACAAATGGCAAGATTTCATTTCTTTTGATGGCTGCATAGTATTCCATTGTGTATATATACCACATCTTCTTTATCCATTCGTCTGTTGATGGACATCTAGATTCTTTCCATAGTTTGACTATTGTAGACATTGCTGCTATAAACATTCGGGTGCACGTGCCCCTTCGGATCACTATGTTTGTATCTTTAGGGTAAATACCCAGCAGTGCAAATGCTGGGTCATAGGGTAGCTCTATTTTCAACATTTTGAGGAACCTCCATGCTGTTTTCCAGAGTGATTGCACCAGCTTGCATTCCCACCAACAGTGTAGGAGGGTTCCCCTTTCTCTGCATCCTTGCCAGCATCTGTCATTTCCTGACTTGTTAATTTTAGCCATTCTGACCGGTGTGAGGTGGTATCTCATTGTGGTTTTGATTTGTATTTCCCTGATGCCGAGTGATATGGAGCACTTTTTCATGTGTCTGTTGGCCATCTGGATGTCTTCTTTGCAGAAATGTCTGTTCATGTCTTCTGCCCTTTCTTGATTGGATTATTTGTTCTTTGGGTGTTGAGTTTGCTAAATTCATTATAGATTTTGGACACTACCCCTTTATCTGATATGTCATTTGCAAATATCTTCTCCCATTCTGTCAGTTGTCTTTTGGTTTTGTTAACTGTTTCCTTTGCTGTGCAAAAGCTTTTGATCTTGATAAAATCCCAATAGTTCATTTTTGCCCTTGCTTCCCTTGCCTTTGGCGATGTTCCTAGGAAGATGTTGCTGCGGCTGAGGTCGAAGAGGTTGCTGCCTGTGCTCTCCTCAAGGATTTTGATGGATTACTTTCTCACATTGAGGTCCTTCATTCATTTTGAGTCTATTTTCGTGTGTGGTGTAAGGAAATGATCCAATTTCATTTTTCTGCATGTGGCTGTCCAATTTTCCCAACACCATTTATTGAAGAGACTGTCTTTTTTCCATTGGACATTCTTGCCTGCTTTGTTGAAGATGAGTTGACCATAGACTTGAGGGTCTATTTCTGGGCTCTCTATTCTGTTCCATTGATCTATGTGTCTGTTTTTGTGTCAGTACTATGCTGTCTTGATGATGACAGCTTTGTAATAGAGCTTGAAGTCCAGAATTGTAATGCCACCAACTTTGGCTTTCTTTTTCAATATTCCTTTGGCTATTCGAGGTCTTTTCTGGTTCCATATAAATTTTAGGATTATTTGTTCCATTTCTTTGAAAAAAATGGATGGTACTTTGATAGGAATTGCATTAAATGTGTAGATTGCCTTAGGTAGCATAGACATTTTCACAATATTTATTCTTCCAATCCAGGAGCATGGAACATTTTTCCATTTCTTTGTGTCTTCCTCAATTTCTTTCATGAGTACTTTATAGTTTTCGGTGTATAGATTCTTAGTCTCTTTGGTTAGGTTTATTCCTAGGTATCTTATAGTTTTGGGTGCAATTGAAAATGGGATTGACTCCCTAATTTCTCTTTTTTCTGTCTTGTTGTTGTAGAGAAATGCAACTGATTTCTGTGCATTGATTTTATATCCTGACACTTTACTGAATTCCTGTACCAGTTCTAGCAGTTTTGGAGTGGAGTTTTTTGGCTTTTCCACATATAGTATCATATCATCTGCGAAGAGTGATAGTTTGACTTCTTCTTTGCCAATTTGGATGCCTTTAATTTCCTTTTGTTGTCTGATTGCTGAGGCTAGGACTTCTAGTACTATGTTGAATAGCAGTGGTGATAATGGACATCCCTGCCATGTTCCTGACCTTAGCGGAAAAGCTTTCAGTTTTTCTCCATTAAGAATGATATTTGCGGTGGGTTTTTCATAGATGGCTTTGATAATATTGAGGTATGTGCCCTCTATCCCTACACTTTGAAGAGTTTTGATCAGGAAGGGATGCTGTACTTTGTCAAATGCTTTTTCAGCATCTATTGAGAGTATCATATGGTTCTTGTTCTTTCTTTTATTAATGTGTTGTATCACATTGATTGATTTGCAGATGTTGAACCAATCTTGCAGCCCTGGAATAAATCCCACTTGGTCATGGTGAATAATCCTTTTAATGTACTGTTCATTCCTATTGGCAAGTATTTTGGTGAGAATTTTTGCATCTGTGTTCATCAAGGATATTGGTCTGTAGTTCTCTTTTTTGATGGGATCCTTGTCTGGTTTTTGGATCAAGGTGATGCTGGCCTCATAAAATGAGGTTGGAAGTTTTCCTTCCATTTCTATTTTTTGGAACAGTTTCAGAAGAATAGGAATTACTTCTTCTTTAAATGTTTGGTAGAATTCCACCAGGAAGCCGTCTGGCCCTGGGCTTTTGTTTGTTTGGAGATTTTTGATGACTGTTTTAATCTCCTTACTGGTTATGGGTCTGTTCAGACTTTCTATTTCTTCCTGGTTCAGTTGTGGTAGTTTATAAGTCTCTAGGAATGCATCCATTTCTTCCAGATTGTCAAATTTGTTGGCATAGAGTTGCTCATAATATGTTCTTATAATTGTCTGTATTTCTTTGGTGTTAGTTGTGATCTCTCCTCTTTCATTCATGATTTTATTTATTTGGGTCCTTTCTCTTTTCTTTTTGATAAGTCTGGCCAGGGGTTTATCAATCTTATTAATTCTTTCAAAGAACCAGTTCCTAGTTTCGTTGATTTGTTCTATTTTATTTTTTTTTTTTTTTTTTGGTTTCTATTTCATTGATTTCTGCTCTGATCTTTATGATTTCTCTTCTCCTGCTGGGTTTAGGGTTTCTTTCTTGTTCTTTCTCCAGCTCCTTTAGGTGTACGGTTAGGTTGTGTACCTGAGACCTTTCTTGTTTCTTGAGAAAGGCTTGTACCACTATATATTTTCCTCTCAGGACTGCCTTTGTTGTGTCCCACAGATTTTGAACCGTTGCGTTTTCATTATCATTTGTTTCCATGAATTTTTTCAATTCTTCTTTAATTCCCTGGTTGACCCATTCTTTCCTTAGAAGGATACTGTTTAGTCTCCATGTATTTGGGTTCTTTCCAAATTTCCTCTTGCGATTGAGTTCTAGCCTCGGAGCACTGTGGTCTGAAAATATGCAGGGAATGATCCCAATCTTTTGATACCGGTTGAGACCTGATTTAGGACTGAGGATGTGATCTATTCTGGAGAATGTTCCATGTGCACTAGAGAAGAATGTGTATTCTATTGCTTTGGGATGAAACGTTCTGAATATATCTGTGATGTCCATCTGGTCCAGTGTGTCATTTAAGGCCTTTATTTCCTTGTTGATCTTTTGCTTGGATGATCTGTCCATTTCAGTCAGGGGAGTGTTAAAGTCCCTTACTATTATTGTATTATTGTTCATGTGTTTCTTTGATTTTGTTATTAATTGGTTTATATAGTTGGCTGCTCCCACGTTAGGGGCATAGATATTTAAAATTGTTAGATCTTCTTGTTGGACACATCCTTTGAGTATTATACAGTGTCCTTCCTCATCTCTTATTATAGTCTTTGGCTTAAAATCTAATTGATCTGATATAAGGATTGCCACTCCTGCTTTCTTCTGATGTCCATTAGCATGGTAAATTCTTTTCCACCCTCTCACTTTAAATCTGAAAGTGTCTTTGGGTTTAAAATGAGTTTCTTGTAGGCAACATATAGATGGGTTTTGTTTTTTTATCCATTCTGAGACCCTGTGTCTTTTGATTGGGGCATTTAGCCCATTAACATTCAGGGTAACTATTGAGAGATATGAATTTAGTGCCATTGTATTGCCTGTAAGGTGACTGTTATTGTATATTGTCTCTTTTCCTTTCTGATCTACTACTTTTAGGGTCTCTCTTTGCTTAGAGGACCCCTTTCAATATTTCCTGTATAGCTGGTTTGGTGTTTGCAAATTCTTTCAGTTTTTGTTTGTCCTGGAAGCTTTTAATCTCTCCTTCTATTTTCAATGATAGCCTAGATGGATATAGTATTCTTGGCTGCATGTTTTTCTTCTTTAGTGCTCTGAATATATTATGCCACCTCTTTCTGGCCTGCCAGGTCTCTGTGGATAAGTCTGCTGCCAATCTAATGTTTTTACCATTGTATGTTACAGACTTCTTTTCCGGGGCTGCTTTCAGGATTTTCTCTTTGTTGCTAAGACTTGTAAATTTGACTATTCGGTGACGGGGTGTGGACCTATTCTTATTGATTTTGAGGGGGGTTCTCTGAACCTCCTGAATTTTGATGCTTGTTCCCTTTGCCATATTGGGGAAAGTCTCTCCAATAATTCTCTCCAATATACCTTCTGCTCCCTTCTCTCTTTCTTCTTCTTCTGGAATCCCAATTATTCTAATGTTGTTTCGTCTTATGGTGTCACTTATCTCTCGAATTCTCCCCTCGTGGTCCAGTAGCTGTTTGTCCCTCTTTTGCTCCGCTTCTTTATCCTCTGTCATTTGGTCTTCTATATTGCTAATTCTTTCTTCTGCCTCATTTATCCTGGCAGTGAGAGCCTCCATTTTTTATTGCACCTCATTAATAGCTTTTTTTATTTCAACTTGGTTAGATTTTAGTTCTTTTATTTCTCCAGAAAGGGCTTTTATATCTCCTGAGAGGGTTTCTCTAATATCTTCCATGCCTTTTTGGAGCCCAGCTAGAACCTTGAAAATCATCATTCTGAACTCTAGATCTGACATATTACCAATGTCTGTATTGATTAGGTCCCTAGCCTTTGGTACTGCCTCTTGTTCTTTTTTTTTGTGGTGAATTTTTCCACCTTGTCCTTTTGTCCAGATAAGAGTATATGAAGGAGCAAGTAAAATACGAAAAGGGTGGCAACAACCCCAGGAAAATATGCTTTAGCCAAATCAGAATAGATCCCAAATCGTGAGGGGGGAGAAAGGGGATAAAAAGAGGTTCAGAAAGAAAAAGAAAAAAAAGAAACAATTAAAAAAAGAAAACGAATAAAGAAAAAATATAAAAAGGAAAAAATATATATGTATTAGATAAAGTACTTAAAAAGAAAAGGGTAAAAGTTAAAAACATTTATCAGAAGAAGAGAAAAAAAATTGAAAAAGAAAAAAAAAAAGGAAATTAACTGAAAGGCTAAAGAATCATGGGGAGAAAGCCAGGAGTTCCGAGCTTTGCTTTCTCCTCCTCTGGAATTCTGCTGCTCTCCTTGGTATTGAAACTGCACTCCTTGGTAGGTGAACTTGGTCCTGGCTGGGTTTCTTGTTGATCTTCTCGGGGAGGGGCCTGTTGTAGTGATTCTCAATCGTCTTTGCCCCAGGCGGAATTGCACCGCCCTTACCAGGGGCCGGGCGAGTAATCCCCTTGCTCGGGTTTGCTTTCGGGAGCTTTTGTTCCCTGAACTCTTTCCGTAGAGTTCTGGAGGACGGGAATTAAGATGGCGGCCTCCCAGTCTCTGCCCGGAGGAGCCAAGAGCCCGGGGCCCCACTCCTCAGTGCGCCCTGAGAGAACAGCGCCCAATTACTCCCGCCACCCTGACCTCCGGCCGCGCTCCGAGCTGACTGAGCCTGCGACCGGTTCAAGGTAACCCCGAGCTTAGAGCTCACTCCTGGCTCTGTCTCTGTAGCCAGCTTCCCCGTTCTAATACCTGTAAGCTCTGTGACACTCAGACACCCCCGATACTTCTGTGACCCTGCGGGACCTGAGACCACGCTGACCCCACGAAGGCTTCACCCGGGTTAAGCCTCTGGAGTGATGTCCCTCAGCGGAACAGACTTTTAAAAGCCCTGATTTTGTGCTCCGTTGCTCCACTGCTTGCCCGGAGCTGGCCCCTCCCCCCGCGGTCTATCTTCCCGTCGCTTTGGATTCACTTCTCCGCCAGTCCTACCTTTCAGAAAGTGGTTGATTTTCTGTTTCTAGAATTGCTGTTCTTCTTCTCTTCGATCTCCCATTGAATTTGTAGGTGTTTGCCCTCTTTAGATAAGCTATCTAGCTGATCTCCCACTACCTGAAGTAGTCTCAACATGCTACTTCTCCGCCATCTTGACTCCTCCCCAGTTTTTGTATGTTTTTAAGGGAATTCTGGAAGAATAAATGGTAAACTGTTTAAAGGGAGCAAACCCATTTAGGCTGTTGGCTGTATCTTTTTCAGAAAGATAATTATTGCATTCTGATGTCATTGTCCATAGGCTAAATTTAATTCCCTATTGATGGAGCTCTTTCTTTGAAGGGGTTTGTATTTCTGCTATCAGTCATCAGCAAATGATTTAGAGGTTGCGTTCATTTCCTATGGCTCCTATAATAAATTACCACAAGCTTAGAGGCCTATAAAGACAGAAATATATTATCTTATAGTTCTAGAAGTGAGCTATCTGAAATGGGTCTCACTGGACTAAAATCAAGGTGTCAGCAGAACTGCTTTCTTTCCAAATGTTCTGGGGGATAATCTGAATCTTGCCTTCTTCAATTTCTAGAGACCAGCTGCGTTCCTTCATTTGTGTCCATTTCCTCCAACTTCAAAGTCAGCAATTCAGCATTTCCAAACCTGTATCTGACTCTGATGTCTTCTTCTGAAAGCATTTCCAAATCCCCTTCTGACTCTGATGTCCCTTTTTTATTTTGAAGGACTGTCTTGCAATTACATTAAGCCCTCCCAGGTAATACAGGATAATCTCACTAAGTCAACTGATTAGTAAAACTAATTACATTTAATTCCTTAATTCCCCATTGCCTTGTAACCTAACATATTCAGAGGTTCTGTAGATTAGAACATGATCATCTTTAGGAAGTCCTAATTCCACTGACAACTAATGTTTGACCAAAAATCTCTGTGTCCCCTATTCTTGGCTATGAATTTCAACAGATTTTGGTGGACTCCCAGGTAGATCTATACAACCACCTTTTCTGTATATAGAGTGGTCTAGGAGTCAAGGAGTGTAGTCCCTGCCTGGATCATGAAGTGAAAGGGAGTTAAATTATTTTGACATCTTCTTAGACTATTTATATTTGTTCATTCCTGAACCCTTAGCAAAGTTACCTGCCTTCTTCCTCATTGTACTGGTCCTGTTTGCAGACAGTAAGATAGCAGTTGTGAGTCCACATTTTAGTGTTAGGAAAAACAGCAGCACCCTGAAGCCTGAGTGATATTGATTTGTTAAGGAAAAGGTTCGTTCTTGAGGAACAACCTTTGAGACTCTAGGATACTGACATTTGTTTACACTTGCCATTGTTCATTATTTGTCAGTATTGGAGAAAGCTGGCCTGATTTTTTAATTATGGCAGTTTTCTTTATATGCAGTAGTCTAAAAATTAATCAAATGTGATGATGTAAAAAAGTAACTAACTTAGTATGGAAACTCCCGTAAAGTGATAATTCAAAGTTCCATGAAATGAGTGCAATGAAGCTTTTTTGGCAATACAGATTCACTGTTTGGAAATTTCTGGTGTTTCTCCCGTTAGCTATGCTCATGGATATTCTTACTTGATGTACTAACTATACTGTCATGATCAATTGAGCATTGTTTCCAGTCGCTCACTCCCTTCCATATATTAAAAATGTATATTCATGACCTTTGTCATATGACTATGTAGTGCTTTCTGGTATGAACAGAGCATGTGTTGCTGCTCTATTGATATTTGACTTGGCCATTTTAATTATGGAAATATGGATGGAAATGGTAGCATGTGTGCTATGTACCTATACATTAAGATGTCCTATAGGTTTCTGCTTATTCTCCTGTGCTCCTGAATTTTTAGGACATAGGTAATATTCCAATCCATCTGGTCCAAAAAGAATGAATGACATGTGGAACAGGTCTGAGCTCTACTCACAACGTGCAGCCCAGATAAGCCAATCTTGTGCAAGCATGTAGTTAGTCATTTAGCAAGAAAAATATAGGTTTCATTGTCACTGAGATTTTGAGGTTATTTGTTATGTAGTGTTATGGAAGGCCAAATCTGATTACTACAACATCCAAAATTGCACCATACAAAAATTTCTGTTGATCATGTTCTCAGTAATGCAAATCAAAATGAATCATCCTTGACTCTTACTATTTTTCTCAACTTCCATATATAATTAGTCAACTAGGTCCTATAAATTACTCCTATTTAGTATTTCCATATTTGTCCCTTACTCACTAGTCATTTGTCATTGCTATAGTTCAGATCAGTATCATTTCTCTGCTTGGTAATAGCAGAAAACAATAGCAGAATAACAGCCTCCTAGCTAGACTGTCTTCATCTCAAGCATTCCAATCCATTCTTCACAATGATCTAGAGTCAGAGAGTGCCAGATCCCTGAATAGAATTTGTAACTGCCTCTCTATTCCCTATACAATGAAGGTCAAATTCATTGTTGTGACATATGCAGCCCTTCATCATCTGATTTCTGCTTAGCTGATTACTGTCTCATTCTCCCACATTGTCTCATGCCTAACCCCAATCATCAAGTCCCTTAGAAGCCACTTGATACGTGATTTATCAGTCTCATTCATGTCTTTCTTCAAAAACAAAATTTCCTTTTTTAGAAATGTGCTTACTTGATGTATTCATAATCATCAATTAAGTATGCTCGGAGAGAGATGAAAAGCCTTTTCATTAGTAATATATTTCTTTACTTTGTCCAGACCAAATCAGATGTTGCATTCTTGACTCGTATAGTATCTTGCACAGATTATAATTATAGTACTTACTGTACTAGAGCTGACAGCATACCTACAGCCACTGTAACACACAGTTACATGTTATTCTTTGTGGTCATCGTGACTTGAGCAGTGCCTGATAGATTATGTTTACATTCCCTCAGCCATTAAAAAAAATACAAATGAGGACTCTATATAATTGGTGATGCTTTCTTTAGGCATTGTGGATAAAACTGAATGAAATAAACAATACTTCTATTACTTCTATGATTACAGTATGCAAGCACAGTATTAAACATGTATGTATATTAGATGATTTAGTTTTCTCAAACACTGAAAATTATGTAGCATCCTTAGTTTACACGCAAGGAAACTGAAACTCAGAGAATCTAAAAAGCAGTGAGTGATGTGATTCCTCACTTCATGTAATTTTTCTTTGTCCATTATTTTCCCCTCACCTAATATAGGCCAGGATTGGAGCCCTGTGGATGCTGCAGTGGCCATGAAAGACACGTGTATCGATTATTTGTTTTTACTGAACAACTCCAGGACATAGGGATATAAAACTATCATTTTACCTTTGTCCTCAGTTTTGTGAGAAAAGAATTCAGATGGTTCATCTCCAATCCACACAACGACAGTTATGTCTAGAAGGACCACTTCCAAACGGTTTTTCCACTCATGTTATCTTGATTCATCTTGATGCCTCTCTCCTCTTCTCTTTCTTCCCTTCTATTCTCTTCTCCCCCTCTTTTCTCTCCCTCCTTTTCCAGTCTCTCTCCTCCATCACTCCCTCATCCCCTTTCTCCCTTTCTTTTTCTTTGATGTATCTGAAACTCCAGGCCTCACACTACTGCTTGGACTTCCTCATAACATGATAGTTTTTGGATAATAGTACATAAAATTGGCTTCTTTTGGTTTTGCATATCTCAGCTTCAGTGTCAAGACCTCAGAGATGTCTTTCATAATAACTGACATAGGATAAGTTAGTCACTATCAATTATTTCACTTGGTATTAATTCTCTGCAGAGAATTTATCAACATCTTACATGTTTATTCATTCATATATTTCCCATAATTTTCTCTACTTTATTAATTATTTATTCAGTAAGTATCTATTTAGAACATACAAAATATCAACTACTGTTATGGAAGTTTAGAAAAGATCAGGAGGAAAAACAAAGAAGTACTAAGACCCTTGAGGACATGGTGTATCCTCACTAGAATGTGTGCTTCACAAGGACAGCAATCCAGTCTGTCTTATTCATATTCAGATTCTTATTCATATTCATATTCAGAGCCTAGAAACATGCCTACCATGGGATAGATGCCCAATAAGCATTTTGACTGATGAAATGAACAAAATCACAAACTTAGGTCTATCATGAAAAGGGACAAGAGGAATCTTGGGGTGGTATGAGAAACACAACAGGGAAACTCATTATTATTTGAAGATCATAGAAGACCTCCTTGCAGAAGTGATATTGAGCCTCAGAACTGCAGGGTGAGTTGAAGTAGTGACAACAGCAACATCAGCGGAGACAAGTTTTTCACCAGAGTGATCTGCCTCTTAGTAATAGAAATTAGAACTGAGATTCAGGGGAAAGAGGAGAATAATAAGAAGGAATAAACAATTTTCTCTTTTTTGGGAGGGGAGAGGGGTTAAAGTGAAGATATATGTTCATTTTTATATTAAAATCACTGTAACTTTGTTTTGAACCCCTAGCTATTGAAACCATACCTGATAATTACCTGGAAGGGGGTCTTCACAATCATCACTGTGTGTTAACTTTTTTTAAAAGATTTTATTTATTTATTTGACACAGAGAGAAAGCACAAGCAGGGTGAGTGGCAGGCAGAGGGAGATGGAGAAGCAGTCCCCCCGCTGAGCAAGAAGCCCAATGCAGGACTCAATCCTAGAACCCTGGGATCATGACCTGAGCTGAAGGCAGACACTAAACTGACTGAGCCACCTAGGCACCCAGTGCATTAAGTTTTCTTTTCTTTCTAATTTTCTTCTCATTTTATTTTATTTTATTTTATTTCTTTTCAGTGTTCCAAAATTCATTGTTTATGCACCGCACCCAGTGTTCATGCAATACATGCCCTACATAATACCCACCACTAGGCTAACTAAACCCCCCACCTCCCTACCCTCCAAAAACCACAGTTTGTTTCTCAGAGTCCACAGTCTCTCATGGTTTGTCTCCCCCTTCGATATCCCCCAACTCACTTCTCCTCTCCATCTCCCACTGTCCTCCATGTTATTCCTTTTCTTTCTTTCTTTTTTTTTTAAGATTTTATTTATTTGAGAGAGAGAGAGATCACAAGTAGGCAGAGAGGCAGGCAGAGATGAGGGGGAAGCAGGCTCCCTGCTGAGCAGAGCGCCCAGTGCCGAGCTAGATCCCAGGATCCTGAGACCATGACCTGAGCCGAAGGCAGAGGCTTAACCCATTGAGCCACCCAGGCGCCCCTCGTGTTATTCCCTTTCAACGATGGTTTGTTGTTGTTATTTTTGTTTGTTTGTTTGTTTATTTGTTTGTTTTTTTAAGGATTCCACCTATTTTTTTAACAGAGAGAGATCACAAGCAGGCAGAGAGGCAGGCAGAGAGAAAGGAAGGGAAGCAGGCTCCTGCTGGGCAGAGAACCAGACTCTGGGCTCAATCCCAAGACACCAGGATCACGACTTGAGCCAAAGGCAGAGGCCCTAAGCACACTGAGCTACCCAGGCACCCCTCAATGAAGGCTTTTTAAGTTCATGTTCCCAAATGCTCAGTTTTTGAATTAACTTGAATAGTTAGTTTCAAGCCATAACTAGTAATATTTTTTTAATTATAAATTCAAGATATAATGGAATTTTACTGAGGATCTCCCAACAATTCTTTAACATAAACTGGAGGATGTATGATTCAAATCCTCCTTTACCTCCAAGCTTCCTTTCTCAATTACCATCTATCCACAGCATCCTTAACTGATTCTTATAAGTTTTGCATGGTCTTACTGTTTCTAAGACTCCAATTTTCTCTCTCTCCTTGGGATGTCTTCTGTTTTAAAGATATGACATCCACTTTGACTCTGCTCTTTCAGAATAAGAAAGAAAAACACTTTCAAGATTCATCCACATTTGGTTTTGCCTTATATAACATCTCACCACAATAACTTTTCATTTCAGAAATAAGTTCATCTATACATTATGAAATCACTAGGAAATATAGAACTTCATAACGTTGGTAAGTATTCAAACACTTGGATATGTTCATGAGAATGTTAATATTTAATAGTACAGCAAACAAATGAGAAGTTAAAACTAGAAGTTGAAACAAAATAAAACTACATGCTGTTATGTGTAATCTCCTCAGATTTTTGGTTCTGGTCCTTCATTAAGTGGAGTCACAAGCCCATTCTGCTGATGTTTCACTTCATAAAATGGGTCTTAAATTAAGATAGAACTAGACTCTCACTTCCCCTGTATTTTCATGGATGGGGGATGGTTTTCTGGTAAATTAGGGAGAAGTTAGGTAGGCAGAGCTGAACCTATGACCCATTCAGGTTTAAAGTCTCATCTCCAAGAAGCTTGTATTCTGGTCCATGTTTGTGTCTAGTGATAAGTTTATTGGTAAAAGCTCTTCCTTGGTGAGGGTGCAGGGAATGGTCTTTGGTCACCACACAGTGATCCATGCTCTCCAACAGGTCCATCAATTATGTGAATGATATTTTTGTCTCCATATGACAAAATCCTTTCTATATACCTTAACTTGTTCAGAAGTTGGATGGGTGATAGGAATATAATTTATTCAGACCCTTCAAATATCAACACCATAAGACTAATGTAGGAAGCCTATGGGGTATATGGTACAGAAGTTCCATAGAACTGGGGTCCTTGTTCTTGTTTTGCCATTAAAAGATTGTGTGCTCTTGCTTAAATCATTTAGACTCCATGAATCTGTTTTTCAATCTTGAAACTGAGGAGAATGAGCTGAGTTCATGTTTTTCAAACCCTAAGTTATCGACAATCCCAAGAGGAAAAGTGGAGGGGGGCCAAGTGGAGAAGTAATTTTGGAGTTCCCATATCTGCTTTAACAAGGGCAGCCCTACATCTAGTAAATATTGAGCTTCCCCATAGGACTTTACAGCTAAATATTTGAAAACCATTCCACTAGATGATTTCTATTACTTCTTCCATTTCTGACACAGTGTGGCTCCGTGTAAAATTCACAGGCAATGACTTAGTATAACAGGAATTATGCAGTCCTGGGAGCAAAAACAGACCTAAATTTGGATCTAGACTCTAACATACACAATAACATTGGACAAAATGTACAACAAAATTGTTGGATGCATGGACAGTAGCTAGCTGAAGATATACTGTTCTTGGTTACATTAAATAGACTAGCATATGGGTAATCCCTGAAATCAAGGAGAGTATTCAACAATTGATAACTCATTCCTATTCTCCCCCTTTCCATCTTTCAAAAGGAAAGTATGTTCAATAATATCAATATTTATACAATATTTTAACCATTTTTACACATGCATTGTCTCATTTGATTCACATGGTTCTCCAGTAAGTCTGTATTAATTTCCTCCTTTCTAAAGTGAGGTAACCAGCTTAGTGGTCTGCTCAAGTTCATTTAGCTAATAAATGGCAGGCCTGGGGTTTGAACCTGGGCTCTCTAAAGCTGAATCCATGCTAGTTCTCCCGGACTAATAAGGCAGCTTTGAATGAGTCATACATATTCAATTTCATCTATCATCATCACTTTTTCTGGTTCAACTAATCCATGTGACTCCTGTAAAATGAAATTGGCAATTGTTTATGGCACCAGCAGTGGTTGTTATGTCAGCTCATCTACTGAGGCAGCCATTGTGAGATAATGTGTGTGGTGACGCCTCCGTATGAAGTCTAGCACCTATGTCATACTGGTCATTGTTCAGCACTAATATCTGCCCTTTACTCCTTAAGTACACTTTCCAAGTATTCACATCAAGATGCTTGCTCTCAATTCAACTTTCAAGTTTAGGGAAATTGTGGACCAAGAAGCATGGCTTTTTGTGTGTAAGCACAATACTTCATTTTTCATTCCAGGTGAAATACTATTGAAAATAAAAACATTCCAAAGGATAGTTTTGGATAGACAAGCTGTTATTATCACTTCAAGGATGCTGTGTTGGTAATTATTGTTGATTTTGTTATAATCAACCAAATTCCATAGAACACATAACCCAATTCTGCCATTCTCTATAATTTCTGCCTGTCCAACAGCACTGTTTTCCAGGTGAAAAAACAAAAAAGCAATGGGGCCCTGCTTTCCATGATATTTTTATTGTAAGTCTCCTAGGAATATAGTTCTTACAGTTTCTGTGAACTTACCCCCAGTTCCAACTAATTTCCCTCACCCTTCTTACTCTTTCTATTCTTTTTCAAACCACTCATACAAAACAACTAACAAACAAATAAACAACAATAAAAATGCAGTGAACAACAGCAGCACACATCCTCAAGGCTAGCTGAAAAATGAATGAACTTGATATATGACTTGTGATTTTCACTGATGCCTCTCTTCTTTGTATACCCAGCATTTGCTCCTAAGTCAAGTCCTGTCATCTTAACCTTAAAAAGATATCCAGAATTTTATCCTGTTCTACCACCTCCTATTCACTAACCATACCCACTATCATGGATTATTTTAATGGCCTCCTAACTGACATTTCTACATTTTCTGTCAACAGAGTCTCATTGCAATACAATAGACTAGGTGATTTTCCTTATAATGGAAACCAGATATCACCTTTCTTTAGCTCTGAACTCTGCAATCTGCATATCTCCCTCAGTCTAATAGCCAAAAATCTTTACAATGCTTTACAAAGCCTTATAAATTCTCTCCCCTTGTTACTCTTTTTCCCCATTCTTTCTGTTCTAAGCACACTGATCTCCTTGTTTTTCCAAAAACATACACCTGGTCCCAGACACCTCCTTTCTATGGCCTTTGAACCACAATTGCCTTTACTAGGAAATCCCTTCTCTGAGATCTCTCTTGAGCTCTATCCCTCCTTTCCCACAGGTCTTTAATCAAACATCACCATTCCACTGAGCCTTTCTTTAACCACTCTAAAATTGCATGTGCTGCTCCTTATCTCTCCTTCCTACTTTATTTTTGTTCTGAGCCCCGGCTATCACCAACATAATACATATTTTGTTCATTAATCATGTATAATTTTCCCTTCTCACATCTAGAACATAAGGTCCACAGAGACAGGACTGTGCCTTGTACTGTTCAGTGCTTTACCTCTAACAACTTTATCAGTGCCTAGTGCTTGTAGGTATCAGGAATTTGTTGAATGAGCAACTCTCCCTGCCATTCAGTTTTCAGACTGAGCCCTGATCAGTACAAAGAAGCTAGATCTCTGTAATGCATAGTCCTCAGGATCTACAGCTTGATCACATGACTTCTGGCAACATCATCTGTGTGACTTTTCATAGGCCAATCAGTTTTACTTACCTTTTTTGTAAAATGTAAAAATGCATATACAAGTCACCTGGTAATTGTGAAATTTAAATGAGACAATGTTCAGAAAAAGAAGTTTTTAAACTTTGATGTGAGGAGCACTCGATGGTATAGGCAACCGATTAATTGTTGAATGCTACATCTGAAACTAATGATGTGCTATATGTTAGCTAATTGAATTTAAATTTTAAAAATAAGAAAAAATTAAGTTTGATGTAAATATTTATGTTATCATTGTATAAACTTTCATTGCATTAGCTATTCATGATAATTTTCTGACACAGTGGTATGGATAATTCCCTAAAGCATGGAAAGACTTCTCATTTGGGGTCAGGTTTCTTTTTTCCTTTTTTTCTTTTCTTTTTTTTTTTTTTTTTGATCAATGTTACTGATTTTAATAAACTTGAAGGTTTTTGTTTTTTTTTTAATTCCACTATTCTTCCTTTCTACTTCCTGCTACACTCAATAACTATTTACTTTTCAAGGTTCAGCCAAAACAGTTACTTCCTCCACAATGTCCTCCCTATCTTCCACACAGATTAAATTGGATTTATTTTTTATGTGTTTATATAGGACATCAAACCTTATCATTCTCAATTCCATAAATGCAAAAAATTATTCAGTGTATATCTTCTCTACTAAAAGCGCCATAAGGACATGAACCATATGTCTTATTCCTATTCTATTTCCAGCATGCAGCACAATGTATTACATTTTGGATACTTTTTTTTTGACTGAACAACAATGCATTTTCAGAAAAATTTAAATGTCAGTGATGTATCTCAAATTTGAATCTTTATTATACAATTTACCTTTCCATAAAGACATTTTTTTTACCTTTTATTAGATATTTTGTATATATGGCTTAACTACTACATTCTTATTATCTGTATGCCTTATCAACTTCATCTTATCCCCCATATATTTAGCAAGCACCTACTACAATAATATTTTAAGCAAATTATGTACTACATGCTATTCTAATTTCACTTTATATATTTTTGTTTTCATGTTGCATGTGGTAATGCATGTAGTATACTTAACCTGTTCGACATGTAGTTTCTCTAGTATTTATCTCCATTTTATAGAAGAGGAATTTAAGCTACAGGAAAGTCAAATATCTTGCCTCAGGCCACATAAGGAGGAAATGCAGGGTCAAAATTTTGACTCAAATAGAGAATTTCCAGAACTTACATTCTACCAGGAACATAGAGAAATGAGGAAAAAAGTTCACCGGATACTGAGGAAAAAAGTATTCAGTGGCATGCAAATGTAAGTTAATTAATAACTTTGATATCATTGTTATTGATGATTAGACTCCCCACTGAATATAATAAAAGTCTTGATGCTCAGTAAACTCTAATTTAAAAAAAAAGTTGTTTTAATAAATAATGCTTTGGTTTTAATACATAGTTTATCAGAACTATTTATACTCTAACACACATGCGCACACACACACACACACACACAAACTCATAGATATTTGAGGGGGTTTTACACCTTGCTGACTAAAAATCATATGTCTGGGTTCGTGATAAAGAAAAATACAGCACCACTGTCACTGGGGAAGAGGCCTGTATAGTTTGAGAGCTACAGCAAAAAATGAATGTGTTATATTCCACTTTAAGAAGCCACCTCAAGAAGAAAAGCATTGTCTTTTTCTTCAGTTATAAAGAGATTCAGTATCCATATAGAGTGTTCTTCCAGCTGTGTTCTTCTATCCTTGCCCGCCATGTCTGACAACAGCAGATGATGATAATGGAGGTTTATAATGAATCTGTCTGCAAAAGGCAGTGCTCTTTGCTACTGTCATTATAGCCAGGGTCTAGACTTCCGAGCTGTGAACTGGGTTCTTCAAATAAATTGTCCAAAGAATGCCAGCACACATATTCACAGGCCAGGTAGAATGGCAGGGTACAGAAAGGATGGCAAAGCTATATTAATTTTGCTTCTCTCAGAAGAAAAACAGATGGTTCAGAAGCTTCTCATTGCCTGTGAGGGAAATCAGAATCAATCCAGATAAAGTCAAAAATGTTTAGAAAAAAATTGGGATTGTTTTTAGACCAAGATCAAGACTTAAAAGAAAAGGTTCAAATATGTTTGTCTCCTACATTTGTTCAACATATCTGATGAAGGATAAAGAAGTATTTGAGGTAAGCAGGTTACCTATACCCAAATATGGCCTGTGTCTTGCTCTTGCTGTGGTACCACAGGTAAGATTTCTTCAGCAAATGCAGAAAAAGCCCACCAAAGAATTGTTAATGAGTTCAGATAATAAAGTAATTGTGTCAAGAACTGTTCCCTCACCAATGATGAAGTGGAAGAATTTAGAGCTCATTTCAGTGAAGAAATGTCCATCCTTCAGAAAGGTGAGAAAGGACCAGAAGGGTCAGAGTCCAGACTGGCTAGTGGCATTAGGAATGAAGGGGAAGAATAGAAGATAGATGAGGAGGAAATGGAAGAGAAGCTGGGAAAAGCAGAAGATTGTCAATCTCAATCTGTCACTAACATTGATGAGGCACAGAAGATCAAGGAAGGTCCTATGCTGTTTTTGGATAGAGATGAAGAAGAGGAAGAGACATGATACCGACTTCTTCAAGGTCAAGTGGCACAGTTTCTTTTGGGTTGGACCTTAAAGAGTATAAATAATTATAAAAGAAAGTAGTTTCAAATACAGAGTCAAGAGAAAAATGACCATGGTTGCAGAAACAAATAAGGTAATGAAGAAAAATTCATATATTTAATGTATAAATGATTATACAAAGTTTAAGATTCTGTAAATTACAAAAATGTATTTGTTCATTCAATTTACATTTATTTACATTACTTTCATGGGAGAACTTACATGTGCAAATGACTTAGTTCACAATAGCTTCTTAACTCCCAATGTAGTGTCTAAAAATTATCTCAAGGGAGTTATTAAATTTCTATAATCAAAAACATAAATGCAGCCTAAGGAGTCTGTATTTCATAGTAAATATAGAGCTGGGAAGAACCTTAAAATATAGGTGGTCTCTTCTCAGCTGAGAGAATGGAGGTACAGAAAAGTTAAGTGACCTCGCCAGCATCACACAGAGCATTGATTCCTAGAGGAGTACTGGCTCCATGTTACTTCTCCAATAATTCTCTTGCGAATCATTTTATGGCTTGAAGACTCCCTGTGCAATAAAAGTTTATTAACCATGTGTCAGGAACTTTGGTAGGTGCTGGAGTTACACCAATTTATGAGACACAGTCTGTGCCCTAAAGGACATCACAGTCTAATGGTAAAGGTAGACACAAAACATACTATAGAATGTAGTGAGTGAAATGAATACAAAAGAGAAACATGTAACCCAGCCTTGTGGAGTCATAGCAGGGATATTAGAGAGAGTAAACTCCAATCTGAGTCTTAAAGGATAAGCAGAATTTTTCCAGGCCAGTTGGGAATGGGGGTGGAAAAAACCTATGCATAGGAAAGGATTAACTAGGCAGAGATACACATAAGCAAAAGCAGTTGATATATTGGGGAGGGGTAACCAATTCATTGTTGCTGGATTCTGAAACGTGAAGAGGAAGTTAGCAGGAAGTAAGTCTGCATGAGTAGGTCCAAACCTTAAAATGCCCAGTAAGTCATATTTAGAAAATGTGGAGTAATTGGAGAATTTTCTATAGGAGTGTCATGTTGGCTTGTATTTATGGAAGCCTGGTGCCAGCATGTTCTAAGTAGTCAAGGAACACTGAAAGATTAGCTAGGAAGTTGGTGAAATAATTCAGTTATGAGACTGTGAAGACATGAATTAGAGCAGAGAAATTAATATGAGGGCAGAGGAGACAGATACAGACAGAGATATATAGATATCATGAAAGGTTGGTCACCTGGGTGGCTCAGTCAATTATTATGCATCCGACTACTGGATTCAGCTCAGGTTATGATCTCAGGGTCATGAGATGGATCCTTGTGTCAGGCTCCACACTCAGCATGGAGTGCTCATATTCATGTGCTCTCTCTGTAAAATAAATAGGTAAAATCTTAAAAAGAACTTGTGAAATTTTCTTACTCCCATAATGAGATTTTCTAGGAGAGCAGGGTTTGATCTTCCAATTAGTACTAAAGGAGAAAGTAGGCTTTCTTATCAGCTTGCCTAGATGTGGGGGAGAAGGGGACAGTTGAATGCAGAGCGAGAAAGCTGTCCTTAATCAAACATTGAACATGGGGCCATCCTCTTGATTTACAAAGGGATCGCCTTGCCTTTAGTGGTCAAGCATTACCGAGTGAGACAAATGTCTAGAACTGGCAGAGTTAAGGTATTTATGTTCTTCAAGCTTAAACTCGTCACACATAGATTCCGGTTACCTGGAATATTAAAATCAGGAATTCAAGGTTGCAAAGCCAGTCTAAGACTCAAGAAAGATTTCCATTCCAGAGGGGCAGTGAAGTACTCAAACCAGAAACTAAATACTGAATGTACAAATTCAGCCAAAGGAAGAAACATAAGGAGGTAAGATTCAAATGCCAAAGCTGCTGCTGATCAGAAGTTCACAAGTGCTCAGGAATTTGGCAGAACTAAGCCTGCAGGTGAAGGTTATTATCAGCTACATCTGGGAGACACCAGAATCATGTCACATTTTCAAGAGCTTACAGCCTCGGTAGTAGAGAGGAAAAGAATTCCTGTGGAACAGTTCAGGGCACATCTTACCATAAAAGACAATCAGGGCCATGATTGGAATGAAGCCTTGAATTATCAAAGTTCAAATTTAAAGACATCATGCCAAGCTTATAAACCCACATGCCCTATCCTTGTGGTTAATCCGAAGAGGAAAGAGGAGAGATTTCTCCGTTCTTAAGGGCAAGCAGCCTGTCTGAGAAGGCTTGAGAAGAGGATAAAGATTCTTGCTGAGTTTTGTGACAAAACTATGTGCATACAATTGAAATTCTGCTATTCAAAGAGAGCTTAGATAATCACACAAGTAGAATTTGGATTTCTATTAAATTCTTTACTTGTTTTCTTTTTCAGAAGTCACAACCTGATCCATTAAACTTCTGCTTTCATGTAGCAGTTCTTTTCCTAAGCTGACATCCCATAACACAGGGATATTTTCCAAATGTATTTATGCCATCAGTTGAAAAGAATTCCCACCATTAACACATTGTCAAAGACATCGTCACTGAAACTTGCTAAGTGTTTTTACAGAGTCATGGAATCTCAGCAGTTTATTTGAGAGCCTATTGTGCACATTTGTACCTCAAATATCTCAGTCATAAGTGGGTCATTACTAACAGTAGATCTCTTAATGCTACTCTATTCTGGAGTGAAAAGGAATGCTGATTAGGCTGACTTTTCAATAATGGAGAACCAGTGTCATAATAGAAGGCAGAGGAGTTTGAAAACATGACAATATTTCCTGGAAGCTAAATGATATATAAAACATTGTATTTAGGGGTGCCTGCGTGACTCAGTTGGTTAAGCAGCTGAGACTCTTGATTTTGGTTTAGCTCATGGTCTCAGGGTCATGAGATCTAGCAGGCATGGGGCTCTGCATTCAGTGGGAAGTCTGCTTGGGATTCTCACTCTTTTGGTCTCCCTCTCTCTCTGCTCATCCCCCAACTCATGTGCTCATGCACTCTCTCTTTCTGAAATAAATAAATAAATCTTTAAAAAAATTTCATTTATCATCTCTGAATAACCAAGAGTAGGAAATCCTAGAGAACATATTCTTCAAAGTAGGGTGCTTTGAAATTCTCCTCTTACAGCACAGTGTTGTTAAAATCATAAGCATTGGAACAAGAAAACTTGGGTTCAAATCCTAGTTGTGACACTTACCAGATCCGCCTGTCTCTCATCCATAACAATAAGAAGAAAGCAATTAATAACTGGACTTACCTCATAGGGTGGTTGGCAGGAACCAATATTCACACATGCTTAGGACCGAGCTCAGATTACAGCAGCGTTGTACAAACATTAAATGAGTGTGAGCTTTTATTTTTCTTGGGAGTTGATCCTGATAGGTCAATCTCTCACCTTTCTGTCTGAAGACTGATAATTAGAGTGTCAGACTTTTCGTTGTTTACTCATGTGCTGAAATCAGGGCAAAAGCTCTACTGTGAGTACAATAAATCCTCTCAATTGTTGCCGCATTACTGTAGCTTTAATTCTTCAGCTAATTCTCCAAATTGGCTCAAATTCTCTATCATCCTTGTCATTTTCACCTAATTCTGTAATTAATTCTTGACAGGATTTGCTTCCCCATGCTATTTGCCTTCTAAAACAGCCCGGGATTGGAAAGCAGCAGCGTAATTGCCTTGAGAGCATTTTGCTTGGTTTCAGCAAACCTGGTTTTGGATGTATTCTAGGAAGAAGGATCCAAGATTTGTAGAATTCAAAATCTCATCTTGGCAGCAATTGCGTTCGACTTTGCACAGACTGTTAAAGAGGTGAGGTACGTAGCTCAGCAGGTGAGGAAATAATTTCTGTTAGCCATTATGACTGTCACAATTTGGGGAAACAATTCAGAAAATCTTTTTTGTAATATTTAAAAGACTTCTTTGATTTTCACTGAAAGAATGGGGGACATTAGCAAAATTAATTTAGGCAAAGCCTAGTGATCACTAACGTAATTATCATTTTGGAGCTCCATTAATTATTCATTCAGTCATGAATTCAACAAAAAATTTATTGGGTGTTTTCTATGTGTCTCTTACCATTTTGGTCTTGCAGTAAAATGGTGAATAAAACCTGGGCCTAACATCCATATGCCATAGTCTAATAAATTTTAGAAATATGGTTTTGAATACAAATTCTAAGTATCTATAATTGAAAAAGCATCATTTTTCCTGCTATTACATCTTATCAGTCCCGATATTCTTTTGTACATAATAAAGTGTGTTTAGATTGTATTTTAAACTCCAAAATTTAGAAATAAATACGATTCTGTGGGAAATTTCCTCAACCATTGTATATATTCCTATGGTTAATTATTTAGTCTCAGTGCTGTGTGTAAGAGAGATCATTATTTTACTTAGTGGTTCATGACTGTTCTAGACTGAAAGATTCTATAGAGACCGAATTTATTGGTCTTTATATTCCCAATGCCTAGAGGAACATCTGGAATAATGGTTTTTAATTCTGGCATAATCATTATTTCATCTTTTATATACCCATAATAATATGGCTGTCTGGACCTATTGTGGGCCCACTGATAAAGAATCTTCCAAGGTATAGACATGTCTATTTTAAAATAGCCCAAAGAGGGGCACCTGGGTGGCTCAGTCGTTAAGCGTCTGCCTTCGGCTCAGGTCATGATCCCAGGATCCTGGGATTGCGCCCCACATCGGGCTCCCTGCTCTGTGGGAAGCCTGCTTCTCCCTCTCCCACTCCTCCTGCTTGTGTTTCCTCTCTCATTGTGTCTCTCTCTGTAAAAAAAAATAAAAAATAAAATAAATAAAATAAAATAGCCCAAAGAGGTTTCAGGTGCTCAGTTCAGCTTGAGGGTTGAGTCTCACCAGTGTAGAACTATTACTAATTGAATGAATGGGTGAGTGAATAAATTAATGAAAAATGTCATCAGAAATTTGTGCAAAAATCATGTTAGCATATTTCCTTGATTTGTGCAACCAAACTTATAGATTTCCTATAACAGAAATTAAACAACTCTTCATGTCTATCTTCCATTTGCAATTATCCAGTTTGTCAATAATATATCTTTATTTCAGAAAATTCTGTTTCCAAAGGAGAGCTCTAAACATTACAGACTAGGAAGCTTTCTCTAGGGTGACTCACAGATTAGAGGAAAGGTTCACAAGAAGTGAGCTAGTTGATTTTTCAGGTAAGCAGGGTGAGTGGGGAGAAAAATCATTCAAATATCTGAGACCTGAAGGCCAAAATAGTCCTAGAAGTCAGAGATGTAAAGAGTGAAGGGCAGTTGGTGTTCAGAGAGCAGCCCACAGGTTATAAGGGAAATTAATGATTCAAGGCAGGTACTTGCACTAATATTTTGTCTAGGAGTCCTCTTTGCAATATCTATTCACTTTTTACAAGAATGGTAACTTTTCTTTGTAGGAAAAGTAACATTTAAATATAAGATCTTAAGGAAGAATTAGTAACATTATAAATTATGTTAGATTTACAAAATCTTTTTTTTTTTTTTTTTTAAGATTTTATTTATTTATGACAGAGAGAGATAGTGAGAAAGGGAACACAAGCACAAGGGAGCTGGAGAGGGAGAAGCAGGCTTCCCGCCGAGCAGGGAGTCCTGATGTGGGGCTCGATCCCAGGACCCTGGGATCACGACCTAAGCCCAAGGCAGATACCTAACGACTGAGCCATCCAGGTGCCCCCGATTTACAAAATCTTAAATGAAGTCATGATTACTGTGCAAACTTCTGCCTATTTAAGGACATGTATGGCTAGAATATTTTTTTTTAAATGCTAGCAATACTGAGAAAACGTATGGATAAGAGTAAGCTTTGCCAACAGTTTTAAGCTCTGAATAATTGCAATGCAAGTAGTGATTAATTACTAAGTGTTTTAATACTAATTCAATTAACTCCATTCATTTTCCGCACCACACTGTCTTTAATTAGCTGATTTGCCATTAAAAACAGCACATTTGTGACAAGAATTGTACAGGAAAAGAAAAGGAACATGCTGTCATTTGAATTCAAATGCTAATTTACAACTAGAGCCTAGGGAAAGAAATACATTTAGTTTACAAAAAAAATCAAAAAGGAAGAAAGGCAAACAAACAAACAAAAAAATCAATGCTAAATAGTAAACATATATTCATCTATCAGTATCTTCTATACTGCAAAGCTTTTAGAATGAATTTTAAGTTAGGAACAACATTTCAGAAATTTAATTTAATTGTAATGTTTTTGTTTTTACTGCAGAATACAAACATGTTAATCTAATTGCTCATGACACCACTAATTCCCAAGACTGGATCATTTGATTTTCAGGATAGGTGAGAATCAGATTCCTAGCAGAAAGAACCATCATTATAGTGGAACTTAATTGAATACTTGACCTTAACCTGATCTGGAAAGTTATTAATGGGCTAGCTTTTATGTAAATTGATAATTGCTTTGTCATCTTCTCCTTTCCATTTATAAAAAGGGCATTGTGCATTGAACGCCTTGAAAAATGAGTTACAATTAAATAATAGCAAGGAATATTTTAGTCATTTATAGCTTACCTTTCTGAATTGCAGATCATTTAATATCATAGCCAATATGCTTTCTCTATTATAATGTTCTCGACACAGCAATATGTTCATTAAATACCATTGTTAAAGCATATGTCATTGTTTTGTAATCTCTGAAGATTTTAGTGGTGCAAACGTGAGTTGTTATGTGGAAAAGAAAAGCAAAACAGAAGTCAGGATTTATTCAGAGAGGTTAAAATAGCAGACAATCTATTCCAATCTGATTTTAATCAAGAAATTAAAATAGTATCTAGTTGTATATGAAAAGTACTTCATCAATAAGATAACATCTATTAACCCATAATTTTGGTTTTCAATTGTGTTATTAAGATGTTTTCATTAAAGATTTATATTTTCATAAAGAACAAAACATTAATTAAACCGATGCCAATTTACTTCAATTAACATAAGCAACACCAACAATATTCAACTTTAAAAACAGATATAAAAACACCTTCATTTAAAAGTTGCTAATCTTTGAAAACACTCTTCAAAGAAAAACCATTACCAACTCTTATAATTGTTCATGATTCTTACAGGCAAGATAAGAGGCCACAGCACCAAGTTAGTTCAGAAGAAGGTGTTTCATGAAGATTCAATCGCTATTCCACCTGGTCCCCTAAATGTGCTGAAGAATGATACTTAGTTTATGGCCTAGCAAAGATGAAGTTTGAAGATGAGTGATAGCTTGATTTCAGCACCAGCTCTCCCATTTTTTGTAGCTCCTTTTTTCTCCTTCTTTTCTGATTTCAGCGTGCCATATGTCATTATAGTCCTTGCTTTTCAAATCACCAACCACTGTAGCTTGCAAGACCTGATGTGATCCATCTCCCACAATGGGAATAGAGTTGCATTTGCCAAGATCTGCTTTGCACTGATAGTGAGTATTGAGATGAGATAGGGTAATGTGTCAATGACAATTGAGATGGGTGTACTGGCAAAGCCAGCAGCAGTTTCATATGAGAAATCACTCACTCCTATGCCCCATGACAATTCCTTGAACCTGAATCCACCACTGTTGAATTTAGATCCCAGATAGTGGTCAAAGGACCATGGAAAGTTAAAACAACAATAATGCAGTATATGGCATTATGAGAATTACATTTGCCTCAGATATGTCTATAATATATGGCAGAGTGGTTTACAGGAAAAGTTTTGGAATCAAATATATCTGAATTGACAACCAGCTTCAACACTTACTAACTATATAAGCCTGAGCAAAAATATAAAGCAATTAAGCCCACAATTTCTCATGGAAGCATAGTAGTACTTTTCAGAGAGGATTGTAGAATAGATTGTATTAAGCACTTAACACATCATCATGCCCATGCTAAATGTTCAATAAATGTTAGTTTTATTGTTATTATTGTTATCATTATTATTATAGTCATCAACAATGTTGAGTAATAACAGTGTTCATCGAGTAGTCCTCCATATCTCCAGCTTCCACTGCAATTTGTTGGGACTGTGTGATTTCTACTGACAAATGAAATGTGAGGGACAATGATGTGCATCACCTCCAGACTGAGGCAATTAAGAGATGGTGTGCTTTCTTCACCTCTCATTCCCTACTACAGCAGCCTTGAATACCTCATATTCCAGGTAATATAGCTACAAATTAGGTAGGGTTATTTTTTTTTTTCAATTTACTGGAACACAGCCTAGTCCAAACTGTCCAATACAGGTATTTTGAGATAAGGATGACCGGCCTAATTGCTCCCACTTTGAAGTAGGAGAAACTAAGGCTCAAAGACCTTAAATAATTACCCCTGAGCTTCCAAAGATAGTGCTCTTACCAAGATTTCCCATCTTTCCATCCCATGGAATATTTACCATAATGTACAAGAGAACTTAGATTATGATCACCATAATCAAAGCCAATTCATAATGAAGATCAATCAGCCAGCATTGCATTAACAATCTATAGATTTACCCCTCACCAGAATAGGTGCTTATAGAATAAGAATAGCACTATATATTAAGCTCTTACTACTCGTTGTAAGAAAGATATTTTTTTTATAGTAGGTGTCACTTCATGATAGGTTAATAATTAAAATATCATCTGCTTCACTGGAAAAAAATTCCTTAGACTGATTTTCCATGCATGTAGTGTTTCACAGGCTAAGCTTGTCACCTTGAAATTGCAGAGATGTTGAACATAGTTTACTTTTTTCCCTCCAGAAATACAATTCAGTAATTCAGGGCAAATTAGCAAGAATTTGCTTATCTTATTCCTAGGAGGATATGGCTTTTGGAATCCTCTCTTTGGAATCCACCTCAAATGGATTTAATAGTTATTCTAAAATCAATAAATAAACTGAGTATCAAAATTTTTATTGTGTGAGTTGACTGATCTCATTGATGTCATTACCACTCCCCACCCCCACCCACCAAACTCCACTCTTAATTTGCCAGGTGGAACAAACACAATCAGGCTTACATCTTGCCTACTATTTCAAGGAAATTGCTTGCATTCTGAATACTTTCCACCGTTAATAGGTTTTTTAGAGACAAATTGGTATTCATTATGTTTCCTTTGGAAAAAAATGCATTCAAATTTTTTGAAGTTCAAAAAAAAAACACCTTTAGCTGGTTTTATTTTCTTTCTCAATATGTACTCAGAGCCCACTCTAACACAGTTCATACAAAAGCATTTGCTTTTCTGTGCCAATTCTAAAGAGCAATAATGTTTTTAAAGAGAAAACTTTGCTTTTAACAATTTCAGCTGAATTTTAACAGTTTTTGAGTAAATGAATCATGCAATGAGTGCTGGATATTTCAACAGAGCTAGGATTTAGTTTTGGTTCTTCCAATAACTAGCTATTTGAAAATAGAAAACTCACTTACACATATTGAGTTTTAATTTAAAATCCAGTAGTGTGGGAAGACAAAACTCTCTAAGGTCACTTCCATTTCTAACTCTGTATATGGGTGTATACATGGTGCTTTCAATTTAATCTTACCTGTATTTGGGCAATATATTCTCAGCTAATCCTCTGTATCTAATCTTTTATCCACCATCTACCAAACAGTTCTATTCCCTGTAGCCACTCATTTTCCAATAGCTTCACAAAGTTACAGTTTGCATATGATAAAAGTTCCCCACCATAATTGTATAATTGAACAATTGTTAGTAAATTTATAGAGTATTTAACAATCACCACAATGTAGAATATTTCTATAAATCCCAAATCTCTTTTGTACCTGTTTGTTTAATCCTAACAATCCTAGGCAATGGCTGATTTGCTATGCATCCTAACAAATTTGCATTTTCTGGGCATTTCACCAAATTCAATTATAAGATATGTGGTCTTTTGTGTTTGGCTTCTTCCACTTTGCATAATGTTTTAAATTTCTACCATATTTATAGTATGTACCAGTAGTTCATTCTTTTTATTGATAAATAATATTGTTTTACATGGATACTACCACATTTTGTCTGTCCATTTACAACTAGACGGTAGAAATTTGGATTGTTTCCAAATTTTGGCTATTGTGGATAATGTTGCTATGAACATTTGTGTACATATTGTTTTGGGAACATAGGTTTTCTTTTCTTTGGGGAAGATTATTAGCAGTGCAGTAGCTGGGTCTTATGGAAATGGTAACTGTGTAAAAAACTGCCAACTTGTTTCCCCAAGCGTTGTACCATTTTAGATTCTAAACAGCAATATATGAAAGTTATAATTTTTCTATCTTGATCAAATCTTGGTATTGTCTTTCATTTCGGTTATAGCTATTCTAGTTGGTGTGTTCATTGATTTTATATCTTAGAATTTGCTTAACATTTATATTTTGGGAGCCATCCCCATCCCCATGAATTCTTTAGGATTTTCTTCAAATAGTACCAATGACATATAGACAGTTTACTTCTACTTCCCCAATATGAATCTCAATCTCTCTCTCTCTCTCTCTCTCTCTCTGTTATTGCTCTATCATGCCGGTTAGAACTTTAGTTAACAATGTTGAGTAGAACTGGCAAACCAGACATCTTCACCTTATCCCAAATATTATAGAAAATATATTATCTTTCAACATTATCTTTGATGTTACCTGTGGATTTTCAAAAGATGCCCTTTAACAGGTTGAGTAAATGCTCTTCTGTTCCAATTTTGGGGGGAGCTTTTATCATAAATGGATGTGGCAGTTTTTAAAATACTCTTTTCTACTTCTATTGAGATAATCATGCTGTTTTTGTCCTTTATTCTACTAATATGGTGTATAATATTAATTGATGTTTGATTGTTCAACCAACCTTGCATTCCTGGGATAAGCCCCAGTTGATGTATAAACCTTCTATATATTGCTGGACTCAGTGTGGTAATTCTTGTTAAGGACTTTTCTTTCTGCATATATTCACATTGGATATTGGTATGTAGTATTCTTTCTTGGTGAAGTTTTTGTCTCACTCTAGTTATCAGGACAACACCAGACTCATAGTTTGAATTAAGTAGTAATCTCCTCTTGTCTGTTTTCTGTAAGAGTTTTTGAAGGACTGCCATTTGTTCGTTAAATATTTGATAAAATTTCCCCATGTAGCCGTCTGGGCCTGGGTTTTTCTTTGAGGGAGATTTTTTATTTAGTTATTCAATCTGCCATTGAGTCCCACTAACAGATTTTTAGTTTCAGTTATTGTGCTTTTCCTATCTTAAATTTTAATTTGGTTCTTAATTTTAATTTATAATTCTTCTCTTACCATATCTATTTTTTATTTATTGTTGTCATGCTTTCCTTTAAATCCTGAAATATGCTTTCCTTTAGTTCTTTGAACACATTTATAGTTGCTTTGAAGTTCTTGTCTGCCAAGTGCAACATCTGAGATCCCCTCAGAGACAGTTTGTATTGACTGTTTCTTTCTGATTTGGGCCACACATCTTTGTTTCTTTGCATGTCTCCACATTTTTTGTTGGAACCTGGACATTTTAGAGAAACTAGTAACTGATTTCTGGTGTTTTTTTTCTTTCTCCACAATGATTGCTGGTGGTTTTTTGTTTATTTAATTTCTTTTCTTTTATTTCCATTTAATAGTTTCTTAGGCTAAATCTATGAAATCACTCTCCTCTTCAGTTTTCAACTATTGATATCTTTGCCTTGTTCTTTCTCATTATTCTTTTTTTTTAAGAGATTAACCATTGTTAGTATACCTTAGTCATCAACTGATAATAGGACAGAAGTTATGCTCACCCATCTCAAGCCAGTAAGTTCTTTGTATGTTGCATATTAGATATATGTGTATATGTAGCAAAGTTCATTGAAATTCAGATTGTTCTCATGTCTGCTCCAGATCTGACTTTCCACTGAGCCCTTCTTTGGTTTTTATGTGCATGTGAACATCCTCAGATTTGGTCAGGAGTATGTGGTTGTTGTAGGTCTTTTTTGTCATTAACCTTAGTCAAGTCTCAAATATGTTCCTGTATACTTGGTCCAACAATTACCACATCAGGCTATTAGAACCATTGGTCTTCCCTGACTCAGAGTGGGCATTACCACCACTACAAACTGAAATGTCTCTATTGGTAGCAGCAGAAGCTGCTGTTCCTTACAGCTTGCCCTGCTTTGGTAGAACTTTCACGTCTATTCATGTGTCAGGGTATGGATGGTTGGGAAACAGCCCTGTGCCTGAATATCACAGATTTCCACTTTTCTCATGATAAATTCAGCAACTTTCATTTTTTTAAACAAAAATGCTTCTCATATTTTTATTACCATAAAATGTATTATTTGCTTCAGGGATACAGGTCTGTGAATCATCAGTCTTACACAATTCACAGCACTCACGATAGCATAACCTGGCTAATGTCCATAATCCAGCCACCGTATCCCTCCCCTCCCACCCCCCAGCAATCCTCAGTTTGTTTCTTGAGATTAAGAGTCTATTATGGTTTGTCTTCTTCTCGGTCCCATCTTGTTTAATTTTTTTCCTCCCTACCACCCATGGCCCCCAGCCCTGCCTCTCAAACTCCTCATATCAGAGAGATCATATGATAATTGTCTTTCTCTGATTTACTTATTTAGCTTCTCATATTATTTTATGCCTTTGGTTTTATTAATTTCCGCATCACTGAAACATACTTTTTTTGCTATATTTCTCCATGCTGCCTCCTTCTCCTTGTGGTCTAGCACACTGGCCTTATTTGATGCACTGTTCCCTCATGCCACATAGATTTGATTTCATAGCTGGTGTTTCTTTGCCTGAAACAGCTTTTCCCTCTCTTCTCTACTCCACAGTTAACTCTTCTTTTCTTTTATATCTTTGCTTGATCATCATTTTCTGATCTTTCAAACTAGATTAATTATCCTATTAAAAATCCTTGAGCAACTAATAATTCCATAACTTAGCATTTACCACATTTATTTCCTTTTTTTTTTTTTTTAATTCCAGGCTGAGAAATAATATGTTTTGCTTTCCATCATATTCTCAGTGCCTGACAGGATGCCTGGCATTCATTAAAATAAACAGCTGAGGGATCATTTTCTTAAACATTTGTTAAATATGGGGTCTGATTATCCTGAGCTGGTAAATAAAGTTTGACATATAATTTCTTTACATCTACTATGAACCAGACACCTTGGCAGGCATATAGAATACAAAGACAAATTAAATGCATTAATGTCATTTTTGCACACATTAATGCAAATGGACATTTTCTGCTTTAACATTATTACAGTAAAAATATTATCCCTTGAGCTAGGCCAGGTAATACTTCTATCCACAATTTAACTTGACATAGGCAAGGCAGTTTATGCAAAAAAAAAAAAAATCCTTGGATACACTGAATTAATGTTTTGAAGTTAAATTTTAATGTTTTGCAGTTTTCTTGTATTTAATGTATAATTTTTTTTTCTCTTTCCTGGTGGTAAAAGAGATGTAAGTACAAGAAAATTATACCAGTTTTATACAGTAAATATTTAAATAACATTATGTTAAAGGTAATTCAATCAATGACAGAAGTCCGTAGGTACAATTTTCCCGTAAAATTGTACTTTACATCACTTACATTTGAGGAACATAGAAACAGGGTGATTTTATAATATTTTGTTATCAGAGGTAAAAGGAGTAGGAAAGTGGAAGTAGAGAGAAAGGAAAGAGATAAATGGGAGAAAACAAAGAAAAAGAATTGTTGCACAGGTAGATACTGTGGAGAAGGTTACCGTTGTTCTACCCTCTCACTGCTGTGTGATTTGCAGTGCCCTCCTGGAGACCAGTATATCCTTTTGCTATTGGCAGCCCTGGCCATATGACTTTCTATAACCAAAGGATTCTAACCCCAGGTGATATATAGCTGTCGCATGTTTTGCCAGTTCTCTTGCCTTTTTCCTTCAAAACAAGAATAGTATGTCCCAGATAAGGGCCCTTCCTTTACCCTGAATCTTTAAATGAGAAAATGTGTGGAGCTGAGCCCCACAAAACCCACAGCCACAATTGGAAATTGAGAAATAATCCACTGTTGTTGAAAGTCTCAAGGAGTTTAGGATTATGACAATTTTACCTAGGAAATGAAGACCAAAATAAGCATTGTAAATTGCTGAGAGCTTTTTGAAGGAAAAACAGATGATTCTGTATTCCTGTTTTTCAAATGTCATTTTATCCCAACAAAAATAAACCACTTTAACCTGGTACACATTTCCAAATGTTTGTGCACACAAAAACTATACAATGAAACAAGTTAAAACAACAGCCACACCTAAGAGTCAATTACCATCTTTCCCAGGAACCATTAAAGAAAGTTTTTTCCCAAAATCCCTTTGATAGAAAAGTGATACTGCACAGGCATTACCCAGGCTTGAAGCTGAGCTTCCTGCACTCCAGCTTCCAAATATGAAGAGTAACAATGTTTGAACTTCAAAAGATGGAAGGAAAAGACACTAATTCTGGGGACTCACAGCAAACTAGATGCCTAAAAACTATCAAATGGAGGTTTTAGGATTGCTTTTTTAAAAGAACTCACCATAAATTTAAGAACAAGACACCTTCTTAGGCAGCTTCTCAACTCAACCTGAGAGTCTTTTTTACTAGTTTCTCACATCATAATTTTATTTTATTTTTCACATGTTTTGATTTTATGTTGATTTATTTTATTATGTTTTAACTTAATTTTATTTTCTCGGTTTTCATCATGAAAGGGTACAGGCTGAGAAGTCCATTTTCATGAGTTCCTTTTCCTCACTGAGGAATGTCAAAGAAAAAGGGACACAAGCCTTGATGTGTTCAAGGCTTCCTTTAAAGGACACTTAATTGGATAATGGTGACACAGAGCCGAGAAAGCCAAGTTGCATATTTTTCCTGAACACTGCCCTCACAGAGATTTCACAAAGGATTTGGGAAGAGGCCAAACTCTTATGTGATGATACAGGCACTTTGAACATGTGAGGATATACAGGTCTTTACCTGACTGGAAATTACCTGCAAGCTAAGCGTTTTCATGGTACGCAATTCCTACTTGCATCTCAGACCACCTTTCTCCTGTCATTTTCTTCTTCCTGCCCCATGTCATCATAGAATATAGGTTTCCTAGGGACCGACATCACCTTTATCATTCATTCAACATTGTGGTTTGGTTTGGGGTTCCCTTATTTTTTTTTTTCTTTTTAAAAAATTCCGTTCTGTACTTGTAGTCTAATAACAGATGTTTGGTAAAAACAAAATTATAATAATATGTGAAGAGAATTCTGATAGGAATAAATAAGCAGGATGGAGGGCATACAGAAGAGGTGTTCCTGCTGCAACCAGCGTGCAGGTAAGTGTTTTAGCAGTGAGGCTACTTTAAAAAACAACTAGAGTTGGGACACCTGGGTGGCTTAATTGGTTAAGCAGTTGCCTTTGGCGCAGGTCATGGTCCCAGCATCCTGGGATCGAGTCTGCATCGGGCTCCTTGCTCCGTGGGGAGCCTGCTTCTCCCTCTGCCTCTGCCTGCTACTCTTCCTGCCTGTGTGCTCTCTCTAACTCTCTGACAAATAAATAAATTTAAAAACAAACAAACAAACCACAACTGGAGTTGGTGAATGCAGTAGGGAAAAAGGAATTTCACTGTTTCCTGTGACAAGACATGAGAGGACACAGGGCAGACTGGAGAATGCAAGTGACTCCACTGAACTGAAAACCAGCACTGTGAACTTGCTCTATTTTTGTGTGACTCAATCTTTCACTCATCAAAACATTGGAATTTGCATGGAGGTGCCCCTCTTCCTGCTCTCATTTCTCATTCATTTACCAAGAAGAACTGATCTTTGGGTTGGGAGAATTGGTGGTGAAATATACACACGAGTGCACACATTTTTTTTTTTTAACTGTGTTTTACTGGTTCTGTATTTTGTCTTGTTATTAAGTGATCCCAAGAATAGCTAATGTTCAATATACATGTTTCCCAAAGATAGACTACACCAAAAATTTCTAGCTTTTCCTGGAAACAACTCCTCTGTTTAAATAACTTCTCTCCATTCTGGCACCCACACCTTAGCTTAGCTTAGCTTAGCTCTCTACCTCTTGACTTATTTTCAGTCATTCCCCTGGCCAGTTTCTTTTACCTCTGGTCTCTCCATCAACTTATTCAAAGTCAACTTTATCATTTCACTTCCTAGCTCGAAAAATCTTTCTTTAGTCCCTCTGTGTCTGGCAACCTCCCCTGGATTCCTAATGCTCCTTAATCAACTTTTTACTTACCTCTTTTCTCCGTTTTCCACTCTTCTCTCAAAGGCCATACTCCTTTATCCAATATGTTCTCTTGGCTTTCTTCATCCATCTCCCCTTGATTTTTTCCTCTCCATCCTTTTTCAGACAATTTTTGCTCATCTTTCAAGACTTTATTCAATTCATTCATCTTCTTAAAAGTTTCCTTGTCAACACAGAGAACACCACATCCTGCTAAAGAGTTGTTCTCTGAATTTTTCTTGTACTTTCAATCAATTCCATGAAACTTACTGCTGAAAGAGATTTCTGTTTTGTATAAATCAATTCTGTCTTTTAAGTGTTGGCATTGTCTTCTCAACTAGATTGTAATATCCTTAGGGATGGGAACTGTAGCCCACACTGCTCTGCATTCCCCACCAGCCTCCCCCTCTGCTGAGGGCATAGAGGGAACTCAGTAAATGCTGGTTGTAACAACAGAAGCACTTTGCCTATTTCCACTCCTTCCTTAATTAAGGACATTAAATTTGTATTTTAAATGGCTTTTTAAAGTTGCATTTTACCTACTTGTTTCATGATCCTTACAAACACAAAACACATTTAAAATGTAAGATTTACAATGTATCTTGATTCTAAGAATTCGGATTATTTATGTTGGCCCTTTTAATTCTTGTGCATATTCACACATTTCAGTCTTCTTATGCTTTTAAGGCATCAGCAGTGGTATAGTATAAGAAATTTAGGGCACCTGGGTGGCTCAGTGGGTTAAAGCTCTGCCTTCGGCTCAGGTCATGATCTCAGGGTCCTGGGATCTAGTCCCACATCAGGTGTTCTGCTCAGCAGGGAGCCTGCTTCCTCCTCTCTCTCTCTCTCTGCCTGCCTCTCTGCCTACTTGTGATCTCTCTCTGTCAAATAAATAAATAAATAAATAAATAATTTTTTTTTAAAAGAAATTTAAAGGATGACCTTCATCATGTAACTGTGTGTGTACATTTGTGTACTTGAGAGAAAAAAAAAATTGCTAAAATGTTGGTCACTGCTACTGATTACTCCACTCTGCATTTCCTAAGAACAAATATATCATCCTATATAAACACAATATACATATTCAATCTGTAGATAAATGCTAATACCACCTTCTAAGCCACAGATCCAATTTACAATTGCCCTTATCTAAATAATAACCTTTATAATAAAAACAAGCAAAACATCCTCCTCTTAACCCCTTTATATTTTGATCAAGTTCCTATTCAAGATTTTGCTTTGCATTTAGTTGTCATGTCTCTTTAATCATCTTGAATCTAGAAGAATCACTACTTTATTACGTCTTGACTTGATATTTCTGACAAATACAGGGCAGATATTATACAATGCCCTCCAATTTAGGTTTTTCAGCTATTTCCTCATAAATAGACTCAGATTACACATTTTTGGCAGAAACATCATCGAAACGATGTTTCATTCTCAGTATACCACACTAAGAGGCACATGATGTTGACTTATCCCATCATTGGTAATATTAACTTTCAACCCTTAGTAGGATGCTGTCTGCCAGATTTCTTCACTATGAAGTGAATTAATAAATATCTTGTTGCTCCAAGTACTAGCACTGCTAGAATTGCTACAATTTTTCCACTCCAACTGCATGACTGTTATTAAGCATCAACTTATCTGCTTCCTTCACACTCTGATGCACAGAAACTCCCTGTGCATACCTGAAAATTTTTTAAGGTTTTATTTATTTATTTGATAGAGAGAGAGATCACAAGTAGGCAGGGAGACAGGCAGAGAGAGAGGGGGAAGCAGGCTCCCTGCTGAGCAGAGAACCCAATGCTGGGCTTGATCCCAGGACCCTGAGATCATGATCTGAGCCAAAAACAAAGGCTTAACCTGTTAAGCCACCCAGGCACCCCATACCTGAAATTTTTTTAAAAATTAGACTTAAACTTTGATTCATCATCTACCTAAAGAAATTACTTGCTAAATATTTATTTTATTTTAACTTTTGAACTATATATATATATATATATATATATATATATTATTTCTCTCTTTAATCCTATACCCCATGAAACCAATGATTATATATTTAAATTAGATGTCTTACTTTTAATGGATGGTTAATTGTATACATTGATTCATTTAAATTGGAATACTGGCAATCTTCAAATGCAAAGACCTTGATTTCCTAATAGAATGGTTTATATACACCTTACTATTTCTATTGTATATTTGACATTGAAATAAATTCTATTTGATTAATATCCCATTTTTGTTAACGAATGATGCATCTTTTAACAACAGGTCCATTTTATAACTTGATTTCTCAAACTTGCTACAATCTCAAGATTTTTCAGCCTCTGTCATCCATTCCAACACATTACCCTTTTCCTGTATTTTCATAAAGTTCCATTTTATTAACAATCTCATTTATTCATTTAGGTAATTGGAATAAATTAAGCTCAAGTCTAGGCTGTCCCTTATTAGCTACATTATCTTAGATTGATTTACCTAAGTAAGCCTCAGCTTCCTCTTCTGCAAAATAAAGGTTAAAGAAAAACTGTATTGTTGATGACTCAGAGTACAAAGTAGATGGAGGAAAGAAGTAGCATTTTTATAGTACTTCCTCCAGCAGGATGCTTATGCTTCCACTGTACAATTGGCATTCATATAAGAAACCAGTGCACCACCAAAACCATTTTAATGTTTGTGTGGAGATGAGATGCTCTATTATAGCAACAGGGATACAAAACTAACCTTATAACATGCAAAATAAAAATGTCATCATTTCTGCCTATAATAATAATGTATTATAAATACAGCAGCTAAACTGAACCACTGCAACAAAAAGAATAATAAAACTAATAATAAAAATAAAACATGAGAAAGGAAGTACAGGGCATGTTTCTTTAAAATAAGAATCAGATACAATGGGGAAATGTATAGAAATAACCAAGAAAGATTCAGAAAGTCAGTAAATGCAGGGCAATATAAATATTTTAAAAAGACAGAACTGTAGAATTTAGTACCACGTAAGTATTTGGTGATGAACTAGAGAAAAACCACATGTTTGAATACAGTTTCTAAAGACTCCATAGTCAAGGTGAACTATTTGCATGCATGTCCAGTTGCAAAACACAAAATACATAAAATATTCATGAATTTACAACAAAAATGTTGTCTCTGCCAATAAAGTGATAATATAGTGATTTTAATAAAATTAAATTAATGTTTTCTGTAAGACGAGTCTTAAATATGACAATAGACATTGTATGGACTGTCAGATAGGGTACACAATATGCAGATTTTTCCCAAATTTAATATCTTTTTTTGAAACATTTTGGGGGAATCAGTGTACATTAGAAGACCTTTTTTTAATTCATTAGTTTTGGTAGATTTGAATGATACTTGAGAATTGTAAGCAATTTTTATAAAAGATCTCTGATGTTAAGACACACACTCACCCACACACACTTTATACCTAATGCAGAAAAACAAGAAAGTAAGAACAAATGGGTCACACAAAAGTAGATCAGCATAGAAACCTGACAGAGACAAATCTTAATCAGTTCAAGTTAATAGATTTAGCTAATAGATAACCAGTATAGATTTGAAAAAATCATTGGAAACACAACTCTGTATAATATTTATAGTTTTCAATGTGCAGACATAGTTAAAGCATAGTAAATTCTATAAAAATCATGATTTTTAAACTCCTGAATTAATGCATTCCATTGGCTTTGTATAACTCTAATATTTTCTGAAGTCAGAATATTTCATACATTACCAAGATTGGAAAAACAGATATACATGGAGTAACATACAGTGGTAGACTGTATAATTTGTCCCAATTCTCCAACTTTTCTTGTGACCACACTTTCTGCTAAGTAACCTTTACTGTTCTCTAGCTCTGACTACCAGCTCAGCCATGTGATTTGTTTTGGCCACTGGTATATTAGCAAATGTGACAAAGCAGAAACTTGAAGAGTAACTATGTGATTAGGGTTACTTACTCTTGGTTCTCTGCATGGCTGGAAGAATATTGCTGGGCTACCCTACAGATAACAGAGCGAGTCACTCCAAGTAAGCCAGTCAAGGTCATTTTAGACCAGCCAAAAGTCAGTCAATCCCTAGATATGTGAGCGAGCTCAGCCAAGATCAGAGAAGCCTCACAGCCAATACCTGTCTAACCACAGACACATGAGCAAGCCCAGTAAAGCTCAGCTTGTCTAGATCAGCTAAACTCTTCCAACTTCTTTGTTTAACACTAAAGGATTTTGTTAATTTTATACACGGTATTTCTTTGGCAATACATAACTGATAGGCTGAATAATTCATTATATGAACCAGGAAACACTGACAAATAAAAGGGGATGCTATGTATTACAGGAAATAGGCCCCATTCCGCACAAAACTAGGGGAATGTTTGCTTCACTTACAATAAATCTCTGAGTATTTTGAAAACGAAAGTCAAAGATACCATATCTCAGTAACAGATTTCCTGGGGAATGGACAATACAAAATAAATTTTATCTACATATACAGTCTGCAGGTGATAAAATTTTAAGCATAATGCTTATTCAACATTTATTCATATTACAAAAGGTATAAGAGAACTACATAAAGTCATGCAATGGGTCAATAGTGAAAATACACAAATGACTTGAAGAATGATAAATGCCTATTGATATATGGCCTCAGTGTGGAAGACAATGAGATGGGATTTGTCTTGGACTAAATTGGACAATATACTCCCTATTTTAAAAGAGCAACTATTTATGGGCTCCTGGGTGGCTCAGTCAGTTAGGCATTCCACTCTTGATTTCAGGATTGTGAGATCAAGACTCACATCAGGATCTGTGCTAGGAATGGGACCTGCTTAAATTCTCCCTCTTTCTTTCTCTTCCTCTCCCTTGGCCCATCCCCACCCTATCTCCCTCCCTCTCAAAGAAGAAGAAGAAGAAGAGAAGAGGAAGAAGAAGAGCAAGAACAAGAACAAGAACAAGAAGAACAAGAAGAAGGGCAACTACTTAGCTTCTGTTACTTATTTCCAGGTAAAATATAAACACAATGTTGCTGGATGTTTTATTGTAACCCAAAAATTCAGGTTTTACATGAACATGGCAAAGTTATTGGTTTTTTTAAGTGATAAAGTTTCAATTAAAAAAAAAAACTGTGTAGTCCACATACTAAGCATGTCTACAAGTCAAATTTAGCTTATTTGTTACCATTTTGTGACCTTAAAGCTCTTACCAAGAGAAATGTGTAAGTAGAATAGTTTCTAAGTATGGACTTCTAAAAGATTTCACTTTGCTCTTTGGAAACAAATAGTACTAAATTAAAAATAGTACCTTCTATTGACATTCCATCATGTTACTACTCTGACCTTTGATTAACATAAGTATTAAAGAGTATAAGAAATGGATATCCAGGTCTAAGTGTCTTCTTAGAATACTCATCTATTACTATCTTAGAATACTCATCTATCTACTAGGTGACAGTATTAGCACAAATATTATGGTTTAAAACAATGTGCATTTTTATCATGGTTTCTATAAATTAAGATTCTTAACACAGTTTAGCTATGTTCTCTTCAATATTGGAATCAAGATATTGGCCAGGGCTCTGGTCTTATGTGAGTCTTGACTAGAGGAGGATCCGCTTCCAAGCTCACTAGATTCTTGGCAGAATTCAGTCCCTTGCATGTGTAGGGCCAAGGGCTCCATATTCTTGCTGATTGTCGGTCACAGTCTGCCCTGGCTCCAGAACTACTCACAATTCTTTGCCACATGGGATTACTCAAGATGGCCACTTGAGTTTCAAATCTAGCAAAGGAGAGAGAGTCTCCAGGAAGACAGATGCCACAATACTATGTACAAAATCATATAATCTAATCCTATGCATCCTCTAATCTTTGCTGACTCTGTTGGTTAGAGACAAGTCACAAGTCATACTCTAGGTGAGGAGACCAGACAAGGACTTGCACATCAGAAGATGAGAACCATGAGTGTTATCCTAGAGTTTATCTACCACACTCCCTCAAACAAGAATGAGACTTATTAAGGTAATATATTCTTTAAAAAAAAAAAAAAAAAGAACTTCATTGAGTTAATGGCAACACAGTTCAAATAAAATAATGGCATGGTGATCTGATAGCTGGTTCGACATGTGGTCACTTATACAAATGACCTTCTGCTTGCTGCACAGTAACTTGTTCACATTTCCTACCTGAAGGTTTAAATGATGTGTCTCAATGATTCTAAACTGTTTTAAGACTTAGACACATTTTATCGTAAGGAGAATTTTGCTATATTCATAATCTTCAAAAATGTATCTCTTTTATAGGCCCTCTTAAAAATTTAATACTTTTATGCAGTACAGTCTACTGGGGCTACTGAAGACCAAGAAGGCATCTAGTTTCGTTCCAGCTATGAGGTGGTACCACAAAACCTAGTGAGTGGCAGGGAACTATAAGAGCTCTATGTCTAACTCATAGACCAGCTGTCATGATCTTGGAGATTAGATATAAAATGGGTGAAATATATAAATAGCAGTCTACATTTCAGAACATATTGAAATTTCATCCCCTCCTAATTAACCGCGGTGGAAGTTACTACTTGGCTCCCATTGAACAAATGTAACAAACTGTTGTCTGCTGGAACAAAATACAAATGTTGTCTACTGGTTCCTCTAACTTCTTCCACTGCAAAATTAACCTTCCCTCCTATCTTTCATTTATAAGGTGAAAACTAATTACTTTCAAAATTTCAATGGAAACATACAAACCTCTTTGGGTATTTCCCGACTCTTAAAAACTAAACCAAAATACACAGGTAATAAAAGCAGGCCTTGTTGCTATAGAAAAATTGCTCGAATAAGAATTTTGGTGTATTATTGTTTTTCAGTGATCCAATTATAGAGGGTAAAATTGGAACCTAAGTGAATAGCTATTTCATGTTGCTGTAAGTGAACTGCAAGTGTTCTCCATTTCAAAGTCACTTGACATAAAACTTACACATTCCAGACTTCTGGAACTTTCCACCTACTTATATCGCTGCCACTTACACATATCGTTAATCCATCAATAACTCTCAAGGTTGCAATAGCTGAATGGAAAAATGGCCAGGGTTCCCTTATTTCATAAATCTCAGGGTGCTTGTGATTCTTGAAAATACAGAACATATTTTTATTTGCTGTTTCAGAATGATTAATTTAGAAACAGATACTTTCAACTGGTGAGTGATTTAGTCTGGAGTTAGAATTAATATTCCACATTTTCTCATTTTGGGACAGAGAACTATTTACTAAAAGCATTTCAAGCAAAAGGAATTAATATACTTCTTCTGTTGACTTTCCACTTAATATTAAAAAAGAGAGCATTTATTAGGGAAAATATGATTTCACATTTACTCTAGATAGTTTTGTATATTGAAAGTTCCATGGTTTATTTTATCAAGGTTTATTTCCAGTAAATACTGAGTCATTTATATCACAAATATTGGGTTATTAATTTATTCACTAATCTGCCCCCAAAATGAGGGTCCCAAAGAAAAATAAAGCAAGTTCCTACAGACTAATAATATGAAAATGGAAATATTTGAAAACCAAAATTAATTTTAGATTATATTAATTACATTACTTCAGGGTTCCTGAAGGTGTATCACTTGAATGGTTAAGAACAAATATTCTGAGACAAAGGAAAATTATAAGGAAAAGAAAAAAAAGAAAGAACCTTGAGACAAAGTTAGAGAAAAAAACCTATCTCTAAAAAAGATATGCAATAAGAGATTCTGATTTTATTATCACTTATTTGAAGGAATGAACAAATAAATCCAGAATTGAAAAGAAGCCATTAGAAAGAAAAGGGGAAAATGCCAAATCATACCAACTGAAATAATTTCTTTACAGTTTGAGAAGAATAACAAATATAAAGGAAGTAGAGAGAAATGGGACATCTAGAAAAGTCCCAAGTAGAGGTTTCTATTTAAAAAGTGAAATAAGTACAAAAGAAAACAAATGAATGGAGCCTAGGGTCTTGGATCTTGCGAATAAAGGCATTTTCCCCAGGGAGCTTTCAAAGAGCTTTTGCTCCAACTATAACTCTCTGCTAATTAAAGCTTTTGCTCCCATGTAGTTGTCTCTAAGTTCCTTAACCTCTGCTATGGCACTGAAATCGGTGTTCAGGTTCATTTCTTGGATCCCAAATATATAAAAAGTCCCTTAGCTAGCTATACCCCAATATGTTCAATGTCACTTCTCTAGTGTGAAACCCTTGCATGATTCACTTGGTAAACATAAGATCTTGAAAACTTTCTGAGAATAAGTGAAAATTGTGAGGAACAAACTTATTAGGGACCTCCCTACAGTGAGTTGCCTAGAGACTTTGTTCACAAAAGAGAAACCAGTGCACTCCATAAATGAGCACTAGAGTTTTTCAATTTATTTATTGGCATTGCCAAATTGGTGTGGCGATATAACATCTATAGCTTTCAAACCATCTATCATCACGATTGATACTTGGAAATCACTTCATTTGGAACTTTCATTTCCAAGAGTCACTTTCTCTCTCTCTCTCTCTCACTCTCTCTCTCTCTCTCTCACACACACACACACACACACATTTTTGTACTTGTTTTTGCTAATAAACAACATACAGATCACATTTCCCATTTCATTTCTGTAGACAACATGTAGCTGTGTGAAGAATTTCAAATTCAATCTGAGAATTTTGTATAGGAGAATCTTGACACATTTATATACATCATCATATCAGATACATTGGTCTTAATTTAATTTAATTTTTTCTTATTTGTGTTATGCTGCTTATGTGTCCTACCAAGTTTTGTTATTTGCTCTTCAATTTTTTAACCCCTCTAGAAATTTGAAAGATACAAATCCTATTCTTTTTTATACGAATACCTCTTTTACCCTTTTTCTGCTTGCATGTATGCTAAAGTGAATAATAGATATCGGGCCCTTACTATGTGTTGAGCACTAGGGTATATATTTAGCTCACAGTGAATCCTGTATTCATAAAACCTATGAAATGGCTAACTCTTCTTCCCTACTTGACAAATGCAGGACTGATGCTAAATAACCTATCCTGATTCAGAAAGTGTAAAAACATCCAGAGTTTGTTTTTTTAACATTAACTAATTGTCAATGTAGAGTGAATAAAAGGCTAGAATACACCTAAAGAATTCAGAAGGAAACTAGGCTGGGGGGATAGGGTGAAGGGGAATGCTGTCTTTTCACTCTTAGTTTGAAATAGTATTTCATTGTGTATGTCTTCCATATGTATACTTTAACTAATTCTCCATTTGTCATTTGTTTTACTTCCCTTTATTGGGTTTTCTTTCGTTACAATCATAGTAATTTTAAAACTATTTTTTCATTGTGACCTTTGATAATATTTTCAAATGATATTCCACATTACATTATTTTTAAAATAGTCCCCTATAATTTATTTTCTAAAATTTATTTTTGATCTTTTAAAAAATATTTTATTTATTTATTTGACAGAGAGAGAGATCACAAGTAGGCAGAGTAGCAGACAGAGAGAGAGGGAGAAGCAGGCTCCCTGCTGAGCAGATAGCCTGATGTGGGGCTCGATCCCAGGACCCTGGGATCATGACCTGAGCTGAGGCAGAGGTTTAACCCTCTGGGCCACCCAGGAACCGCTATTTTTTATCTTTAAATAAAATATTGAATATCCTTAACATTTGCTTTACTATAGGATATAAGACAAATATTAACTTTAAAAATAAATTGCCATGTGATGTTTTTACAAAATAATTTGTCTCTGAATAATATATATGATGTATATACATATATAAAAATATGTGTATGTATATATACACATAAACATATAATAGTATGGAACTACTTCTTAAGTCTACAAATAATTCTATTAATTTGTCAGTAATCTGATATTACTATCATGCTACTTTTAATTACCTTAGTTTTATAATACCTTTTAAGAATAGTTAATAAGTTCTTATTACACTCCATTTTAAAAGTTTTCCTAGGGGTACCCAGGTGGCTCAGTAGGTTAAGCCTCTGACTCTTTTTTTTTTTTTTTTTTTTTATTTTATTTTTTTTCGGTGTTCCAAAATTCATTGTTTATGCATCAAATACAGTGCTCCATGCAATACACACCCTCCATAATACCCACCACCAGCCTCACCCAACACCCCACCCCCCTCCCTTCCAAAACCCTCGGTTTGTTTCTCAGAGTCCACAGTCTCTCGTGGTTTGTCTCCCCCTCTGATTTCCCCCAATTAACTTCTCCCCCCATCTCCCCATGTCCTCTGTGTTATTCCTTATGCTCCATAAATAAGCAAAACCATATGATAATTTACTCTCTCTGCTTGACTTATTTCACTCCTCATCTCTTCCAGTCCTGTCCGTGTTGATACAAAAGTTGGGTAAAGCCTCTGACTCTTGATTTCAGCTCAGGTCATGATCTCAGGGTCATGAGATCAGCCTGCATGGGGCTCTACACTCACTGCAGGAGTCTGCTTGGGCTTCTCTCTCTCACTCTCCCTCTCCTTCTCCCCCTCCCCCCTCCACTGGCTCAAGCTAAATAAATAAACAAACAAACAAACAAACAAATAATAGTGCAGAGAACAATGGGGGATGGGAGGGAAAACTGAAAGGGAAGAAGTAAGAGAGGGAGACAAACCATGTGAGACTCTTGACTCTGGGAAACAAATAGGGTTTGATAATTCACTGATGGGCATTACGAAGGGCACATGATGTGATGAACACACAACTAATGAATCTTTGAACATTATATCAAAAACTAATGACATATTTACTATATGTTGGCTGAGCAATCTAAATTTAAAAATATATATTTTTTTAAAAAAAGTTTTCCTGGCTATTCCAGATTATGTACTCTACTAGATGCACTCTAGAATATTAACTTGAAGAATCATTTTAGGAATATTATTACAAATAGCATTTTAATGTACCTTTAAACCCATTATTTTCAGAAACATTAAAAAATATATTTGACATGTTAGTAGGAAAGGTATAAACCTAAAGATTAATTTAGAAAGAATATATGACTAGGATTTGTTTTTCTTTAATTAGAAATGTTATTAGATTTATAGATGTGGAAATAACTTTAGACCAATCATGATGATGCTGAGGACAGGATAAGCATCTCAGGGCATGTGGCTACATGGTAAAGAGTGATGTGACCGGAAGAGCTAGGATCCTGTTAGAAAGGAAGAAGGGAATGAGATGCTTTAGAGGCAACTGGCAATGTGCGCCACAACGTGAAGGTAAAACAAAGACTGAAATCGTGTTTTGGATTCAACAACCAGGCCATCTGTGAACATAGCAAATAAGGAGTCACACTGGAATGGATGAAAGAGAGAATGGGAAGTGAGGAACTAGAGTCGGAGAATTAATGACATTTTCAACAAATTTTGCAAAGGATACAATGGCAAGGTAGAAGTAGAGGAGAGGAGGTCAAGGAGGGGCAAACAGCAGGGCTGGGAAGACAAGAGGGATTTAGACCAGATGTGGAAGATGTGGCTGCTGCTAGCAGGATTCACAGATACCTCCCATGGCAGTGTAACGGTGAGAATATGGATTGAGATGAACAGCTATTTCAAATCTGTGTGGGAACATGCAATTATTCTTATGTGGTGATAGAGTGTTATTTTATGAAGTGTAGGGGAGAGTCATTAGCAGAGACTAAAAAAGGCAGCAGTGGTCAAAGATGTGAGGGAAGCAGAAAAAGGATCAGATGGTCAATGAGAGTAGAAAAGGTTTCTTGCCAGGGAAGGCAGATAAGGAATCCAGATGGTGTTGAATGCACAGTTGGGATTGTATGCAATGGGCTTCCAAGTTTTGAGCATTTGGTTTTGCTTTTTCTCTCTCTCTCTTTTTTTTTTTTCTTTCAGTCAGCAGGAGTATGTTACCAAGAAAGTATGTTGTGTGTGTGTAGGTGTGTGTGTTTTTAATAACTCTACATGTGTGTACCATTGTGTGGTTTCTAAATCCCCAGAAAAGTATTTTTCACTTTCTTAGACATACCAGTCAATGAGGCTAGACATACATATTTTTTTCTTCAAAATTTCCTCCTTAAAGCATGAGTTGGAAGAGTATAATTTGGAAACAACCTAGTTTTAGTCTTTTCTGGATATTTGCTTTCACATTAATAAATTAATATGATACTTGATTTTTCTAAGTATAGGTCTGCATCTGTTCATTTTACCTGATACAAGATTTCATTTTGCTTATATTATTCCTTCTTCAGAAAAGCTTTAATCTGCTTTATCTACTATATCTCAATTTATTCATCTGTTCTATCAATCATTAGTATGACTTACCTGCCATATGTTACTATGGAAGAAGCTATGAGAGAGTGAGAATAATCACAGTCATTTGACTGTAGTTCAAACCCCAGCATTCTTTATACATGACTAAAGTCTGTGCCCTAAACCAGTGTTTCTCAGGATTTGGTGTGTGTCAGAATCTCTTGGAGCACTATTGAAACACAATGGCTGGATCCCATCCACACTTTCTGATTCAATAGATTTCAGGTTAGGGCTAAGAATTTGCATTTCTAACAAGCTCCCAGGGGGGTCACTAATACTGCAGCTTTGGGGACTACACTTTTACTGTTCTAAACCATTAAATTGTTTTGCTTCATCAAATTAGAGTAAAGAAATAGGAGAGGAACTGTGTTGGCAGTATTTTTAAAATTGTACTGAATAAAGTTCAAAGGCTTTTTTAAATTCTTCTGTATCTGGAATATGGTGATTTGTGGGAAACTTTACAGAGGGGTTAAGATTCAAGCTAAGCCTTGAGGAAGATGCATGACTTTCTAACATTGCAAATTATTGAAAACTAGAATGGCCTGCCTTTGAAGGCAGAGAGATACCTATCTATGGTGATGTTGAGGAAGAGATGGATAAGCTACTGCCATGGATGTTTTTGGAAGAGTATAATCAGATATCAGATGTGTTGCACCAGACATCATCTGAGGCTCTTTTCAATGTTGCTGTGCACTTGTGTAAAGAAAGAGAAGAACATAAGAATTAAGCAAATGGAGCAGTTCAAATCCCAACTCCACAGTCAATTAGCTCTGTGAGGCTGGGAAGAATATTTTTTTAACCTTTCCCAATTTCCTTCTGTTAATTTACTATGGCTGCTGAATAAGGAGTCCCAACCTGAAAACCTAAATAATAGAAACATGTCTCACAGCCCTAGAGGCTAAATGTTTGAGGTCAAGGTGTTGATGGGACTGTGCTCTTTTTCAAGTAAGGGAAGGATGTGTTTTGGGTTTCTCTTCTAGCTTCTGGTAGTTCCTTGGCTTGTGGCAACCAACATGGTATTTTCCTTGTATGTCTGTCTATATCCAAATTTCCCCAATCGTATTGGGTTAGGGACCCACTCCACTCCAGTATGACCTTACTTTTACTAATTCACCTGCAGTGACCCCACTTCCAAATAAGTTAACATTCTGAAGGAGGTTAAGTCTTCCACACATGAATTTTGGGGGTATACAATTCAAATTAGAACACCCTCTTACTTTCCTATAAAAGAGGTTAAAGTTATCTTACTGGGGCGCCTGGGTGGCTCAGTGGGTTAAGCCGCTGCCTTCGGCTCAGGTCATGGTCTCGGAGTCCTGGGATCGAGCCCCGCATCGGGCTCTCTGCTCAGCAGGGAGCCTGCTTCCTCCTCTCTCTCTGCCTGCCTCTCTGCCTGCTTGTGATCTCTCTGTCAAATAAATAAATAAAAAAAATCTTAAAAAAAAAAAAAAAAAAAGAAAACCTTAAAAAAAAAAAATAAAAAATAAAAAATAAAGTTATCTTACTAATAAGATCGTTGTGGAAATTAAATGAGAAAATGTGTGTAAAGTTCTTTTTCACAGGAGTTTTTCAATACATTTTATTATTATTATTATTATTATTATTATTGCCATTATTACTATCATTAAATTGTATCCACTCGTGTCCAATATCCTTGAAGTAGTCATCTTTTTCCTGTTTCCCATCTGCATTAAAGCCCCAATATCATCCATAATTCCTTCTAATATATTAAAGATAGAGAATTTTTTAAAAAGATGTACTGGAAAAGAATGATTACATACCTTTGTTCATTTGTGATTTATTCCTTCTTGCTTGTGGAAGGATTTGGATGTGTTTGAGCCATTCTATTCAAGTAGAGCACCAATGCCTGTGGGTGGCCCATTCAGAAAGAGCAAACTCCAGGGCAAAGGGCTACTCTCTCTCTATAGTAGACCAGCACTTGTTTCTTTTCCTTCCTCTTTTCTTATGTATTTATTTAATTTTTGCCCTGTTTGCTGCCAAAGGTGTCTGGGATGATGAGACCCTGTGCTGGGCATCTGACCAGCGGGAACAAAATCAATGCTGAGAGCAGATTCTAACAGTTGAATGAGCAGTTTACAGGTGGTAATGACTTTCAGTCACAATTTGTGTGAAGCCCAATGCCATGCTTCACGGTGCTAGTCCATTACCAATCTTCCTGTGTTCTCAGTCTACTACTAATTTAACTCACAAAGTTCCCTTTCACTCTCTCCTGCTTGCTCTTATTCTCTTTCTTATTAAATTATGGTGACTTTGGTTAGGGCCTGAATAGAAGTTCGGTACAGGACAAGGCAAAATTAAGTTGCTGTTCTAATACCACCTGCATCTGAGGCTTTTGGATTGAAGGAAGGGTTGACATTCCACAGGCAGGAATGCATTTTTACCATAGCAGTGCAGTATTTTGGTTAGCTTTCTAAGGTACCTGGTCTCACATCCCCTACTCAATGTAAGAACGGAAGAAGGATATGAGGGAACACCATGTGTTTATTTCTATGAATAGTACCAAGCATCCCCCTCCTTACCTACCACTTTCTACAATGAGAGGCATAAAATTAATCTGACCTGAAAGAAAAAAGAAAGAAACTATTAAATCAAAATGGAGGCATGTTTTCATATATCCATTTTTTATTATATTGAAAGGGGAAATTAGGGGAAAAGAATCAATCCAAGTATTTATCTGGAAAATACCACTTATTAAGCATCTATACTGTATAAAAGCTAATTTTCCCTCCACACACTGCAAGTTCCTATGTTATTTGTATTTCGCAGATAAGAAAACAGAGATTTAACACATTTAAGTGACTACCTACAGTTGTTACATCACTGTTAAACAGAAGAGCTGGGATTTCATCTTCAACTCCTAGATGGGTTCCCTGAAGGCTCCGCTCTAGAGATAGTTTGCTGATACAACCTAATACCTATGCTTTGGCCATATTGTAGATGCCCAGAACATATGGTATACTTGGTTTTATCAAATCATAGTGCTTTCCAGGCACAGCAACGATGCCATCAATAAAGACCTACGTGCTTTTCTTGGTATCTGTTCCTTTAACTTACCCTCCTGTCTGGACAAACTAGAGAGAGGCAGGTCTAGGTGAGATTGCTAGATTCTGTGTGTGACCAAGCTAAGGAGGCAAGCATTCATTATAGCTTCCAATTTCATACCTCCAACAGAGCCCAGAATATCCATATCCAAGTCAGCTTTAACCTGTTTCCAGCTCAGCTACCCTGCCTCCCACAGTTGACTGGAAACATACCTATGGTCATTTAATTTTATATGTATGTACACACACACACACACACACACATATAGTCTCCATAATAAATTGATATTTTTTCTCAGTCAGACCTTTAGTCATCTTCTATCCCAAATTTGGACATTTGATCATCTATGTCTTTTATATTTTTTTATTTTTTTTTAAGATTTTATTTATGTATTTGACAGACGGAGATCACAAGTAGGCAGAGAAGCAGGCAGAGAGAGAGGAAGAAGCAGGCTCCGTGCTGAGCAGAGAGCCCGATGTGGGGCTCCATCCCAGGACCCTAGGATCATGACCTGAGCCGAAGGCAGAGGATTTAACCCACTGACCCACCCAGGTGCCCCCTATGTCTTTTATTTTATCTTGAAAAGTGCTACCACATAATTTTTACCATGATGGCATTTGATTGTGTTCTGTCCTCCTCTATTGTTTCTAAATATATGATTATTAAAATTATGACACTTCAGCTAAATAATGATCTGGGTAGTGGGCAAGAAGTGAATTATCACAAGTTTCTTTTTCCTTATGAAATTTAGCACAGTTATATTTGTAAAATTGGTCCAGTGTGAATTGAATTTACACAAACATTTTTACTCATATGACCCAGTGCTTGTCCATACTCCTTTTGCCACTTGCTTTTACTAGATAGTGGAAATAAAGCCAGGGCAGGCTATGGATGGCATGAAGTCCTATGGATGAGGAGGGGCTCTTGGCACCTGTTGCATTTTGCTAGTTGACAGAGGAGCTGGAGTATCCCAGGAAGCCTGAGACCCTTAAGAACCCCAGTGAGTGAGGAAATGCTGACTATCTAGCTTCTTTCATCAGCTTTTGTACACAGGGCTCCACAGGAGAATTGCACCCTCAATCCTTCAGTGGCATCTATATCACCTAAGGAGTTTCCTTCTTCCCTACACATCTAGTATTATGTGACCTAAGTAACATCCTTCAGTGAACTGAGGCAACAGTCACCAGAATTATTTTTGGGGGTGTGCAGTTTAGATGAGGGATCCCAACTGAGGAGGTAAGAAGAGATATAGTGTATGTCTATCAACATTTCACTCTCCAAAAAATATATGGAGATGAGATCATTCGAGGAGGAAAACACTGACCTCCAATTTAGGAGCAAGTGGAAAGAATTTGTTTCTTCCAATCTAAGTTAGCTTTTTGAGACTTTTACTCCTAGGGGGAGCCACTTAGTAGGTCTTCCCATTCCCCATACTGTCTTTTCTCTCATTAAGTAAAGAAATGTCCACATAGATATATGATCATATAAATATGACCAATAAGGGAGGTGATCAACCCCAATGGACACTGTCAGTGATGCTGAGATCATTGTTAAATAATACATGTATATTCAAAGAGAAAAGAGAATTTTGGTAAAGAATTTACAGGTGAAAATTGTCATAAAACAACATTGGCTTTTTTTTTTTTTTTAAGCTACAGATTGAGATGTCTCCAGAACAGGCTGTTTTAAAGTGTTTTCTCATTCTGAGAAAAGGTCATAGTTGTAATAGTTACGGTTATTCCCTCCTTTTGTCATAGTAGATTTACAGGTTTTATTAGGTGAAATGTGATAAATAACAAAACAATAGGAACAATTGATCCCAGATTTGGAGAAGACATATAGTTTCAAGTTTCTAAATCATCTTTATTAACCATGTGACCTTAGGCAAATCTCTCAATTCCTTTTAGCCTTTGCTTCTAAAACTATAAAACAGGAACCCTCAATCTCAAGGATTAGGGTGAAAATTGAAAGATGACATATAAGCCAGTCCTGTGTATTCCCCCCCAAAAAAGCAGGGACACCTGGGGGACTCAGTGGGTTAAGCCTCTGCCTTCGGCTCAGGTCACGATCTCAGGGTCTTGGAATCAAACCCCATATTGGGCTCTCTGCTCAGCAGGGAGCCTCCTTCCCCTTCTCTCTCTCTGCCTGCCTTTCTGCCTACTTGTGAGCTCTGTCTGTCAAATACATAAATAAAATCTTAAAAAAAAACAACAACAGTTATGAAGTCTACCAAGATTTGCTGATTAAAGTGGGAATATTTTAATTTATTTGTATTTTGTGCTCTACAGATATTTTATCCATTTCACACCCTGAAATAAGCCAAAGAACATTATGTGACTTGCCAAAGGTCAGAAAACAGATACATAGTTGAACCTGGACTCCTCTCTTCTGGCTGATTCTAAAGCCCACTCTTTGTCTTCTCTACACTGTATAACTGCTTTAGCTATCTAACTTTATAATACCTTCATCCATTGAGCTTTTGTGAATCGTTCGCATCAGAAAGTAGACTATGAGGGCCACCAACTGAAATACAAAGTGAGGAATGAAGGCAGAATCTTGGAATCAGAACATTCTGTCAAAGACATCTGGGTGAACTCCTTGTCTTATGTAAAGCTCACCAAACCATTCCAGACACATTGTCAGGGATGGAATTAACTGCTCTGCTAACTCCTCCTCCGCTTAACCACGCTTGCTACCCCCCGAGTTCCTCCTTACATCATTTGAATCCCCTCCAGCTGCAATTTATGCCCTTCTTCTCTTATTCTTGCCTCATCAGAGAAGGAGAACAGCTGGTCACCATCCTCTATATAATCACACTTGGGATAATGAAGGTGGTTACTGAGTCACTCTTCAACAATGCCAGTCCAGGTCTTGCTACACAGACCTATCTACCGGGGAACTGACAAAGATGGCAAGTGGAGGAAGATACATTTAAAACCTATTCACACCTAGTAAAATACGGAACAGGAAAACTGATTTAGGAGAGAATATTTTCCTCATTATTTTACCACAGCTCATGTTCTGCAATTGTTTAAAATCTGAAGCCCATTCCATAATGACTAATGATATGATTTTTCATACAATTTGGCTCTAGCTTTATCTGGGTTTGAGATAATTAAGTCAGGAAATCCAAGGTGAAAAAAAAAAAAAAGTGTGTGTTGGGGGAGTGGGGGGGTCGTTGGACAAGTTCCAGCAGGATATTTGGTTCAAGGCACATGTGTCTGAAATTAAATTTGGGAGTTAGACTGTGCTATCCTTAAATCAAGACAGCAAATGAAAGGGAACCTTCTGTGTGCTAAGAAAAGGGACTATGTAGGCTGCTGCCTTGCGGGAATTGCAGGGAACAGGGATAATTCCCAGAAACTACCCAGATTGACAGAGCGGCTGTTTGGCACACTAGAGTGAGGGAACGAGAATGGAAGGCTCCCTATAATTACCTTGTGCATGTTCCTGAGAGATCACCTGTGTGCCCAGTGGATTTGAGCAGGTACAGTTGCTGGAGTGCACAGGAAATAAGACACTGCTTAAATGGAGTGATTTTTAAGGGGAGCAAGCCCTCCAGTTAGAAATCATTGGGATATATACTGCTTCACTCATTACAGCTTGATTTTTTTGATACCTTAAAAAAAATTGCTGCTTCTCATCATCTTTAATTGAAAAGTAATATTTTCCATCAACAAACAAATCCACTCACGTCGTCCCAAAAGCATGATTCTGCAAGGATAGGAATGACATGCAGTCTCCATTTATGACTCCGGATCAGGTGGGCAAATGTTCGAACAATTCGTTCCTTCATTTATTCATTCACTCATTCAGTCATCAGTACAAAGGGAATAAAAACACCTTTGACAAGGTTCTATGAGATCTTGAGCTTGCCTACTTACATAATCTCATTTCCCACTACTTTCCCTTTCATTATATATCAGACATATTGGTTTTTGCTGTCTTTTGGTCAAGCCAAGCTCATTCCTTGGTGCATTTGGATTGTGTCCGCTGTCTTTTCTCCTCCTAGATCTTTTCATGCTGTCTCTTCATGAACATTCAAATATCAACTTGCTCTTCTTCCATGACCATGGATCTAAATGTAATATGTTGACGCTTCCATCCTTTAGTTCTAATTCTCTACCCTGTTACTCTATTTTTATTTTATTTTTTCATAGAATTTGTTTTTAACTTCTGTAATACAAGTACCTATAACAGTGTTTGGCTCACATATGAACTAATTAAATATTAATTTATCTCAGGTATTTATGTATTTATTATCTTCCACTTCCCACGAGAATGTACTCTTCATGAAGGCAGAGATTTTTTTTTTCATGTTCACTGCAACTTTCCCAATGTCAGAACAGTGCTTCGACGAAAGTAACACCTCAGTAATTTCAACAATTATTTGCTGAATCTTGTTGTGGTAGGCATTTACATGTGAAGACTGTAAATGCAGTTCAGAATAGTAGATGCTGTGATTTTGCTTTTGTTTAAGTACCTTTTATTCTTATACATCTAAGATGGGGAACCTGAGCTTACAGAGATGGAAGTGGACTCATCATTCTGTGTTCATGAGGAAGAGGACCCCACTGTGTGAGTCAGCCCTAACTATTCTCTTTGCTCTTCTATTTCAACACCACTAGTACAAACAAGTCTTGGTTGTCTGGAGGTAAAACTGGAGGCCATGCTTGAAGTCTGTATTAGAGGAGCAGTTATAAATATCCAAAAGGTCCTGAAATGTTAGGAAGGAGTCATAAGAAAATACAGGTGAAGAGAGTAGAGTCAGACAAACGTTAGTAGCAATGTCTTCAGTGAAGTATAGTAAAAGCCTGTCAAGACCTGCAACTATAGGAAGCAGGTAAACTCAAAAGGAGAGATCAAATTGATTTTGACAGATAAGGGCTTCTGGAGTATAATCCCTCTTCAAGATCCAGAAGCTCCTTTACCTGTCCTTCTTTGTCTATCTAAAAGGAACCAAATGTTTCTGACATATATACTCTATTATCAGAATACTCTATTATCCTATCTAAAATAAATGATGTGGTCATTTATTTTAAAGAAATGATCTTCTAAATATTAAGTAAGTACCAAATCAGAGTCAAACATAGTTATGGAAAATAAAAATTGTATGTAATATATATATATATACATATACACATATAATGTGTGTCTCTCTCTCTATATATAGATATGTGTACATATACCCTGTGTCATCTTTAATATTATTATCACAGTTTATTATTACACAGAAGAATATTTCTTTCATGTCAATCTACATCATTACACTATAATAATGTCAGGGACATATTTTAATTATCATTTATTCCTTGATTAGTTATTTAAAGTTAATTCAGCAAGTATTTATTGTTTTTTTGTTTATGATAGGCACCATGATGATTCTTGTGTAAATATAGTCTCTGTACCACAGAGTTTATGTTTTTGCTGAAGGAGGTAAAAATTAAGTAATATAGGATGATAGTAGATATTGCTAAGTGCCTCATAGGAAATAAGAAGCCCTGACATGATCATGACTGGGGAAGGGATGAAAGCACCACTGAAGATAAGAGATTTGGTCTCAGCAGAATTCAAGTTGAGGCTCAAAGGTTGAAAAGAAACCAGAAAGATTGCTCCAATCTTAAAGACAAGTGCAAAGACTACAAGGTCCAAATGGGCTTGACCTGGTCAAACAACTGTAAGGAGAACAACTAGACTGCAGCCTCATGAGCAAAGAAGAGGTAGCAAATGATGTTAGAGAGATGGCCAAAGGAAAAATCAAGCTAAGTTTTGTTGGATCTTATTCTAAGTACTTTGGGAGCTTTTGAGCTGGGGGAAAATTTATATGATTCATGTTTTTCAAAGGATTCATCTAATTAAAATAGAAGAAATGATAGGAAGGTAAGATGGAAAAACCAGTTTTAGGCAAGACCATATTGGAGGTGACCAGGTAAGAGAGAAGAGTGGTTTTAGCTTTGATATGCAATGAAGATGGAGATAATACTTGTAGAGTACACTGAGAGTTTAGATATAGGAATATGGGTAACTACTAGGTTTTGACTTGAGCATCTGGTTTGATGGTGATGTCACTTATTTATAGGGAAAACACTGACCTGAGTGAGAAACAGGTTGGGATGTTAGAGTAGTCATTAATACCATTCTTAATAAATTTCAGAGTTCACACTACCTAGATATTTGTCATATGTATATGAAGCTCAGAATGAGTTTGGGCCAGGCATATATAATTGAGAGTCATAAGTATAATATTTAAAGCCATTGACTTGGAGATGATCATCAGTAAGAAGGTGTTGAGAGAGAAGATACTAAAACCTGGAAGCAATCTTGAGAATAACAAATATTTAGAGGTCAGATAAACATAAGGAATATGTAAAAATTTATAACAAGGAATTATCAATTGGATAAAAAGGAAAATTATAAGAATATGGAATCACAGGAATTGAGAGAATCTTTCAAATATATGGGGGTATTTATTTCTATTGAATAACAATAAAATGTGTAAAAGACTGAGGACAAATATTTTATTTATTTGTTAGTGTGGACGTCATTGTTGTCTTGATATGTACATTTCAGCATGTCAGTGAACACCTAAACACATCTGAATCAAAGTACTGAATGTTAAATCTTTAAAATGGTCAGAGAGGAAGGATAGATTTTGTTTGCAAATGAAAGAAGGATGATTAGTTATACTCACTGCTGAATTTCAGAAGCAGCTTGGAAGCCTGAATTCTCAGAAGCAGCATTAGAAGCCTAAATTCAAAGAATAATATCTACAAAGTTAGTAAAGATTTCAATTCTAGTGAAACTATCACTTAGGAATGAGGACTAACAACCCACCCATTACAATAGCTATTAAAATTAATGAGTTTTGGTGAGGATGTGGAGAAATAACACTTGTGCACTGCTGATGGAAATATAAAATGGTGCAGTCACTAAGGAAAACAGTATAGTGGTGTCCCCAACCCCCCGAAATTGAAAATGTAATCATCATATGATCCAGAGGTTCCACTCTGGGATATATACCCAGATGAATTGAAAGCAGGAACTAAAATAGAGATTTGTGTATCTATGTTCATAACAACATTATTTGCAAAAGCCAAAAGTTGGAAACAATCCTAGTATCCATCTATTGATGGATAGATAAATAAAATGTTGTATGTTGTATGTATATACCAATTAAGATGTTTTAAAATAATGTTGACTTTCTGAACCTCTAAAATTTCTCCAGGATCCCCAGGAGGTTTACTGGCCATACTTTGAGAACTGCCAGTATAAAATGTTCTTAATATGAAACATTAGATACAATGTTTATCCTAATAATGATGTAACACAATCATGACCAAAGGACTCTCCATGTGTTTTCAACATTCCTTTAAATCTTCACAACAACTTGATAATGTAAGTACCATTGTTCCACCCCTCCCCCTTTTCATAAACTCCTCATATTCAGGGAATACAACGTATGCTGTATATAAAGTAAAGCATGATAGCTTATAAAGTGTGAATTGTAAAGTAAATTAGCCTGCCTGACTGCCTATAAGCAGAACTGGAACAACCTTGCCTAACACTCTTGAGCTAACTGGTCTCAAAATCTTTTCCAATGATTAATAGATTCTCTTCATTAGTGCTTAAAAATTTAATTTGTTTATTTCCCCTAATTCTGCTGTAGGCATGGCACTGGGCTCTTTGTTATTTGTTGGAATTACTCTTTCCATTGTTCTAAGAACTAATCATTCTTTGTAATAGTACTGAATCTTCACTCCTTACCTGCTCAGGTGTTTTGGGTGTATTTTGTTTTTTGTTTTTGTTGTTTGTTTTTGTTTTTGGTATCACCTCCAACAGTCATGCTGATGGGGGCTAAAGGAAACACCCACATACCATCCTTATATTAGGATTCCTCAAAGAGTAGTTTTTATTGCTAATGTTTATAAAATCTTATTTATTTCCCTCTTTCATAATGTAAAATGTGCCCCTAAGGGTCCTAAGGGCTGGGTGAGAAGACAATTGGGAGTGGTATTAAATATTCTGACTAAATGAATGTGAACACTACCATGTGTATTTTAGCTGGAAAACAAAGCGAAATATATAAGCTAATTATTTTACAAATACTCAAGCCTGGAATCTTTATACAGTTTTAGTGCAGTACCTTACAAATGTGGAGATTTAATAACATCGAGGAACAAGTGCTATATAAATTGGAAAAGTCTTGGTTAGTTTTGCTCCAAGTAAGGTCCTCAATCCACTTCATCAGGACTCCCGGCATGATCATCAATTTCTTAAAAATAGAAATTTGGAGCTACAATTTGCCAGAGATACAGACTGAATGGATCTGAGGTGGAGTTCATACGCTCACATATTTAAAAGTTTCCTCATGCCATTCTTAGGTAGGCAATACTTTGAGTACACTTGATCTAGAGGATAACATCTTCGCATATCCTAATGACACTCGGAGCTCTTATTTACCAGGAAGTGTTCTATGTGTTTGAAAATGTGATCTTGGTACGCGGCAGAATCAGGTGAATCCAGGCTGCCTCTGGGGTCTGCTCTAAACTACCTAATTCTATTTCCTTTAACTTCATATAAAATGCCTCAATTATCAGACATCTGCAGTGGAATAAACCAGAGCAATGAAATGCATTTTCTTGAATTGTCTTTTCTAGTACTTTGAAATAACCTGTCGGCAAGATACCCTGAGTTGAATCTAAAGCACTTAATAAACATATGTGGATTAACTCATCACTGAGAATTGTGTGGGAGCTTTCTAAATAATTTCTAAAATATTGGATATAGGAAGGTATAATAGTAGAAGGGAAATAACCCAAGGGTCAGGGCCCATCATGCTGGAAAGCTAATCTCACAAATACCAGAAGGCAGTGTGACCGCCCCAGTGATTTTTGGTACCAAGAAGGAAATATTAATTGTGGCTATGGGGACGCTTCCCATCCTTTCAGTCTTCCAACAGAGAGACATGTGCATGAACCACCTCATTCCCAGTGGAGCTCAGGACAATGAGCCACAGTGGCTTTTCAAGAAAAGGTTAGAACACTCTCACTAAAGTGAAAGCACGTTGCAGTGTTGAAATGCCTTTGCAGAGGTGAGCTAATGTAAATAGAAAAATAAAACAAATAAGCCAAATAGACAAAATAGCAACTATCACCACCTCTGAGGTACACGTTTGTAAAATATGGGATCATTGTCAATATGATCAGTCCCTATTCTTCTCCTTTAGAGGTAGCCTATCATCCTAATAGATTAAGAATAAAATCATTGTTACCCAAAGAAACCTGACTATCAGAAGATCCATTTCTGTTTTCTGATTGGCATTATATTCGGTTATAGAAGCAAATTAGTTGAGTTATGGGCCTGAAAGCAGGCATAAACCATTGATCATATTTTCTCTCTGAACATTTGGGGGTTGGTAATTTTCAAACAGAAGTCCACAATTAGTCTGTAAAATAATTAAAGGTATCTGTGTAGCTGTGGTTAAGGGTAAAACATTTTACTTATAATTGAAAATAGCGAGGGCAATGGCACTTACACCAAAACTGTGTGATCAAAGGCTCTCTGTGCATTTATTTTTGTACTGGTACACAAATTCTGGAACTGGATGGCCATGGTTTATATTCAGTCTCTACTATCTATTCAGTGCGTGGCCTTGAGGGAGTCACTTGGGTTCTCTGTGCTTCAGTTCCTTCATCTGCCAAAGCTGGATAATAATATTACCTGTCATAGGGTGATGGTGAGGACCTAATCCATTGATACTTGACATATAGCAAGAATGATATGTGTTCATTAGTATTTTGTGGTTGCCCACCAGAAAGATGTGAACATCCTCCCCCTAAAATGTAGAGTTTAGGCTACATTCTCTATTTAAGAAGTCAGGTCTCAGTAAGAATAGTCTCCACTCTAAACTTTGGTAAAACCATCAATAAAATGAAGAGGAAAGTCCCTGCCCTGTCAGCATCTGAGCTATTGTGATAATTAAATGTGAAATTATATTTAAGAAGAGTTTTATGAATTTATAAAACATGGTAACTACATAATTAATTTAGAAGTATTATTATTATTGTCAAGAAGCCTCAAGGAGATGGCAGACCTTGAAGGAGGAGCTGGAAAAGGAATTTTCTTCCTGCAGGTGAAGACAAGTTGCCCAAATGCACCCCAGTCATTTTTGCACTGTATCAGCAAACAGGCTGAAATTCTTTTTTTTTTTAATTTTTGTAATTCACTATTTTTTTTTAATAATTCTATTTGTAATATACTCTCTTTGATGATAAAAACAAAAAACTGACAGGGAGAAAGATAACTCAGCCATCCAAATATGAATCAAAATTATTTTCACTTACTCTACTGCTGGCATCCAGGATATGAAACTGTCATGTGCTGGACTACTGAGCTGTCTGTCAAATACCTTAGGACTATGGGAACTAGTCCCTATTTCATTAGTAGCCTCTGTGATGGTGTAATAGGTTGTCCTTATAATATTCTACTGCCTGCATTCTTCTATTCCCAAAATGCCTCAGATCTCAAAGGAAAACAACATTTTAGTATGAGTCCCTCTAACAAAAAGAAAGCAATTATGTATGATATATACATGATATTACACATGATACATAGATATTTTCATCCATATCGTCACCACCAGCACCATTAAAGTTTTCTTTTTGATGAAAACTTAACTCCCATTGTTTCTTTTGGTGTAATATTTTATTTGACATAAATTGTCTGCAGTTGAGTATTGGGTCCCCTTGGCTTTTTTGATATCATCAGGCTTCTGATTAAAAGTGTTAGAATGTTTTATTAAATAAAAATTTAATCACAAGTTTTAGGATCGTTAATTGAATGCCCTTTCCAGACTCACAGATGACCTGATGCATTTGAGGAAGACCAAGAAATTGAGATGTAACCTTAAGTAAAGATTGTTTTAAATAGAAACTTTGTAACTTCCCTGGTACTGGTTTACAAAGCTATTCTTGCTGGCGTGATCTGGATCCACTGTCTTTAATAACTTCCACAGTTATTTTAAGAATGTTACTTACTATTCTGAGAAGGCTTGGAATGACATGTGGGTATCATTGCTTTCTGCTACTATGTTCTGTCCTCAGTTTCTTTTGGTCATCGGAAGGAGGAAAAAAAAAAAAAACCCTGAAAAAGAGATCATAATTTTTAAGGCTTTTGACAATCTATTAAGCAGGGAGGCAGAGTTTCCCAGGACACAAACTATTCCACAGACATAGGCTGGATGCTTTAGGAGGTGAAATTTACCACATTAACGGACTGTGTTCAGACACTTCTGGACAGCAAAGAGGTTTCAGAATCAGAAAAACTAAGTTTAGTTCCAAGCTCCCATCAGTCTTTGTTCTCACTAACCACGGATTTCCTAATCTCTTAACCAGGGTAATAAAAGATTCTGACATCATAGAGTTGTTTTGAGGTTAAATGAGGAAATGTACGTCAAAATGTCTTCTAAACTCTAAAACATTTTAAAAGCAAAACTCTCCCCCTCCCCTCCCCCCAGGGCACAAAAGGCATCAGGAAACCACTTCTGGAGGCTATGTGATGTTGTGTATGGCGTTTCTCAGGTGGTGAGGCACCATAGGTCTATAAAGGTTAAGAGCTCCATCTCCAGAGTTTGGAAAGACCCCAATTCAACAATTGGGAGGGATCTGCTTTCATGTCAAAATCTCCTATTAGAACCCCTGCCTGGTTTTGAAAATCACTTACTCTAGGGTTTCTGCTTTTGCTTCACTTTGGGTCTCTGATTCCTTTTTTCTCTATCATGTTTACTCAGAAATGCAATCAATAAGATTTTTAAAATATTTTATTTTCAAACACTTTATTTTTATTGAGATGGTCATTGAGGGTGTATATAGACCAACTACCATGCTATGGAAATGAAAGTCTGTCATATACATCAGAAGTCAGCAGAATATCTGCTTCTGCAGAGATCTGTAAAAATTTACACCAATATAATTTTAAACAAGGTCAGCATTTTATAATTCAGTGGCTGATAATTGGATTTACTGAGTGTCACATGTTCTAAGAAATATACTTTCCTTTATTTAGTGTGTTGCTGTTCACATTCTAAATCATCATCTCTACTCTCTGTTTCCTTCACTCCTGTATTCCAAAGTACCATCTTTAGGACTAAAATGTATCTATCTTTTAAGTATCCTGAAAAATTCAGTTATATATTTTACCATAAAATATACATAATTAGTTAAACTACACATAAATGGTTAAATACTGAGTGGTGGGCAAAATGGGGAGGGAAGGCTCAGAATGACCTTGTCATAATAGGAAACCATCGACAAGCAACAAAATTCCTACTGAGTGGGAGAAGATATTTTCAAATGATATATTCGATAAAGGGTTAATATCCAAACTATTTAAAGAGCTTATATAACTGAACACCAAAGATTTGGTTAATTTCTTATTATTGCTTTTCTACTTTACATAAGTTACTTTGCTAAATATGAGAATGACATTATATACTTTATGTCTTTGAGTGTCTATGCATATTTAATCAGAATTTCATTATCTCCGCTTTAAATATTTGGTACAAAGATGAATGTTACATATTTTTAAGTTTGATTTGCATTATCACTTAGGCCAAAAGTAAAATTCCAGAAAGTTACATTCCCAAATGTTTATAACTGATGTGGGAAATAACATTAGAGAATCAACTTAAAAAACATCTTTTCATCCTTTTAGTTGACAGAGTGAGGAATACCTTTATGGGCTACCAAAAAGGCTGTACCTTTTTTCATGTCACCCCTCAGCTTCCTGTCATGTCATTCCCATAGAGAACCACAGCAGACATGTGCTAATGAAAAAAATCTGAAACACATTTGCTCTTCTGTTTTCCAATGAAATTAATGGGCACTGAATGACAATTTTCCATGTCCCTAATCTTTATCATGCCAGGAGTTAGCGCGTGTCATTGTCAATGTCGCTTTTTCAAACTCCTGGGCAGATATGTTGGCTGAGAATGACGCGAAAAGTGATTTCCAATAAATGAGATGCCTGTGGAGGAAGAATAGATATCACGGACAGGTGGGTTCTGAGGGCCTCTGCAGCAACGCTGTTAGCTGACTTCCAAAATTATCTCTGCATTTTATAGTTATTCAGCAAATCTCTTCTCACAATAAATAGATCCCCTGTGCTGCTTTAAAAGGCCATGGCATTCATTTCATTCCATTTCACGGAACAGGAGCAGCTTGTTGATTAGATGAAAAAGAAGTTAGCCCTGCAATCGGCTGCTTTTCACCCTCCATTTATAAGGTGATTGGGATTTTCATAGTAATGATCTCTTAGTACATTTTTTCTGATATTACTTTTAAAGTCTATTGGGTAGCAACTTTTTTGTTCCCTCAAGGAAATCAATTTGGGGTAGTTGTTTACTATACATCACATACACATGCTTTGAAATTTACTGCAAACAAAACCTCACTAGATTTCTTTTCTTTCCCTCCCCCTTGGCAGTTTGCCTACAATAAATGGCTTTCAACTCCCTAATGGACATTTTTTTCTAGTCTACTACCCCTAGAGCTTTCTGTCATCCTGAAGCTATCAGGGAAATCCAAACTAGAAGATTTTATTTTATCTAACCTGTCATAGTCTGTTTCTGGACCCATGGGGGCTGTGTGTGTGTTTGTGTGCGTGTGTGTGGTATATATGTGGGACTTTAACTCCACTTTGAATAGAAATCCAAGACCAAGCTTCTGAGAAAATCCCTAACAAATGTTCCTAGTTGGGAGATTTGATAGCTTGCCTTTAATAAGAAGAGTTTACCTCCAGATCTTTTTAAGATGCTATCTTGTCATACTAAAGCAGTCATGACAGTATGTTAAAGAAAACTAGCCCTAAACTGATAACTACTTGACATGGCTCATTCCTCTGTTGACCTGGTGTGGCTGCTAATAATCTAACAGCAGCCACTGATGTGAAGGATTAAAGCATGAAGAGAGAAAAAAATCTACACTCATGATGCCTTCATTTAAAAACTGTCAAGAGTAGTATTAGACCAAATTTCCTAAGATCGACCAGCTGCTCTGTAGATATAATTGAACTTGTTCATATATTTTATACTTTCTCTCCCTCTCTCTTGTGCTCTCTCTCTCTCTCTCTATATATATATATACATAGTACATATACTTTTTGTATTATGTTATATAACATTTATAGTATTATTTATATGATATACATAGTAAGTATTATATACGTAGTATATTAGTGTGTATATATAGTATATTAGTATATACTATATAGTAGATTATATATATATATAGTATATTAGTATGTACTATATAGTAGAATATATATATGTAATATTATATATTATATTTATATAAATATTATATATTATGTTTATAGTATTATTTGTATATTATAATATATATTTATACTATAGCATATATAGTAAATATTTATAAATCTGTATATAATAACTGCTTTAAGATTAGTTCTGATTTAGACTTCCTTAGTATAAATATATTTCCTCTCCTTTACATTATATACACAGCATACTCATCAATTTAATTTTAAGAAGTTCAATGTCCTTTAAACATGAGAAACAAGCTTGACATCTATGCTTTTTTCATAAATATGACATCTTTTGCCCCCACCCCATGAACATAAAGGCAATTTGGTGTTCAACAAAACATTGCTGTTTATTCAAATTGTAAAATGGACTGTTAAAAAGGTTGAGGTGGTAGATAAAACTACCAACCTGCATTGTTTTCCATAAACACTAGACACTCCAAAAATTATAGATTGTTTTGGTCAGTAAAATCTACTGTTTTATAAGAGTTTAATGTTTTATAATATAGCTGTTTATGCTGTACCCTAGTTTTGACCATGACTTTCTCATCAGGGAAAAATGCTTCTCTTTCCTTACAATCTATTGGTTAGGTGTGTTTTTATTGTTGTTTTCTGTAAGTCTGTATGAGCACCAGTGAAAAATTAAGTGGTCAGAATTAACATGGATAATATTTATTGACTTATTCCACATTTGGGAAAGATACACTGAATTCTAACAATAATTATAAATTCCCGGACATATTTGCACATATCTTAATGTATTTGTTTTATCATCTTTATTGAAAATCCAATGGAAAATGCTAAGGTTATACTATCAATTCAAATTTTTCAATCAGATACATCATTTATTTTCAACTTCTCCCTCATAACGGATCAGCCTAGAGTAGAGCTGCTACCACTATTATTACCTGAAGGAATGCTACTCACAATGGTGTCTTTCTTGCCTTCTCTGCTCAAAGGAAACTTCAAATGCAGATTCTTCCTCCAGAATAATTTTAATTAGCGGAGCACTCAGTATTGAAATGCCTACTTTGGTCCCTGCCAGGAAGATTCCATCAACTTCTATCTGGATCACTTACCCTCTTCTGTTGACTTAGCATTTCCTGAAATACAGTCTTCACTGACCTAGTACTCCAGGAAACACCAATTTAGCATGGTAAATTACCATTTTCACTGCTGCCTCAGCCTTTCCGGCAAAGACTATTTTTTTCCTTCGTGCTTCTGTCAGAGACCTATGGTTTTGAGGTGGATTTAGAAGTTCAGGACTATTACAGAACATAATGACAGGATGCCCTCAAGTGGTAACACTTACTCTACCCAGAAAGCTCTAAATGGTTTACAACATGAATTCACAATCCATCCTGTGGCCTCCTTAACAGAGGTGGATCATATCCCAGTAGCATGCAATAAACAGGTAGCATGCAAAAACTGAAAGAAATGGAGACAATATTAAATGTATCTGAGAGGAGATAACATATATTTAATCAAAATATTTTTCTATGTGTCTCAAATTACCATTCCTTAAAATATTGATTGCAACTTTTCCTAATTGCCTACCATTGGATATGAACAGCATCCAACTGGTTATGGGAATTGCTTAGAAATATTTACTGGGACCACTGGCCCCCCAAAAATGGCACATTTCATAATGGCTTAGGTTCCACTAATTAATGCTTCCAAACTTCTACTTTCTTATCTGCAAAATTACAATATAATAGATAAGACAGATTAAAAGAAATACATGAATACCAGAACGGTTGTCTAATACAAAGATAGAGCTCAATGAAGGATCATTTTAGTCCCATTTCATTTCTCACATTTCTCATTACCAGTGAGAATACAGCCAGGAGTCTAGCTCAGAATTCAGATGAAAAACCTGATATTTATGGGACACCTGGGTGTCTCAGTCTATTAAGCATGTGCCTTTGGTCCAGGTTGTGATTCCAGGGTCCTGGGATCTAGACTCTTGTTGGCTCCCTCCTCAACGAGGTCTTCATCTCCTTCTGTCCCTCCTCTTACTTGTGCTCTCTCAAATAAATTTTGAAAATCTATTTTAAATTTTCATTTATTTGGGAGAGAGAGAGAGCACAAAAGCCAGGAATAGAGGCAGAGGGAGAGGGAGATGGAAACAGAGAAGCAACCTCCCCACTGAGCAGAGATCTTGATGTGGGGCTCATCCCAGGACCCTGGGATCATGACCTGAATCCAAGGCAGATGCTTAACCAAAGGAGCCACCCAGGTGCACCAATAAATACGTTAAATCTTAAAAAACAAACAAACAAACAAAAACAAACTGATATTTGAAAAGGGCCAGAAGGAGAGAAAGGATGCACTGACACATTTATTACATGTGATGACATGTAATAAATCCCTCAGATCCTGGATCCAGCTGAACACTTTTCAAATACACCTTTGGGTTTTTTTGTTTGTTTGTTTTGTTTTTGTTTTTTGTTTTTGGCTCCAAATCCCTTCCCTGTGTGTTGAAGTCTTCTGTAGTTCACTCTGGTAAATAGATCTATTCTGGCTCAAACTTTCAGTCACTCAGTTCTGCAACCTCAGAGTCATCCTTGAATCATACTTTTTTTTTTTTTTCCCATTTGAATTATGTGGTTTTCTGAATGTTTCTCCAATGTGTAATCATCTTCTTTTTAACCACCACCATGACACCTTTGGTTCAGGTCCTCAGCCTTCTTCACCTAACTGGCCTTCCCAACATCAGTCTCCTCTTCTTACTTTAATTGTTGCAAGTTATCTTTCCAAAATACAAGTATGACCGTTACTCTTCAGGTTAGACTATTCGTTTTTTTTTTTTTTTAATTCTCCAACAGGAAAAATAAAAATCTACTTCTTTACGAATTGTAGAAGGTCCTTCAATTTCTACATCATGTCCTTAACATTTCTTCCTTTCTCTCTTTCTCATTTCCCATCTGTACCTGATGATTTGCAAATCTCATTTTCTCCCATTTCTCTCTTCCTTTGGCAGGGTATATTCCATATTTGGAAAGCTCAGCACCCTCAATTTATTCATTTTGAAAAAGTCACATATCTCTTCACTCTTTTCTGTCAAATTTTACCTCCTCTTTAAAGCTTTCACTACTTCTACATTTATTTTGTTTTAATTTTTTAACTGTGTTTCCATAATACTTGGTATACATCTTTTATCAAATCTCATTATTGATACCAGAATACACAGTTATTTTATTTTCTTCGCTATGTATCTATTTAGGTGTACACACTAGGTCTTATTTGAATGTTTCTGCTTCAACATTACAGTATCTTACAAATTGGAAGTCCTAGAAAAATGTTTAAGCTATCAATGATTTAATGGATAAATGCAAAGCATTAAATATTTTTAAATGTTACAATGCATAAATACATTATTTAGGAAATGGGAGTTCAATTAGCTATAAATTCAGTTTAAATTTAAAAGACAAACACTTTGATATTTATTTAATCAAGAGTTAGAGTTTACAGCAGCCCAAACAGCTATACAGTGAGAAATAAAACCTTGGATAGGAGTACTACACAAAGGGTGAATCCCAAATATGTGTGTAAACTCAACACAATCTGTGACCAATCCCTGAACTATGTATAAGTGGAAGAAAAGCCAATAATACAGACAGGGGTAGCAAATGAAAAGCTGAGATAACTGAGCAGAGATCTTTGCTGCTGCTTGCCACAAGAAAGAGTTTCAGTCAAACCAAATTTACTGCTGTAAGATTATATATATATATATATATATATATATATATATATATTCTCTAGAAGCTAACAATATTTCAAATCAGTGTAACACATAATATTTAATTTCCAGCATGTAATCACAAATTCCTAGATTTGAAAAAAAGAAAAAAAAAACAGGAAAAGATAAACCATAGTCAATAGAACCAACAGTCAATTAAAAAAAAAATCTCAAAATTATCCAAATGTTAGAATTATGAAATTAGTACCTTAAAACAGACATTATGGTATGTTCACAGTTTTGAAGGAAAACGTGGTTATAATGAACTAACAGGTTTCTGTCAAACAGATGGAAAGTGTAAAAATGACCATATACAAATCCTAGAACTGAAAATGAAATATCTGAAATTAGAAAAGAAAAAGTTATTACTTGATATGCTTAATAGATGATTGGAGAAAACAAAAGAAATGGTCAATTAATTTGAAGATTTAGGAATACAACTTACCCAATCTGAAGAATGGAGATATAAAAAAGGTATTAGGGGGATAAAAGGATCTTACACTAAGATCCTTAATAGGACAGTATCAATCAGACTGATACATGGATTACATAACTGGAGGATTTATGTTAGTTATATCAGAAAATGTTCTTGATTCTATAAATTATTCTCAAGTATTTACATAATATATTAGTTTGCTAGGGCTGCTATCACAAAGTATCGCAAAATTAGTGGCTTCAACAATGGAAATTTATTCTTTGAAGTTCTGGAGACTAAAAGTCCAGGATTAAGGTATCAGCAGAGCCATGTTCCCTCTGAAGGCTGTAAGGAAGGATCTGATTCAAGCCTCTTTCTTAGCTCCTGGTAGTTCTTTGACTTGTAGCAGCATACCTCCAGTCTTCACAGGGAGATCTCCCTCTGTGTGTACACGTATCCAACTTTTCCCCTTTCCATAGGGATAACAGACTTTGGAGTAGGGCCCACCTTAATGACTTCATTTTGACTTGATTGCCTCTATGAAGACAATTTCCAAGTATGGTCTTCAATATATCTTTTTGGGAAGAGACAATTCAACTCTTAATAGTAATAAAGGATTATTATGATGCGTCTAACATAATCTCAAAAGATTCAGAAAAAATATGCAGAAAAACATATACAAACACACATACACACATATGTGTATGCACAAATACATATATACACATGCATACACATATATGCATGTATGCATATGTATAGCCTAAGAGGGAGAGAGAAAATAATAAGCTAATGAGAAAAATATAAATAATTAGTAAATCTGGATTTGGAGTATATGAGAATTTCCCATACAAGTTTAAAATTGTATCAAAGATAAAAAGTGACAAAATATTAAACATTGTTTATCCCTTTAGAAGACCCACTGGAATTTGAGGAGGTATCATTTTTTCTTCCTTAAAAACATAAGAGGGTTGAGATTACCAGACTATGCATGCTTCCTGGATTCAGCATTCTTGCTCTTTCTGGAGTGGGAACAAATTTTCTCTCCTCAGCATTCTCAGCCATACTGCAGCCTCAAGGACAAAACAATTATTCTGAACAAAAAGTATTTAATGAAACTAAATGGGTGCTTTAGGGCTTAGCACTACCTACCTATTGTCTTTTATCAATCTGTGAGCCTAGGTCCAGTTATAGAATCTTGTCTGAGCTTTCCTCCAGTCCTAGAAACTCTTTAAGTCCTCTTTATTTTCTAGGTCCCTCTGAATGAAATCCCATCTCTATATACTCAGCCCTAAAAAATCTGACCCTGAAGGTCCATCTTAGTGAAGAAAGAAATTTGCCTTCATATTTCCCCAATACTCATAATCTATTTTTTTTTAATTTTGAGTATAGTTAACACATGTTTCCTTAGTTACATTAGTTTCAGGTGTACAATTTAATGATTTGATAAGTTTATACATTATGCTATTTTCTCTATAAATGTAGCTACCATCTGTCCCTCTAGATTATATGCTCTTACGATACCATTGACTATGTTCCTTATGCTCTGCTTTTTAGTCCTGTGTCTTACTCATTCCATAACTGGAGACCTGCATCTCCCTCTCTGCTTCATCCATTTTTCCCAAACCAAAACTCCCCTCCCCTGTAGCAATAATCAGTTTCTTCTCTATATTTATAGTTCTGATTCTGTATTTTGTTTACTCATTTTTTAGATTCCATTTAGAGTGGAATCATGTGGCATTTGTCTTTCTCAGTCTGACTCATTTCATTTAGAAAGCCTCTAGGTCCATCCATATTGTTTCAAATGGCACAATCTCATCCTTTATTATGGCCATATGATATTCCAGCATGTGTGTGGGGGAATGTTTACCATATCTTCTTTATCTAGTCATCTATCGATAGATGTTTGGACTGCTAATTTGGCTATTGTGAATAATGCTGTAATAAACATGGGTGTACACATATCTTTTCCAGTTAGTGTTTGCACTTTCCCTGGCAAAATATCCAAGAGTGGAATTAGTTCTATTTCCAATTTTTTGAGGAACCTCCACACTGTCTTCCACAGTGGCTGCACAAATTTATATTCCCACCAACAGTACACAAGGATTCCTTTTCCATCATATCCTCTCCAACATTTGTTATTTCTTATCTTGTTGAGTTTAACCATTCCAACAGGTGTGGGGTGGTATCTCATTGTGGTTTCGATTTGTAATTTTTCTGATGATTAGTGATGCTGAGTATCCTTTCCTTTGTTGTAAATCTATATTTCTATGGAAAAATATCTATTGAGGTCCTCTGCCTATTTTTAAATCAGATTGTTTGGTTTTTTGTTGTTGTTGTTGTTATTGTATGAATTATATATATATTTCAAATATCAACCCTTTATCAGATATGTCATTGGCATATATTTTCTCTAACTCAGTAGGTTTTTTGTTTTGTTGGTAGTTTCCTTTGCTGTACAAAAGCTTTTTATCTTGATATAGTATCAATAGTTTATTTTTGCTCCTTGCCTTAGGAGTCTATCTAGAAAGATGTTGCTATGGCTTATGTCAGAGAAATTACTGCCTGTATTCTCTTCTAGGATTTTTATGATTTTGGGTCTCATGTTAAGATATTTAACCCATTTTGAGTTTGTTTTTGTGTACAATCTTAGATAGTAGTCTAATTTCATTCTTTTACCTTACTATCCAGTTCTTTCAGCATCATTTATTAAAAATACAGTCTTTCCTCCATTGTAATTCTTATCTCTTTTGTCATAGATTAATTGATCATAATTTATTTCTGGGGTCTCTATTCTGTTCTCTTGATCTATGTGTCTATTTTTATGCCATAACATACTGTTTTGATTACTACCGCCTTGTAGTGCATCTTAAAATTGGAAATTGTGATACCTGCAGCTTTGTTCTTTCTCAGGATTACATTGACTATTTAAAGGTCTTTTATGGGTCCATACAAATTTTAGGATTCTTTGTTCTAGTTTTGTGAAAAATAGTGTTGATATTTTTGACAGAGATTGCATTGAAACTGTAAGTTGCTTTGGGTATCATGGACATGTTGACAATATTAATTCTTCCAATCCATGAGCATGGAATATCTTTCCATTTGTTTGTCCTCTTCAGTTTCTTTCATCCATGTTTTATATTTTTCAGAGTACAAGTCTTTCACATCCTAAGTTAAATCTCTTCCTAGATATTGTATTCTCTTTGGTGCAATTGTAAATGAGATTGTTTCTTAATTTTTCCTTCTTCCACTTCATTGTTGGTGTATAGAAACACTATTGATTTCTGTGTATTGATGTATCTCTCTGAATTCCATGACTTAATTCCTTCTGGTATTTTTGGTAGTATCTTTAGAATTTTCTATGTGTAGGGCCACCTGGGTAGCTCAGTTAGTTAAGTGTCCAACTCTTGATCTTAGCTCAGGTCTTGATCTCAGGGTAATGACTTCAAACCCTGCATTGGACTCCATAGGGAAGAAAAATGAAAGAATTTTCCATGTACAGGAATATGTCACCTGCAAATAGTGGAAGTTTCACTTCTTCTATGCCAATATGAATGGATTTATTTCTTTCTCTTGCTGTGGCTAGAATTTCTAGTACTTTGTTGAATAAAAGTGATGAAAGTAGACACCCTTTTTTTTCCTGACCTTATAAGGAAAGCTGCCGTTTTTTTGCCATTAGAATGGGTAATAATACTTATTTCAGACAAAATAGACTTTAAAACAGATAATGTAACAAGAGACAAAAGATGGCATTACATAATGATAAAGAAATCAATCCACAAGAGGATATAATGATTGTAAAGATCTATGCACTCATCTTTGCACCTAAATTCATAACACAAATATTAACAAACATAAAGAAAGAAGTTGATGGTAATACAATAATAATAGAGGATTTTGATACTCCACTTACATCAATGGATAGATCATCCAGATGGAAAATAAATAAGGAAACAATGTCTTTAAATGACACATTAGATCAGATGGAGATAACAAATATATGCAGAACATCCATCCAAAAACAACAGAATACACATTCTTTTCATGTGCACATGGAACCTTTTCCAAAATAGATCACATGTTAGGCCATTAAACAAGCCTCAATAAATTTAAGGTTGAAATCACACCATGAATCTTTTCTGATTCATTATCTATTTTAATGACTATGCTTATAGTCTGCAAACTTCTTTTTTTTTTCTTTTTTAAATTTTCTTTTTATTTCTTTATTTGACAGACAGAGATCACAAGTAGGCAGAGAGAGAGAGAGAGGAGGAAGCATGTTCCCCACTGAGCAGAGAGCCTGATGTGGGGCTCGATCCCAGGACCCTGAGATCATGACCTGAGCCCAAGGCAGCGAGTTAACCCATTCAGCCACCCAGGCAACCCGATAGTCTGCAAACTTCTAAGACTGCTTACCTAGTTTTGACTTACCAGTTGCTTAGTATTTTACTGTGGTATACAGAAGCAGAATTGATCAATTTGTGCCTGGAATAGTATATCCTTTGGACTGGATTTCTCACATCATTGTATTCCACCAGTATCACTGTCATCTCAGCTCTTGAAGATAGTCCCATGGCTTGGAATACCTCAGTAATTACACCAAGGCAAATTTCTCCCTTCTACCACATGTGTTGTATAATCCCAACCTTCCTTTCATAAAATTATCCAAGATAAAGTAGTACATAAAAATATAAGGTGTCTAGCTGGCTATTTTCAATCAAGTGTGGTTATACATGCTTTGAAAAAGTATAGAAAGATTCATTGTTTGACAATAAATCATAGAACACTACATCAAAAACTAATGAAGTACTGTATGATGACTATCATAACATAATAAAAATTATATAAAAATAAAGAAAGAAATTAGTAAATGTGAGAGTAAGATAGACTAGTATGATGACAGATAGTAGCTACACTTGTTCTGAGCACAGCATAATGAATAAACTTCAGAAATTACTATGTTGTACCCCTAAAACTAATGTAACATTGTGTCTCAAACTCAATTTCTTAAATTAATTAATTAAATAATTAAAAATTTTAAAGTACAAATGTATATATTAATAAAAAGTAAGGTATACAGTCACCTGGCTCAGTCACTCTCAAATAAATAAATAATTTTTTTTTTTTTTTTTTAAACTAAGGCATTTTGGTGGAGAATGTGCTTTGGGAATGGCATAGAGTAGATGGTGCTGAATGTATATTTAATGGCTGGAATTTCTGGCCCTATGGTCAGGAAGCAATTAAGTTTCCCCTCAAATATCAAATCATATCTGTTGATATTGGTTGCTGTGAATATTGTGTTGGGAGATATGCTGTGGCTTTTAAGGGTTCAACTAAATGGATACTTAGAAAGACCTACCAGGATGTAGAAGACTTGCGTGTATAAGGACCATGTTTTTGCCTTCCCTGTTCTAGCTTCCAGTCTCTGCACAAAAAGAATAGTAGGATGTCTTTGACAGAAATCTGGGCTAGAAAACCCTCAAGATAACAGTCTTATCGCCATATATTTTGCTACTTATTCATAACATATATTAAAGAGAATAATATGGGGATTATCTTTTATTGATGCTTATTCTACTCCAGGCCCTGTTTTAGATACATCAGTAACTTTCATTTATATTTTTATAATAATCTTATAAATTATATTTTTGAACAAATGACATACTGGGTTGGATGATAAATGAGACACAATAAATATTCTTCTTTAGTCTTTCAACCTATTAATGAAGAAATTTGACCCTGTACCAAAAGAAGCTGCTTTGCTTTTTACTCAGATGTTGTATGGTTAATTTTGTGTGTCACCTTAGTTGGGACACAGTGCCCAGCTTTTGGTCCAATGTTATTCTGGATGTTTCTGTGAAGATGTTTTTGGATGAGATTTACATTTTAATAAATGAATCTTGAATAAAGCAGATTGCCTTTCATATGGCGGGTGGGCCTTATCCAAACAGTTAAAGGCTTGACTGGAACAAAAGTCTAACCTTTCCTGAGAAAGAAGGAATTCTGCCAGCAGACTGACTTCAGACTTTTTCTGTAGCATCAATTCTTCTTGGTTCACCAGCAACTTTGGACTAAAAAAGCAATTCTTTCCTGGATTTCCAGCCTGCCTCCCAACCCAGCCAGCAGATTTTGGACTCACCAAGTCTCCACAATCATGTGAGCCAATTGCTTAAAATAAATCTGTTTCTATATCTCCTATTGATTCTATTTCTCTGGAGTACTCACTAATATAAATAAGTTGTATAATTAAGTGACTCCTTAAATCTACACTCATTTCAGACACTATATATATTCACACATAATTAATTTTGAGATCGAGTAAGGAAAGAGAAGAAAAACAAACAAAAAAGACTCATGTTCTAGCTAACTATCATTGTGTAACAACCCATTAGTGACTTAAAACAATAGCCATCATTATGTGATCTTTTCTGCAATCTTGGATTCTATGGATTGAAGAAATAGGGTACTCTACTTTGGGCTTTCTTATGCAGTTACAGTCAGACTGGAGCTGGAACTGGAACATCCAGTGACTGGATGTGTGTGGTGGGGGAATGTGTTTGTGTGGTCTCAAGGCCTTTATATATAGTCCCTCTATATGAAAATTTGGGTTACTTTCAGCCTCTTCACAGCTTGACAGCCCCCATGCTATTAATAGTGTTTACATGGCATCTGAAGTCTTTAAGTACAAGTATTTCCATAATCAAGGCTGAAGCTACATCATATTTTATGATAAAACTTCATGTCATATAATATCATTCTCTGTTGAATTTTATTGATCAAAACAGTCACAAAAGTACATGCTATTCCAAGGGGAGGGAACATACACAGATCACTAGCTTGATAAGAGGAGTGTCAAGAAAGTTTGCAGACATATTTTGAAACTTCCATGGTGTTCCTTTCATTCCTTCCTTTACTTCTCTCTTAAGAAATGTAGTCAAGTTCTGTCTCTTAAACCAACAAACAAATGACAACCTCGTACCCAATCAGTACTGGTTACCCAATTAGTACGTACTAGTTACGAAATGTACTAATCAAGAAGCTGTTTTGTTCCTAACATCTTATAGTTAATTTCAATGTAGAGAACAGAAAACAATACAAAACTGGCTCTCTGAGTTTAAAAGCTTAGCATTATTTGTAAAGTATATACTTTCCTTTTTCTTTCTGAATCCAACTATTTTTTGATAGCTGTGGGTTGCCTAATAGTTATTTGGTTACTGTGTTCATGACTCTACACTAAATCTATTATCCCTAAACAATATTTCAAATATTTTCTATGTTTACAGTTTTATTAATTTTTTTCTTCACTGTGAAAAATGAGATGGTATTAACTTCAAAATATTGAGTAATTATTTGGCTTCCCATTCAATGGCACATTCTAGAACGTAACTTGAATGATTTCAAAATTCTACACCACAGCTGAATGACAAAGCAAATTGTCCTATTATTTTTTCTTGTTATAGTAATTTCAGCCTGAATAAACTACGTTTTCAATGATATGAAAAAAATGGTTATGCAATGGCTGAAAAGTTATTAGTACCCTGTCTTCTGTTAATAAAGAAAGTAGTCTGTTCTGCTAGTCAGCTCCTGGAAATCAATGTGTTAGCATGTCTTCCTTCTTCTGTTTTCCAAAAACCAGAGATCAGCAAATGCTTAAGACATCAATGTCACTTTTGTGTTAAAGAATGCATATAAGGCATTCTTTTTTTTTTTAATTGTATTTTTTATAAACATATATTTTTATCCCCAGGGGTACAGGTCTGTGAATCGCCAGGTTTACACACTTCACAGCACTCACCATAGCACATACTCTCCCCAATGTCCATAACCCCACCCCCCAACCCCCCTCCCCCCATCAACCCTCAGTTTGTTTTGTGAGATTGAGAGTCACTTATGGTTTGTCTCCCTCCCAATCCCATCTTGTTTCATTTACTCTTCTCCTACCCCCTTAAACCCCCATGTTGCATCTCCTCTCCCTCATATCAGGGAAATCATATGATAGTTGTCTATCTGATTGACTTATTTCGCTAAGCATGATACCCTCTAGTTCCATCCATGTCGTCGCAGATGGCAAGATTTCATTTCTTTTGATGGCTGCATAGTATTCCATTGTGTATATATACCACATCTTCTTTATCCATTCGTCTGTTGATGGACATCTAGATTCTTTCCATAGTTTGGCTATTGTAGACATTGCTGCTATAAACATTCGGGTGCACGTGCCCCTTCGGATCACTATGTTTGTATCTTTAAGGTAAATACCCAGCAGTGCAATTACTGGGTCATAGGGTAGTTCTATTTTCAACTTTTTGAGGAACCTCCATGCTGTTTTCCAGAGTGGTTGCACCAGCTTGCATTCCCACCAACAGTGTAGGAGGGTTCCCCTTTCTCCGTATCCTCGCCAGCATCTGTCATTTCCTGACTTGTTAATTTTAGCCATTCTGACTGTTGTGAGGTGATATCTCATTGTGGTTTTGATTTGTATTTCCCTGATGCCGAGTGATATGGAGCACTTTTTAGCAAACTCAACACCCAAAGAACAAACAATCCAAGAAATGGGCAGAAGACAAGAACAGACATTTCTGCAAAGAAGACATCCAGATGGACAACAGAAACATATAGGGCATTCTATATGCATTGTCTGGGTGGCTCAGTTGGTTAAGCAACTGCCTTTGGCTCAGGTCATGATCCTGGAGTCCTGGGATCGAATCCCACATTGGGCTCCCAGCTCCATGGGAGTCTGCTTCTCCCTCTAACCTTCTCCCCTCTCATTCTCTCTCTCACTCTCTCTCAAATAAATAAATATTTTTAAAAAATAAAGTATATAAAATTTTAATACTATGTTGGAGGAAAAAATGAACAAATAACTAAGAATTTAAAAAAATAAGTAGATAGACAATAGGAAGATAGAAAGATGATAGGTAGATGATAGATAGATAAATGGAGTTAACTCAAGAGAAGGCAGAACATAAAAGAGAAAGTATCAAAATGATAAAAGGAAGGATCAGGAAAATGAGAGAAGGGAGGAAAGGATTAAGGAAAAAAGAGAAAACGGAAAGTGGATGAGTGGATTGAGGGTAGGAGATAGAAAGAATAAGACAGGAAAGCCTCTATTCTGTCTTGGGTTCTTTAAGAGTTATGAGAAATAAAAATGGACAAAGAATATGTAATACATAATACACACACACACAAAACACATACTGGAATACTACACAGTTATAAAAAAGGATGAGATCTTGCCATTTTTGTGACAACATGGATGGACCTAGAGTGTATTATACTAAGCGAGATAAGTCAGATGAGAAAGACAAATATCATGATTTCACTCATATGTGAAATCTAAAAACAAACGAAAGAATGAATAAACCAAAAACCAAAAGCAGAATCAAGCCTATAAGTACAGAAAATAAACTGATGACTGTCAGAGAGAAGGGGATATGGGCAAAATGGGTAAAGGGGATTGGGAGATATAGGCTTCCATTTATGGGATGAATAAGTCATGGGAATAAAATGCACCACATAGGGAACATAGTCAGTGATATTACAAAATTGTTGTAATGGTGACAAAAGGTAACTACACTGGTAGTGAGTATAGCATAACATATAAAGATGCTAAATCACTATGTTGTACACCTGAAACTAATGCAATATTATGTGTCTCAAATTAAAGCCAATTTAAGAGGTGCCTAGGTGGGTCAGTCAGTTAAGTGTCCAACTCTTGGTTTCAGCTCCATTGACTATGCTGGGGTCATGAGATTGAGTCCTGTTTCTGGTATTCTCAATGCTTAGCATAGAGTCTGCTCAAGATTATTCCCTCTCCCTCCTCTCTCTCACTCTCACTCTTTCTAAAATAATAAGTAAATCTTAAAAAGTACTTAAAAAATTAAGTTATGAAAGTATAGATTTTGTCTTCTTAGCATTTTGTAATCATTAATCTTTGAAGTAATAAACATATAAGTAGCATTTTTTAAAAACAGTTATAAGAAAGACATGATAATATTGCAGGCATGTGTATTAAATCATAATATGATGCTACTTTCTGGGATTTTTTAGAATTATGTTTTTTTTTTTTCCCCAGACGCAGTGATTAGATTTGTTCAAAATAAACAAAGACAAAACTTGTTAAATATTATCTAGGATACCACTAGATGAATGGGAACTGAAAAGCACATCCAAATAAGTACACAGAAACTCTAAAAGGTAAGGCTCCTCCAAAGGAATAAACAATAGCTAAACAAGGCACTTCTTTGGAATGCAGTTGAACTCCTCGAAAGAATAATTCATCTACTGTAAAATTTGAATGTGTTCCACAGAGGTACTTTACGGAAGAATTCTCCCTTCCCCAAAATGAGAATAGAGCATATTTGTGTTTTAGACTGAGGATTCCTAAGATATAAGGACAGGAAGTGTTCCAGGAAATATTTATCTCAAAGGGCAAAGTATTCTTTTCTGCAGTTCTGACAGGTAAAGAGCTTGAAAGTCATCACTCCCATATTTACAACAAGAAAAAGCTGAGCAAATCTGAAGAGACAGGAGAATCCAGAGAGTCTAAACTGAAATTATCTTCCCTGGAGCAGAAGCTGCAAAAGTCACAAACTTGGAAGAGAGTTCAACGGGAGACTGAGTGAGCACCAGCATGAGAGTGAGAGACTCCTGGGGGCTATCGTCTTAGAGATACCCTCCCTCTTTCATGGATTTGACCTCTACATATCCCATATGTACATATGTAGATATCCTCTACATATCTCTGTAAAGAATTAAGAAAGATCCCCTTATGTCTGTGGTGGGAGTGAGGTAAAAGTAATATTGTGTAACACATTCAGTATATTCTCAAAACCAAGGGGGAAAAGACTTTACCAGAACTTTATTAAATCTGGGGGAAAACATTTCTTCCACTCTAGACCATTTGGCCTTTCTATATCATCAAAGTGTAAGAAAGATACATCAATAGGAAAATGTCTATGAAAGTCACAGCTCCTTGACACAAGCCCAGTAATACAACGTGATTTAATAATAAGATTTTAGAACAATGCTCCTCCCACACAGTGCACCACCACATCAACAAGTTTCTAGTACGACGACAGTGGATTATATATGAACAAGCTTCAAGACACAGATTCTATTTAAGCAGTAGTTCTTTGGAGAACCTGCAAACAACAATGGGAGAGAAAAGGAGGAAAATATTTATTTTTTAAGACACTAGAAACAATGAAGCTTCTGGAAGCTACAGGTACAGTAGACCTTAAACACGGTCTAGCTGCTATGAAAAGTTACATATATCCACTCACTAAAGACCTATTTTTCTCATTTCCTAGAGTCCTTTCAGTATGTCCAGCTTTTGACAACAACAACAACAACAACAACAACAACAAAAATCGCAAAGCCTAATAAATTTCCCCCTTCCCCAAAAAAGAATACTGAGACAAAGCAAGCATCTCACATATGACAGAAATGTTGAAATTATTAGATAGGTAATATAAACTGGATATAGTTATTATGTTAGGTGTTCCAATGAGAAGTAGATAACCTGTAAGAACAGATGGGTAATATAAGCAGAGAGATGGAAATTAAAAGGATCAAAAGGAAATAGTAGAAATCAAGAACACTAATGATAAATTAACAATGTCTTTGATGGACTCAGATGACTGGGCAAAGTTGAAGAAATAATCAATGGGTTTAAAGTTAGGTCAGTTGAAACTTCGTGAACTGAAATGGAGGGAAAAGGAAAAGAATGCAATGTGTCCATGAAACAGGACTATTTCAAAAGTTGCAACACATGCATCATTGGAATACTAGAAATACAGAACAGAGCAGAATAAATATATGAAGTAGTAATGGCTAAGAATGATCTAAAACTAGTAACAGAAAACAAAGCAAAATCCAGGAATCTGAGAAAACAGCAAGCGGGATAAATACCAAAATAATGAAAACACACAAAGCAAAACAAAACCCCCAAACAAACCTAAACCTAAGCTGATATATCATACTCGACTTGCAGAAAAGCAAAGGCAAGGAGAAAATAATTAAAGAAATCAGAGGATGGGGAGAAAACACTTACCCATAGACAAACAAGGTAAAGAATTGTGGTAGACTTGCTGTCAGAAAGCACACAACCAAGAAAAGAGTGAAGTATGTTAAGTGATGAAAGGAAAAAATAGGCTTGAAGTATTTATATAAAAATATATGGAGAGCACCTGGATGCCTCAGTTGGTTAAGTATCAGTCTCTTGATTTCAGCTCAGGTTGTGATATCAGGGTCCTTAAATTGAGCCTCACCTCAGGAACCATGTTCATTGGGGAGTCTGTTAGAGAATTCTCTCTCTACCCCTCTTCTGACTTGTGCACCCTCTCTCTTTCTCTCTAAAATAAATAAATCTTTAAAAAAATATGGTAGACTTGGATAAAATTTCATAGTTTGTCTTCAAATTTCATGAATTGCCCTAATAATGTTTTTATAGTTATTTATTCCAGGATTCAATGTAGAATCTTTCATTAATTTAGTTGTAATTTTTCTTTAGTCCCCTCTAATATTTTTCTTAATCTTGACAATTCCTAAGAACTCAGACTAGACATTTTATAGAATTCCATTCAATTGGGTTCATTTTCACTTAAGCATTTTGGAAGGAATATCAGAATTGAAATGTCCTTTTCAAAGCATCACATCACATGACATTTGTTTTTCCCAATATTGGGGATTTTAACTGTTTTCTACAATAAAGTTTTATTTTTTTTCCTTTGTATTTCCTTTGTGGGAATACATCATGGTATTACATGGTATGTTCTAACTCATCAAAAATTTATCCACTAGTTTTAGCATCAAGTAATCTTATTACTCCATCAATCTTTCTGTATTTTTTATTTGATATACTACTGTAAAGAAGAACTTTGATAGGTAGATAGATAGATAGATAGATGGTAGATAATAGATAACAGATCGGTTGATCTAGAGACTCAAGGATATTTGTTTTATTTAATGTACTATAATTGATTATTGCCATTTTTTATCTTGGTTCTCAAATTTTCCATTGTGGATAGTAGGTGCTCCCTAAAGTTCGCTTCTGTGTCCTTTTAATAGGTTTCCATAATTCTTAAAATACTTTCTTAATTTCTTATCTATTAATTCTTCAGATACACTACTCCAAACCTGGATTTATCCCCCCCCCCTAAGGATCCATAGTCCCTGTTAGTAAAGAACAGGTTTGGAAACTAAGATATAAGCACTAACTATGCACATTGTTAATGAATGGCCAATAGTCTAGCCCTTTTCAACATATAGAGCTGGGAGATTCACGTACACACACACACACACACACAACTGTAAGCATATCTGTGCATATATAAATGTATGTGCCTATTTCTCTTTCTCTGTGTATGTTTGTGTCTGTATGCAGAAATAAAAGTATTTTGCCTAATTCTATATATATTTGTATATGTATGTGTGTGTTTGGAGATTATATGTATATATAATCTCCAAACATACACACACACACACACACGTGTGTGTGTGTGTGTGTCTCGTGTATTTATAAAATATGAATTCATTCTGAGATTCCCAATTCCAATCTAACACTGCAGGGTATATTTAGTCTTACTCTTTTTTATATCAAGAATTTTTTTAGCCAATAGTGAGAAACTTGTCTTCTGTTATCTTTAATATATCTACTCACTTCTCAAGCCAAAAATACATAAAAAGTAGTTTCTGAATTTCTCACCCATATCGTTGTAAAAAGAAAACTTACTAACTAGAGTTTAGTTTAATTATAGTCTTTGTGTGTGTGTAGAAGGGAATAAAATTTACATATAATGATACACACAAATCTCAAGTATGCAATTAGATGGGGTTTGACAACTGAGCACTCCTGTGTAATCTATACAATGGTCAAGATACAGAATCTTTTCATCCACCAAGAAAGATCCATTCTTCTCCTTAGCTGTCAGCAGATCACTGGAAGCAAACACTTTTCTGATCTTTTTTTTAATCATAGATTATTTTGTCTAATTTAGAATTTATATAAATGGATACAAACAGTATATATTTTTCTGGGTCTGGTTTCTTTTGCTAATCATAAAAAAAGTTCATCTCTATTGTAGCATATGTCTGTAGTTTGCTCCTTTTTATTATTGCTCAGGATTATTCTACCATATGTGTGTACTACAACTTATCTGTTCTCCTTGAGATGAAACATTAGAATCCTCTATCTTCAGAATCTAAGAGAAGACTCACAGTCCAGTTTTTGCCACAACGTGTCTTGGTTTTTCTTGCAGGATTTAAGAATATATGAAGGAGAAGCAGAGAAAACAGATTTATAGCCTACTCAGTATTTCTTATTTGGCAACACCTGTTACTTCCCTTGCCCTCTATTCTAGTCCAAAACCCAATATCAGTTCAGCAACAAAATTGTTACCACACACACAAAATGGATGTTTCCAGAAAATCAATTTACTGTTCAGAAAAATCACGGGAACTCAGCACAGTACACACTTAAATCTTTGAACATTCTCTTCTAGGCATGCCTTGTCAACATTGCTATTTTCCAGCTTCTATCATATTTTCATGGGAAAATAAACTATGTCCCTTTCAAGGGGTTTAACATTGTGTTAAATAAAAATAAACAGGTTAAAAGAATTTACTTTTTTTTTTTTTAAGAGAGAGAGAAAATGCATGAGCAAATATGAGCAAGTGGGGGAAGGGCAGAGGGAAAAGGAGAGAGAGAATCCCAAGCAGGCTTCACTCTCAGTACAGAACCCAACTCAGGGCTCGATTTTGCAACCCTGAGATCATGACCTGAGCCAAAAATCAAGAGTCTGATGCTTAACTGACTGAGCCACCCTGGGCTCAGTCCAGCCCAAGTATGGAGTTTTCCAGTGCACAGATTGTCTGGGATTGTAGTGTGTTAATGTCAGTTATGATTCTCCATGGAGGGATGTGGCAGAGTCATACAATACTTTCCCAGTTCATTTGAATACAGAAACTACTTTTCTCTTAATTGGGAGTAGGGCAGATATTTTCACAGGCAAGTGTTCTCACAGAATCCTCTTGTGCAAAGACTTCCTTAATCCAGGCATGTGATGGTATTTAATTATTCCCATCCCTTCAGGAGTAAGAGAAGTTTCAGACTGTGCTGTGATAAATCCTTTTTTGGCCCCCATTTATTTTCGCTCTTCAGAAAGCAACATGCTTCATTAAATCAACCAAATGTCAGCATTCTAAGGTCTGCTTATAGAAAATCATTTGCTCATTTATGTCATAGCCACAGATAATTGTCCCTTTCTTCACCTGTGTCTTTGTATACTGAGCTTTTACTATTCTCTACCCTCCACCTGGGTTCTCATATACATCTACATAGTTTCTTCTTGAATTCTCTGTCAAAGCTTCATTGACTGAGTATCCTAACCCCTCCTCCTCAATACTTGATAATCCAGATATCCACTGAAATCATTTTACCTTTAGAGATTTTTTTTTAGAAATTGGGTTGTGACATCATCTCACGAAGTGTTGAAAATCTCATTCTCTTCCCCAATATTTCTTTGAACATCTCAGAACTCTGAGTTTCCTGTATCTGCTAAGGTCCAGATCTCATTTCTACCTTGTTTTCTAAAATTCTCTCTGTTCTGAAAGACAGATATATGTGATTGATGCTATTCCTCCATTTCACCAATCCACTGTTCAACTGTTCAAGTTTGAGTTCTATCGTTTTCTAATTTAATGATTTTCCTAGATTTTATGCTTTTAAGTTCACCATGTGTCTTCTGTCTGAAACTTGATAATATTTTAAGACCTATAAAATGCAACAGAATGAAACAATTTAGATTGATGGCAAGTTGTCTCCTGTAACTCAAGAACACTGGGGCTAAGGTCCATGGTTTTTCATACATTATCAGCATGATTCTATGATAATTGTTTCTCCTACAATTATAATATCCAAATTTGATTTATGAAATGTAGAGTAACTCTACTTAACTATGTTTTATTATCAATAAATACACAATTTATTAATAAATAATATCAAAGATTATTAAAAATTAGAATATAGACATCATTAAAATAATTATTTTTATCAGTTACATTAAAAAGAAGAAAAGTAAGAAACTGACTGGTAATTTTCTTTTCTCTGCACCTTTTTGCTTCATGCATTTTTCTTTGTGGTCTCACATTGAAGTATGAAACAGTCATTTGATAATGTATCATGGTTAAATTATGATTCAGGAAAGCTCTTACTCATGCAGTGGATTTTTATGAGTATCTTAATTGTGGAGCTAATGCAAGCTATAGATTTATGCTGATTAAATCCAGATGTCTTGCTCTCTTGATCCTTAAAAGTTTAAATTGTCAGTTACTGATTCTCCTTTTCCTACTGTGTATTTTTAGTAACAATATCTCTTCCTTATTTTGAAAAGATATTCCACCCTTTGTATTACATTTGGTCTAAATTTCCTTCATGGTAATGTTTCAGTTAATGGTTTTTAAAACTCATAGAAAAAGGACAGAAAGTACAGTTTAAATATTCAATTCTCCCTGACTACCAAAACTTCTCATATTTACAAAAAGTAAGAATGTCTTCCCTTTCTGGTACAAAATCATCATTTAATTTGAAGAATGAGAAAATCAACTTACTGAACAATCCAAGTGTATCTGTGTTTGTGTTGACAACATCTAAAGGTTTGTTTGAAAATAAAGTCTCACTATTTTCACCAAGTTTGATTTTGAAAAGTGTATATGTTAAAATGGATCCCTGGTCCCCAGTCATGCAACAAAGTGAATACAAAGAAAAAAAAAATAATAAAAGTTAGAGAATCAGCAATCTGAAGTGGATTCCCTAAGTAGCTAAGTGGTTGCTGAGTAATGCTGTGATGATATGGTTAACTCTGAGAAGAGTGTGATGATTAGAATAGATTCACCACAGCTGGCTCAAAGACTAGTCACTGGTGTCTTCATGTCCACTCACGTATGACAGAAATAAAATGGGGGGTTCTCTTGGCAGTTTAAGACCAAATACAGAATGGGAAAAATCAAATAATTAAAGATGAATAAGAAATTAGGTAAAAACAGAATGCCATTGCCTTTCTTCAGCTCAGGCAAATGGGGAACCATGATTTTGATGATGTGCCATATGAAGAGCTATATCCACACATAGTTTGGTTTCCTTTTTTCCGGCTCTACTTTAATCAGCCAATTTTATCTCCCAAAAATGCTTTCTTTGAATCAGACTGGTCCAGTCACCTGCTTATTCAGACTTCTGCCTTGGAGACATTGGAAGAACTTTGGATTTTCTTTGAAGAGGAATGATAAGTGATTATAGAGGTTTCAGCTGCTGAGCAACATAAAAATAGAGATCATTGTTCTGTCGTTCCTACTTTGAAAAAAAAAAGTAAATTTAGAGTCTATGCTACAATGGGAAAATTCCCATTCTGATTACAAATATGTTACAACAATAATACATTCTAATTATGATTTACTTAGAAAATGGAGAAAAATATGGGAAAAAAGCAGAATTGAAAGTACATATAAATGCATCAGCTAGGGAAAATGTATCAACATTGTGATGAATTTTCTTTCTTCTACTTTTTTTCTATGTGATCAAATGTAAGATCACACCATATATTGTATTATATGTTGTATTTTTCACTTAAAATCACATTTTGTTATATTTAGGTCTCATGACTATTGCTTGAAAATCATTTTTGATGCTTACAAATGCTATTTCCTAAAACAGATGCATTAATTCCATGAATTTGTAATATTTAGAGAGGGTTTTTTTTTTAAGATTTTAAAAATTTATTTATTTGTCAGAGGTAGAAAAAGAGCATGCACAAGCAGGGGGAGCAGCAGGCAGAGGGAGACACAGGCTCCCCCCCTGAGCAGAGAGCCTGACGTGGGACAAGAGCTCAGGACCCCAGGATCACGACCTGAGCCAAAAGCAGAAACTTAACCAACTGAGCCACCCAGGCGTCCCTACAGAGTTTTATCTTTCATGTTTTTAATAACCATTTAATAGATATACTATTAAATACTTTTTAAAATAATATATATGAATAGTTTCCTTGTAATTATATCATCATGGTTAAGTGTGTGTGTTTGTAGCCAAATCTCTGCGTTCATCACATTCCAGCTTCATAACATATGGCTCATATGACACTAGTCAAGTTGGTAAGGCATCTGTATTGGGAGTTCGTTATTTATAAAATGGGCATAATAGTAATAATACCTACTTCATAAAGCTATTAATGGTTTTTTTCATGTGTCTGTTAGCCAAATGTATGTCTCCTTTGGGGAAGTGTCTGTTCATGTCTTCTGTTCATTTTTTGACATGATTATCTGTTTTTGAGTGTTGAGTTTGAAGAGTTCTTTATAGATCTTGGATATTAGCTCTTTGTCTGTAGCATCATTTGAGAATATCTTCTCCCATTCCGTGGGTTGCCTCTTTGTTTTGTTGATTGTTTCCTTTGCTGTGCAGAAGCTTTTGATCTTGAAGTCTCAAAAGTTCATTTTCGCTTTTGTTTCCTTTGCCTTTGGAGACGTGAAAAATTGTTCATCATCATTGAAAACCACATTGAGATACCATCTGACACCAGTTAGAATGGCCAAAATTAACAAGACAGGAAACAAGTCTTGGAGAGGATGTAGAGAAGGGGGAACCCTCTTACACTGTTGGTGAGAATGCAAGTGGGTGCACCCACTTTGGAAAATAGTATTTTTGAGACTCCTCAAAAAATTAAAAATATAGCTACCTTATGACCCTGCAATTGCACAATAGGATATTTAACCCCAAAGATACGGATGTAGTGAAAAAAGGGCTGTATGCACCCCAGTGTTCATAACAGGAATGGCTACAATCGTCAAACTGTGGAAAGAGCCAAGATGCCCTTCAACAGATGAATGGATAAAGAAGATATGGTCCATATATACAATGGAATATTATGCAACCATCAGAAAGGATGAATACCCAACTTTTGTATCAATATGGACGGGACTGGAGGAGGTTATGCTGAGTGAAATAAGTCAAGCAGAGTAAGTCAATTATCCTATGGTTTCACTTACTTGTGGAGCATAAGGAATAACATGGAGGACATTAGGAGAAGGAAAAGAAAAGTGAACTAGGGTACATTGGAGGGGGAGATGAAGCATGAGACTGTGGACTCTGAGAAACAAACTGAAGGTTTTGGAAGGGAGGGGGTGGGGGATGGGAGAGCCTGGTGGTGGGTATTAAGGATGGCACGTATTGCATGGAGCACTGGGTGTGATGCATAAACAATGAATCTTGGAACATGGAAAAAGTAAAATAAAATTTTTTAAAAATTTTAAATTAAGACCATTAATGTGTTTAAATGAGATAATACATATAAAGAGTTTGGCACACTGCTTGACACAATGTTGTTGAAATTATCATTGCCATTACTATCAGTCTTTAGATGTCATCATTTACAATATAATTCTCTTGAGAATCACAAAGCAAGTCAATAACGTGAAGGCTCTGAAAGGTGTCAAAACCAAGTAATTTATCATCTACTCAACACATTTCACCGGAGAGTCCTTTTACGTATAACAACTCTTGATTAGCATTTAGCAGAGCAGACATTGAGAAATTTTACCCTAAATAAAAAATTTCAAAGCATTTTTTCCTGGACCTTTGTGTCTGCCATCCAACCAGATGCCAATTTTAATTTTTGCCACTCCATTGTACTGACATATAAGTTCTAAGACAGTAGTCTCTTAGCTGGTACACTTTAGTCCATTTCTAACCAGCAAAATGTATCTTAATAACTATTGACAGGTCAATACTCCAAATGTCCAGTTCTAATCACATCAAAGACCTTGGGTAGTCTCCTTCAAAAAACTTTCACTCAACACTTAATTCTTTACATGCATCCAAGAATTTCCATGATCCATTGAAGGAATTCTCCAACCCTACTGCTGTGGGTGAGGATGTTTTCTATGACTCTAGAAACTTTGGCTAAAGATTCTATAATTCCTTGCCTGTCTTTTTAGCTCAAGTTTTTCCTTATATCCAAACATTCTTTACTTTATCTTCACAAGTTTACATCTCATCTTTCCATTTAGAACTTAACATGTTCTTCATAAAAACACCCCCATTTTCCATAGGAGGAAGAAATTTTCTGTTTTAGCTTCTATAGCTGCTCTTTTCTAACATAATTCATTATGTTCTGATTTATATTTTTTAAATTGGGTTTGTTTAGGGTACCTTTATGTAAGTTTTGACTATTGTTAGAGTTTTCTATGTACAGGTTTCATCTTCATTATCAAATAATAAGTTTCTAAGTAACCTTTCTGATCCATATAATCTTTGTAGCTGTCACAACACCAGGATAATGCTTTCCAGATGGAAACTGCTCATGTATTTCTTAAATATATAATGTTATAGCCCTTTACAAAGGCCTCCATTACTTCTTCTGAAGATCTTACAGGTTATGCTCCTATCTATCTAATTTATATAATTAGCAAAGGTGGAAAACGGTCCTTATCTGGAATTCATAAACTGCCTCCCAAAGAGCAATACTCCGTCATCTTGCCTTAAATGGCAAATATCTTTTTAAAATAACAAAATTAAACTGATTGAGGAGCTAAAGAGTTTCCTTAAGTGCTGGATTTTTATGAAAGGAACAAAACTCAGCAACAGTGGAAGTCAGAGTCTCCTTTATCTGCCAAGAAAACCAGAAATGAAGCCTGGACTTTATTGGCCTTAAATAGTATGAATGTGTCATTTTTAATGCAATTAAGAGGCTATCCCAGAAATACTGGAAATCATAATTATCAATTAACATGAGGTTCCAATTATTTTTCATAATCTCTGTTTACATATATTGTATCCTGGAGGATTGGTTTTTCCATAAATTACTGAAGGTGATTCTATTTTCATAGATTTCTGATTTCCTGGGTTTAAATATGTTCTACTTTGTTGTACTAAAATAAGTGTATAAAGAAAATACTTTGAGGCAATAATTGTCACCAGACAAGCAAGATACAGTGAAGAATCTTGCCATTTCACACTCGAATGAAGGAATCTGGGGAAGAAAGGCTGTAGGTCACTCAAGTTCTTATACCTCACTACCAAGCCATATGAGCCATATCGTGAATCACAGCCCCACCCCACCCCCTCTTGTTTCTTCTGGCTGTTTTGCTCCTATTTTTTCAGAGGCTCAAAGCTTGGAAAGCCAAAAATCCCTCCCTCATTCTTAAAGCAGAGAAAGAGAAGAGTGCTTGGAATTCATCAAGTAGGTCCCAAAATTAATATTATTGTTCGTCTCATTCTCAATCAGTTTAAACCCTAAGTCCAGTTTCCTTCCTAAATAAAACCATTCTTCTGGGAAAATGAAAAGCTCTTTGTTATTATCATCAGCGAAAATAATTATAGCAGTAATAAATTACCTCAAGTGAACAATGTCCTTTCTTCATTTTCTTCATACTCTAAATCTGATCTTTGTTCTTAGGATTTCTTATTTTGCCTGCAATTGTAAAATTCAAAGGTCCATATTCTTCAAAGTTAGCATGAAGCAAGCCAGTTACAGCATAGGGTACAGAAGGTGGTAGGTTTAGCTCTGGCTCTCTTTATCCGGAAGGCAGGATGTGTTCACATTTGCCAAATCCTCTCTAACCATTCGAAGTCCCCTTTCCTCCTTTGTTCAGCTCTTCCCCGCAATGTTTATCTTGAGTGACATCTAATGATGATTTTATAATATTTCTTTCCTCAGTATTCTAAAATATAAGACAACATGTTTCTGCTTTTGTCCATTACTCATGTGTTGTTCATGTGAATTGTTTGCTAAGCTTGCTTCCATCAGGCGTGCATTCTTGTCTCATTCATTGAGCAACTGTAGGGGAAGAAAGTATTCTAATAATACCCCTAGCTTCAATGTTTTAGGATGAGCCATTTACAAAGAAGATCCTGCTTGTTTAGGCTACATTCCTTTCCTTCCTCAGAGACCAGTCCATGCTGGAGGCTCAGTTTGCATGGAATGCCCTGAAGTATTTGAATTCACAAAAGAGGCCTGGAAATCTCGCAAGAACTGTCTTTCCTTTTAACTTCCTGGTGCTTCCTGTTTTCTCTCAGTTTTCAAGCATGAATCCCTTAAGCAAGGAAAAGAAATTGTGTTTGTTGAGGATATTTTTTTCCCTATCCAACTTTCCTCAAACAGGATAAGAGAAATTTGATCTGTTTACTCCATGGGGAGCTTAAAAGTTCCTCTTACTGGCCAGATGATGTTTTATGAGATAACATAATAATTCTTCTTGCTCTCTCTCTCTGTTCTTTTCTTCAGAAAATGTAATCCTTTCAAGTTAACGTAATTAAACAAGGAAGCCATTAGACCAAGGTGGATCTAATGCTATGGTGGCCAATTTAAACAAACCAAAACCTAAGCCTTAAAATACCTCAAGGTTACAAAATTGAAAGCTAAGGAGAACCAATCACAAACAGCCAACTAGGTTTTCAGCTGTAGCCAGTCAATCATTTCCTTTGCTTCTGCCTTTGCTCTGTAAGTCTTCCCCAGTTCCTGTAGGTATTCTGTACCTACCCACTTCCTGCTTGGTGCTGCCCTATTTGAATGGATTTTTCTCAAATTAACTCTTCAATTTTTTTAAGTATGCCTCAGTTTATCTTTTAACATAACCTGTAATCTCTTCTCTCTCTGGTCTCTCATGGAGAGCTTTGAGCAACCTGGTATTTTTTTTTTCCAAAGATTTTATTTATTTATTTGATAGAGATCGCAAGTAGGCAGAGAGGCAGGCAGAGAGAGAGGAGGAAGCAGGCTCCCTGCTGAGCAGAGAGCCCGATGTGGGGCTCGATCCCAAGACCCTGAGATCATGACCCAAGCCGAAGGCAGAGGCTTAACCCTCTGAGCCACCCAGGAGCCCCCAACCTGGTATTTTTAACATTCCCTCACCTCACCCTTACTCTTTGATCCCACCAAATTTGTAATGGAAACCAGGCTAATTCCTCTTTAGATAGAGGAATCATGAAGGCATGAAGACAGGAGCCTTCAGTGACCCCCTCCTGAATTCAACACATGAAGCAAGCAATATTGTTTTGTAGGTGAGGTTATTTATTTGTCTGTTGTTTTTGTCATAGGAATATTTGTACTAACCAGAAGCTTCTTGGTAATGACATATAAATTTCATTCTTAACTATAATATCTATTTCTTAGATACATATAAAAAGGAAGCTAGGATATGGTAATATTAGGTTGACCAAAACTAATTCCTTTCTCTTTCTTCTACTGTTATTTCTCCCAGTTTTTTTTTCCCCTTGTTGATGTGAGTGATTTTCTTGCACAGTTCTCTGTCTCCTGTCTCCCTTTCTTTCGTAATATGTTAATTAAATACATATTTATCAATCATTCTCTATGTTATTTGGTCTTCTCTCATTCCTTTGACAAACAATAATTAACATTTTATAAAGGGCAAACTGTCATAGGCTGAATACAGGAATAGTCAAAACAGATATAAACCCTGTTGTCAGTGAACTTATAGTCAACTGATGGAGACAGTTATTAAACAAATACACAAAAACACATGCAATCACATATAGGTGAAGTGCTATGGAATAAAAAGAGGTAGTTACTATGAGATAAACAGATACAAAATGCCCAGTAGTAAATTGTTTGATCAGAGAAGATGTCTGTGAAAAGATAAAATTTGAATAGAATCCTGAAGGGTGAGAAGGGGTCAATTAAGTAAAGCAAAGGAGAGAAATATATTCTGGGCCGGGTAGGTCGTTCACAAAAGCACAAGGACTGTTAAAAGGAGAAAGATATTCTCCTGACTTTAAGTTATGCAAAACTCTCACTTCTATACAGAGCACTCAAAGGTCTATATTTACAAACTTGACTCTTTCCTTGAGATCTGCTATACACCAGGGAACTCTAAATAGAAGGTTTCAAGGTCTACTGAATCAAATCCATCATCTGTACACCAAAGCTGTTCTTCGAAAACTCTCAGGAGAACACAGGGTTGAAGTAGTTTTATGTGTCTCCTTAAAACCCTCCACTAAAATATTTTCTAAGATTTGGAAAAACACGATCATTGACAACAGACCTTTGCATTAAAAACTAGAAAGATCATATCTTCAGTATAGATAAGCTTTCTATCGGAATGTTAGCAGACTGAGAAACATAATTCTACAAATGCCGTATGTTCCAATCCAATGCAGAACAGGATATTCTCTCAAAGAAATAAGAAAAATGCATTGTATTTTTTCTCCCCATTGGATCTAATTGAGGAATGTAGAGCATGTAACTTGCCAGAAGATTGGACATCAGTGGAAGGTGCAGGGAGTTCCTAACACCTCAGTCCTCAGAAAGTTGACAAAATGCTTTTGACTTTGCTTCAGTACAGGAACACAACAGTGAGAAGAAAATACCCTCCCAGGAGCGCCTGGGTTGCTCAGTGGGTTAAAGCCTCTGCCTTCGGCTCAGGTCGTGATCCTAGGGTTCTGGGATGGAGCCCCACATTGGGCTCTCTGCTCAGCGGGGAGCCTGCTTCCTCCTCTCTCTCTGCCTGCCTCTCTGCCTACTTGTGATCTCTCTGTGTCAAATAAATAAATAAAATCTTTAAAAAAAAAAGGAAAAGAAAAAGAAAATACCCTCCCAAATGCTAGCAGCTCAAGGACAACCAAGTATTTGTTGGATATCAGTATTTTAATGAAAGCCTATGCATGTAAGCTTTGGGTTTCTATTTCTTCCCTAGTGAAACTGGCCTTTCATTGTCTCTCAAACAGGCCAAACTTGCTTTACCTCAGTGTTTTTGCATAGTCTGGCCACATTGGCTTTGCCCACTGTTTGCACTTCTACCTCCTTTTCTTCTTTCAAGCCTCTGTCCAATCAGGTTTCTCCTCCACCTTATCACCTGCAACACTCCAACCCCTTGCCCTGCATTATTTTTCCCAGTACAAACATTATTTTACATATTCATACATTGTTTGTTTACTGTCTGTCATATGAGCAGTAATCATTTCTGGTCTTGCTTCACATTCTGCCATCATCTAGAAGAGAGCTTGCAAATAAGTAAGTGCTCAGTATCTATTTTTTTGATAAGGGAATTGATATCTGGTAGGGGAAAAAAAAAAAACTAGTCATTGATTGGGCAATGAAGAGTACTAGAGACCCTACTATTCTCTTTGTGAGTAGGCAAAGACTGTAAATATACATCACAGGTGAACAAAGTTATTCTATTTATTTTAAAGAAATCTATGAAAAGATTGCATTCTCCTGGAATTCAGAAAAATACAATGCCATAGATATAATTATTTTCTTTTAAAAGACCCCAAACTTTTAGAAAATGTTGCTTAGGTGTCTTAAAATATTTGCACAAAGATGTATTTTTAATAAATTGAGAGTAAGATATCATAGGGAGATATGATGAAATGAATTCAGAGATACAAAGTAATCAGATTAATATGTGAAAATAATATAAGGATATACGACACACAAGGGCAAAATTGAAATATATTTGCAGGCAATAAAGAATAGAACCATCATTGTTGGGGACTGGAGAGCTGTAAAGACTGTCCAGAATGCAGATGCAAAATAAAAATAAAGCGGGGTGCCTGGGTGGCTCAGTGGGTTAAATCCTCTGCCTTCAGCTCAGGTCATGATCTTAGGGTCCTGGGATCCAACCCCACATCAGGCTCTCTGCTTGGGAGGGAACCTGCTTCCCCCCCACACACACTGTCTCTGCCTGCCTCTCTGCCTACTTGTGATCTCTGTCTGTCAAATAAATAAATAAAATCTTTAAAAAATAAATAAAATTAAAGGAATTGATCATAGCAAAGAGATCTACAGAACAGAGGAATAATTATTTGAGAAGGAAAAAACCTAGAAATAATAAAAGCTTTCATTTATATACTGCCAGACAGTGTTGCAGGTGCTTTCCTTATTGTTAACCTTTTACCACCTACAGTAATCCTATAAAGTAGATACCATTATAATTTCCATTTTATAATGAGAATGCCGAAGCACGGAGAAATTATGTGACTTGTCCAACCTGGAATGAGAAAACCAGCCATCTGTGTCCAAGTATCCAAGATGTACTAATTCCAACAGTTGGAATTTTAATAAATATGGTCTACTTTTTCTCTATTATATGATCACTTTGTATGGCCACTTAAAAGTATATGCTCTCTATTGTTATTATTCTTTGTCTACTTCAGCTGGCAGGTGGATGGAAAACACATATTTATACCTCAAAATACTGTTTCTACCTAAGTCTGCTTGTAGTTTTTTTAAATTGTTCTCTATGTCTTTGTCTATCCTAATTTTAAACTTTTCTGAATCATATTGTTTTCAGTTTTTTTGCTTTTACATACAGAGTGGATACTTTTGTTTTTTAGATTCAATATTTGCTACAAAAGATATGTTTGATCTAGCCATGCTATCTCATTTTGAGACACATTTTCTTCATTTCTTTTGGGGCCTTCTGGCAGGATAATTGAACAAATACATCCGCAGTTATTTTACAAGAATCACTCACCTATTCTCTTGACAGAGATTTTATTTCTATTTTTCTTAGACTTGAATTATTTAAAAGCAAAGTTAACTCTCAGCCAATAATGCAGCTGTCAACCAGTAATAAGAATAAAACGTTATTTAACAAGGGATTGAATGGGCATATTATTTGGTTTATTGAATGTATCAAAAAGAAACAGAATAATTAAGAAATTAGCTATACTGTCACAGGAAAAAAAATCACTTTCTCTGGAATGAATGGGCACAGAATCTTCTTTCCTGATATTGCTTATTAATCTCAAAATAAACATAACCCCTCCAGAAGTGGTCTTTTTGTCTTCTAGAAAATTGCTGCCAGAATGGCATCTAGATAGTCATTCAGATGTTCCACAGGATTTTTGCACACATGCAGGTAGCTCTCACAGATTCATGGTATTTTAGACATTCATCTGCTAATTGAAATGCTCTTAGAATCCATAGTTTTATTTTTAAGTCTGAAGAAAAAATCTCACTACAGTTGCTCAATAATGAATCATGAAAAGAGACAGTGCTAGATGACTTGTTTCTGTATTGTTTTATGGGAAATTTCTATGAAATTGTAATGACAGAATGAATTTAAAAATAAAATAAATTAATTTATTTATACCAGTTTTTAAAATTAAAAAATCCATTTTAATAATTAGTGCATTTAATTCATGACTCTATCTTTGCATAAATTTTACAGTATCCAGTGACAGAAAACAACATGGGTTTTATCCAAATTTTGAAGTTATGAAAGCTTGCCTGGATCAGCAGAGTGGTTCACTGACTTACCAAATAAAATTTTTAAAAGAAATTGCTATTCCCTGCACACAAAGAGACTGCTGCTCCCTCTGTTAAAGTGTTCAGAGTTGCTTCAGACCCTACAAGATGATAAGACACTGTGGGCAGGGCTGCAGCCCCCCTATTCACTACCATATCCCCACCTTCTAGGACAGTTTGGGGCACATAATACAAGCTAAACAAGCATGGAGAAAACACATGAATAACATTTAGATGGTTCTTGGGTTTCCGGTAGTTGATTGAACAACAATAATGTGTGTATGTGTTGTTTCCTCAGTTTGGGTTTTGTTTTTTGTTTTTGTTTTATTTTACATTTTATCAAAGGATTTTACCAGAATAACTATTCTATCATGTGTTCATTCAACATATTGATGCTCCTGAAGCAACAAAGGTATATAGAATATAAATTTAAGCTTCTGATATCCTTAAAGACAATTTCCGAAAATGTAAAAGTCATTTAATACAGAATATTCATGATGTAGAGAGAATTTCTCTTCATTAAATCTAAAACCAAGCCTATGAATTAGAGAGGAAAATTATCCTAGGTTCATAGCAGAGGAAACCAATGCTCAAGTGGTTTGATACTTGACCTTAGTCATTTAGCTAGTGAGTGGAAATGGAAGGATTTGAGGCCAGGTCTCCTGATGCCAAGCAGCCCAGTAGAATTTGATACACACAGAAATTCAGTTCTGTTTCTTTAATTAATTCAAAGCAATCACAATCTGAGGGGTACCTGGCTGGTTCAGTCTGAAGGACATGTGACTCTTGATCTCAGGATCATGAGTTCAAGCCCCATATTGGGTATAGAGATTACTTACTTATAAATAAATAAGCAAAATTTTTAAAAAGAAACAAGGACTATTTTTGATTATTGCGAGTAAATTGAGAGAGAGATATTTCTGGAGATGTATATAATAAACATAAATAATTCCTGTGTTCTTGATTCTAAACATTGATTTTTTAGACAACTACAAAACAAAACAAAATAAAAACATTGTTTTAATCATAGATTTTTAAAGATAAAAGAAGTACCATGACCTAAAATGTATTAAATTTTTAAGACACACTCCTTTTTCAGAAATATGTCATGAAAAAAGTATGGGGGTATAGTTTTTGAAGTTAAAGCTAGACTTTCTGGTAGCATCTTTTGCTACCTTGGCTCATCAAAATCTTCTGGATCCTTTAAGTCCCAATTTAAATTTAAAGCAATGCCTTTTGGAAATTGTACATAACCATAGTGACTTCACACATGGGTCCTCTATAGGAAGCTGTGGCATGGTTCCCTGTGTCATGTCACTCCTATTATTTAATTTTGCATTACTTTTTCATATTCAATCTCATATCATGTTCATTTACTAAGCTTCAGTTTCCTCATCTGTCAGCAGACTAAGAAAAATAATGAAGGATAGGGTTGTTATGAAGAAAGAAGATATTCTTATAAAGTATTTGCTCACTGCTTGATACAAATATATTATCAATAAATATAATATATATAATATATATTATAGCTATTGTCTTTGTCAGAAATGCACAGGGTCAGAGACTCAAACTTCAAGGAGTAAGTTTCCAAAAGACAGCCTATAAGCAGATAGGGGCAATGTGAAGAAGGACTTGTTTATACATAAGGAAATACAAAAGTGATTTTTTTAAAATAGTTTTTTTTTTTTTTAAAGAAAGAATTTATTTATTTTAGAGAGAGTATGTATAGGAGTGGGGGGGCGGGGAACAGAAAGCAAGGTGGAGGCGGAGTTCCATTCCCAGCCCTCTGAGATCATGACCTGAGCCAAACGCAGATGCTTAAACTTAATTAAGCCACACAGGTGCCCCTAAAATAGGATTTAATAATTCTCTGTTTTGCAATTCTCAAATCACCCCACCTAATTTCTTTATCGTATCATTTATTTGCTAATCATTGATGCTCTGGGACAAACAGGAGCAAATTCTTACTTGAGTGTAGGTTTGTATGGTAAGAGTACCTGAGATTGTCTTTGAATCTCCTTCTTAGGAAATGAAAATAAAGAATGAAGGAGAGCACAATATGTTCGGGGTCATTTGACTTCTATACCCTGATGTATCATGTCTTCCCTTCTGTATTCATTCATTGATTTCCTTAGTTGGGTGTAAGATTCTTGATGAGAGGATATGTTCTAGACTGCTTTATCCCAAGTGCCTAGAAAAGTGCACAGTTCTCAGTAGGTGTTTATTAAATGGTTGCTGAATGAATGAACTAACACCAGACATCCACGGACCTGGGCTTTGAAGAGATCAATCACCATTCACTCGTTGTGTGGTCTCAGGTGATTTGTTGGGTATCTCAGAGCCTTGCTAAATGAGGATGATGAAGGTTCTGCTCAGAGCAGTATAGTCATTAGAGGAATGGAGTGCCAAGCGCCTTGCTCTATCCCTGGCAGGGCTCGGGACTTCTTAGCTGTTCCTCACCTGCACATGCCTGCCTCTGGTCCCTGCTATACATGCGCAAGCTGAGAATTAGTACAAAATTCACAGCCAACTTTGCATAAATTGATCATTTCGTCACTTAGAGCGTCTCCTCTGGATAGTTTACACTCCTAATTGTTTGGCTATAATCTTGGCTTACCTTAGCCAAGCATTAATTCAATCACTAATTTTCATGCCTAACATATTTTTTTTTCAAGTTATTCAAGGAACTAAACACTGGGGCCGGGAAAGCTTTCTACTCTCATCCAGAGGGAATTAAGCTAGTCACAATCAAATCTTCCCCCATCAATAATCAATTTAAACCATTATCCCAATTAAATATCATTCTGAAAGCAATCCTAATCAATCCAGACTTGATAGGCTTCCTGAAAGAATTACCTAATTAAGCTCTCTATAGAAGAAAATGATTCTACCTAGTCAACCCAATGGTGACAGGAAACCAAGAAACAGAAGAGAATATTTGAAAGTTAATCTTCTGAGAACATCGAACAGAATTCAGAAGCAATGGGGCTAATGTCCCTCACACAGGGATATTGTGAGGGCACAGAGAAAATTCACATGAACCATTTCTGAGAAGGACTCTGTAGTGAAAGTTATCATCACTATTTTTGGAATGTGTCTTCTGGGCTACCAGCCTTTTTTCTGAACTTTTCTTTCTCTTGGATTTCATTCTGTAAAGCCATAATTTCATTCTCTCTTTCATGCCTAGGACTGTCATATACAGTGGGGCAGATTGTTCACTCCACAAAGGTACATTTTGAAGAGCTAAATGGTGACTAAAATCCAGTCCAGATACTTTCCCTCCATGCTGGTTGTCTATGGAATACTCTCTCTTCAGAACATAAAATCCTTTCCCTAATATGTACAAAATATGTTCTAACCTTATCCCTCTTGTGTTACTTTCCCAGGGCTGCCATGACAAATTGCCACAAACTGAGTATCTTAAAACAACATAACTGTGTTCTCTCACACTTCTGGAGGCTGGAAGTCTGAAATCAAGGTGTCGTCACAGCAGCACAACATTTAGAGGCTTCACAGTAGAATCCATTTCTTGCCTCTTCCAGGTTCTGGCAGCCATTGCATTCCTTGGCTCGTGGCTTGCCTTTCTCTCTGTGTCATCTTCCTATCACTTTCTCTTTTGTGTGTCTGTGTTCTTTCCTTTTCTCTCTCTCTCGTAGAAGGGTATGTGTGATGGCATTAAAGGCCCATCTGCATCAATGAGGGTAATTCCCTCATCTTAAAATCCTTGGTTATATCTGTAAAGGCCCTTTTCCCAAATAAGGTGGATTTAAAGTTCCAAGGATCAGGACTCAATATCTTTAGATGGTCATTATTCAGCCTGCTATATCTCCCAGACTCTTTCCAGGTAATGGCATCGTGGACAGAGCACAGTTTTTTCCGGACCAGTTAGGGTTCAAGGACACTCAAGTCTTCATGCTATTCAGAATGAGAGATTTAAATGCTAGCCATGCTGTTGTAAAAAACTTGGGGAAAATGTACATACCAGCGCTGTCCAATAGAACTTTTTGCTCTGATGGAAATGGGACAGTTGCTCCCAAATTCAGAACTCCAGCCTCTCTGTGACAGTCTTTTGCACCACACTTCTTTGACCTGCTGAGGAGGAGATAATCTCGAGACTCACACTGAGTTGCTCACTCTCTCCTCTTAATGTGACACAGAAGTCCTTTTTGATGAAATAAAAGGTCTGCAGTCCGTTTGGGGAATACTCTAGCATTTCATACCTTGTGTCACGGACAAGATAGGTTCGTGAGTCTTTTGACTTCCTACTGCTAAGCATGGAAAACTGGATAGATAGATCCACATGACAGAAAGACCATTAAAATTAATGAAGTAACTTTTCATTATTAAACCCTGAGCTCTTTAGGAAAGAAGGTAGAAAAGAATGCATAAGTATCTCATCTGGTAAAAACATAGTCTTCTCAGTATTATGCTCACTTAGGAAAATTAATAGAGCTTTGGGTTTGGGGACAATATTTGTTTTCTTGGTTCCTTATTAAAAGCGCATATTGCAGACATTAAAAGTGAGATATGCTTATTGACTATAATGTAGAAATATATACTAAAATTCCACTACTGTGTATTTACCCAAAGAAAACAAAAATGCTAATTTGGAAAGATATATTCAGTTCTTAAGAGGATTAAAGAAATAAATGTAATTTCTCCTATAAAACAAAAGTAACTCTAGGGTACCTGGTTGACAGAGGAGCATGCAACTCTTGATCTCAAGGTCATGAGTTTGTGTCCCTTGTTGGATGTAGAGATTACTTAAATAAATTGTTGTAAAAACTGAAAGAAGATAACTGATAGACATACAGGAAATATACTGTATTTTGATTTTTACAAGTGTAACTATCATTTAATAGCTCTGAGTCTCATAAATAGATTGGGATTATAGCACTTATATTAATATTCAGTTGTGAGGCTGAATTTAATGATGTCTGTATGTAATTTTTTTAAGTTTTAGTTATAATCAATGTACCAAGAACTGCACATATTTAATGTGTATAATTTGATGAATCTAGACATACACAAACACTCAGGATACCGTCCCCACAAAATCTAGGTAATCTACATTATGCATATACTACCCCTCCCAGAATTTCTTTGTGTCACTTTGCTTTGTGTGTGTATGTATATGTGAGGTAAAAATAATTAACTTAAGACTTACCCTTTCAAACCTTGAAGGTCATAATCCTATAGGTACTGTGTTACATAGCTAATCTCTAGAATGTAGTCATCTGATATAACCAAAACTTTCCACCCATTAAAGGAGAACTTCTCATTTCCCTTACCTTTCAGCATTTTTTTAACTTAAAACAGAGGCAGTATACCCTTGCCCACCATTAATGAAAGCAAACCCATTAGAACAATTTTAACTGTATATTCTTTACATGTCTCGTGGTCTAATTAATTTGCAGTAAATTTATGTTTACATGATGTCTTCCATGTAAGGTGTCAGTGAGATCTGGAAAATTTACCCAGTCAGCTATTGATAGGCTGATATAATTGTTTAGATGACCTGTTTTATTTGATTGATATCAATAAGTGGAACTTATGGCCGAGAATATTCCACATACACACACACACACACACACACACACACACACACACACACAGTGTCAGCTTGAAGGGAAAGCAAGGCAGACACCAGAGTGAATTTCATCAAACATTAGAAGTGATAAAACCAGCTAGATAAAATCAATTACATGACCAAATTCAAGCATGGGTGGCCATGTTCACCAAGTGGTTTTCAAAAATGATATTTGTGCTTGTCTAGCCAGATGTTATAAGGAGAAGCAATAAGAGTAAAGTTTTGGTTGAGGCTTATGGGTGATGTAGGAGTAATTAGTCCAAATATCTCAATTATTATATTCAATACCTTTCAAGGTTCATATCTATTCAGTAAATACTCAATGAATAAATGTAACTATATATGGAATGGTGCAAATTTGGAGAGTTGAAAAATGACTGTCAGTGATTTTTTTTTTTTTTTCTTTAAGAGAGAACATATGTGAGCAGTGGTGAGGGGCAGAGGAAGAGGGAGAGAAAGAGAGTCATAAGCAGGCTTCAGGCCCAGCACAGAGCCTGATGTTGGGTTCAATCTCACGACATTTAGATCATGACCTGAGCTAAAATCAAGAGTTGGAACATTAACTGGTGGAGCCACCCAGGCAATGCTATCAGTGATTTTTTTTTTTTAATTTGTTTTGGACATGAAGAAAAATATATACAACAGGATTATGGTATCTCATCTTCCTCCTTAAAAATACCCAGTACTTTTTCTAATATTCCACTTTAAGATACTGTCTTCAATATGGGTCTTCCCTGTAGGTAAGGACATAGACCACCTTTTCCTAAGGTCAGTTGATCACTCAATTAGTTAAGCAGCTTTAGAAAGAGCATATCATTATGTTCATCTTCTTCTACAGCTATTGCTAAAGCATTGTGGTGCAAAGAATATAGACTACAAAATGTAGTAGATTGTATTATGAGTTCATGACTATTCATTTTCCCCCACACTTGCCATGTTTTCCAGTAAACAGAATATAATTTCTTGCCTAATTGCCTTTGGACTTCGGCATATGGTTTCCCTTGGACAATTAAATGTGAAAAAATATACCATACACCACATGTGAGCCAAAGCTTTAAATGCACTTGTGTTTCTGTCTCTCTATTTCTTGACCTCTATTTATAAGAAAATTATGTTTCAGAGGGGAACTACCACTTTAGCCTTATTTCTGAAATAAGAAGACATATGGAATCAAGTCCAGCATAGCCCAGAAGTCTGGAACAACCCAAAGCTTCCTACTCTAAGGGCAGACTGCTGTTCTTGTGTAATGAAAAAGAAATATATATTTAAAACAATTGAAATATTAGGGCTGTTTGTTACTGCAGTAAAAGCTGATATAGATTAGATAGATGATAGATAGGTGATAGATAGATAGATAGATAGATAGATGATAGGTAGATGATAGATTATAGCCATATAGATCCAGCTGTCTATCATCTACCTATATCTATCCATTATTCTATGTATCTATCATATAGATATATATAGCTAGATCAAGATCTAAATCTAAATATATCTAATTTATAATATTGATTCTTCCCCAAATTTATGTGCTTTGAGAAATTTAGTTATTACCATAATACTTGTCACTATCATAATTATCATTTTAGTTAAGATTAAGGAGGAGGGGAGGGGAGAGATTTTTAAGGAATTGGCTCAGACAGTTGTGGAGCTGACAAGTTAGAAATCCACATGGTAACCAAGCTGGCTGCAAATTCAGAGTTGATGGTTGCCATATTGAGTCCAAATTCCACAGGGCAGCCAGCTGGAATGGAGGCAGAGCTTCTATGTTATAGTATTGAGGAGAATTCCTTCAAGGAACTTCAGCCTTTGCTCCTAAGGTCCTGAACTGATTGCCTAAGGCCCACCCACATTATGGAGGGTAATCTGCTTTCTTAAAGTCCTTAATTTATATGTTAATCGCATCTGAAGAAAACCTTTACAGTGACACCTAAGCTGATGTTCCACCAAAAAATTGACCAGAGCCTAGCCAAGTTGATACATAGAATTAGCCATCATACTTGCTGTCAACTTGACTTTCAGCTCTCTCAGTTTTGTCATCTGTTAAAATGAGACCATTTCATATAACTCTGGTGATGGTAGAGGTGTTAATATATATCCGGTATGTGGTATAGTCACGGCATAGGATGTATAACCTCTAAATGTTGACTTTTGTTAATTTCTTCAGTACCTGCTCCTCCTGGCAGATATTTTCTGTGTCTTCCTTTTTCACAAATAATATTGTCAAGTCATTTAATATCTGTGTCTCAATGTCTTCCACCACAAATGCAAGTAAAAAAGCCATTTACAGAGTTGTGATGGTTAAGAGTTATCAACATAAAATATTTAACTCAGTCTATAGCACATTATAAACACTTAATAAACAGATAAAAGGTAGCTTTTGATGCCTATGATCTTCATAGGATGATCCAAACCATTTCTTTCTCTCTTTTTTAGATGTCTCTGTCATCCCAGGGAAAGGAGATACAGGAAACTCTTCTGACAAGAAGCATTAAATTTAAAGCCTGGGAGAAAGACTCAGTGGGGAATAGAGAGAAGCAGAAGTCTCAAGAATAGAAGAAAAACAAAAGTACAAAAATCCCAGGTCTTAATCAATTGTTCTTAATAGGACTATGCAATTAACTTTTTTAAGTAAGCTCCATGCCCAGCACAGACCCCAACATGGGACAGGACTGTACAATCTAAAGTGGAGCTCCTTTATCTCAGCAACCATCCATCACAGAATGGAAGGAAGAAGTGAAGAGAGGCACTGGAAACAAGTAGAAGAGAATCATTCATTATTTAGCATTCCCTCACCCTTCTTACTCTCTCCCTACCTCTGAATCTCTTTGTATCTCTTACCAATTAATCTTTGAAGAGTCTGCTTCAACTCCTGTCTCTGAGTCATCTTAGTGTTTATCCAAATCCCCAGTCATGGAGATGGTTCTCTCTCTCTATTTGGAGAGAGCTGTGTTTTGGCTGAATCTCCATGGTCACAGTGTATAGCCACCTCCAAACATTTCAACCTTCACTGTACAGGAAGAAGATCTTTGCCAGGTTGAGATTTCAGATGGAGAGCCTAAGAAAGATGGTGGCACAGGAGAAGAGGTGACAGCCTTGCCAATCCTTTGACTTCTCCAGCTTGTGGCTTTACCATGGTCTTCTTGGGAAGAGTCATATCTTGAGAATTTTTGCTCAGGCAACCATGATGTTAGTAGTACACCATGGACTGCAGGGGAGTCAGAAGTGAATGGTAAGGTCTTACTTGTTTTGGCCAACTTTTTCTACTGTGAACGTTCCATTTATTTTATGTTTGGGCCTAACCTGTTGCTGGGTTTCATATACAATTAATATCAAAGTCTGTTGTTTTGTTTTTTGTTTTTTGTTTTTGTTTTTTGTTTTTTGTTTTTTTGTGTTTTGTTTTTGGTACAACTCCTGGCTTGTCTCGGTCTTATCTCTAAAAAGCTTGTACAAAGCTAGAATGCATCTCTAAGAGGAAACAGAAGGAATTTTTGATGAGAATGACACTCACCATTATTCAAAATGACTTAGTCTACTCTGTTCTCTTTTGAATTAACAAACTAAAGTATGCCTCTAAGAATCCATCATCTTTGAAATTTCACAAGCTTTCTTGATTGTTATGTGCACTAGAGTGAGAAGTGAAAATTTGGACTTCCTGGGACCATAATTTAACTTTGAAAGGCAGTATTATTCTCAAAAGCAGGGGTTCATGAGTTCTCAAGAGTTAATGAAAGCACTTCATTAGGAGATTGGATTATTGAACTGAAATATTTTGAATGTATTTGTGTATGTATGTTCTTCTTGTGCTGGGGTATGCACCCTTTATCATATACACACAGGAATAAATACCCCACAAAAATAGAAGAGTAGATGCTTTTAAATTTGAATTACATTACAACCTCAAAGGAAAGTGCCAAACCTAAACATTTTATGAGAGAAATCTTCTCTTGGACTAGAAAATAGCTAAAGCTACTCTTATCTGTTGCTGTTATAAAACTGAAAAAATTGTTGAACCTTTTCATTAGATATAAAAGCTTTCTTGATATTTTCTCAAGTGAGCTATGGGATATTTTGATCCTTAATCAAAGTATTACAATGTTTGCCATAAAATGTACAATGTGCAAAGAGCCCATCTTTGATGTAGCATATCTATACTTATTCATTGTAAGGAATTAATCTTTTTTTTATATTTTGGGGGTTGCCTTATAAGCTTGATCCTGGTCCCATCTAAGATATTCTATAAAAAGAAAGAAAGAAATGAATGTATATGATGCTGTAGCTCAGCTGTTAATTTCCTTTTCAACTTTTCTTGTTCTATGCTTTCTCTCCCGGTAGGACATGAGCGGGACCTTGTTAAAAGTAGAGTGAGTGAGCTAAGTGCAGACTGTCTGGAGGGCTCCAAATGAGGATGGCACAGAGGATGAGATTAACTTCTATCTTTGCCAGTGCTGAGTTCCTGGGATCTCTTGCCAATTAGTCATCAATAAATCATAACAATGAGGATATGAAATTGAAATATGGACATCACATTCCTCTCACATGATATGTGAGAAAAGAGCAAGAGACAGAGAGAGAAAGAGCGTACGAGCAAGAATATGTGTATTCCTACATAGTTCAAAAGTTTTCAGTATACAAAGGCAAAACGCACCCAATATTTCTGTGTAGTTCTGAGGATCTCAGTAACTTGAATGCATAAACACAGCATTAAGTTGCAGAGCTTAATAGATGGGGGAGACTTTACCACTATCTTTTAATATTATAGATAATCATAACACATCTGAGAGAATATATGAGACATTAAGTTGGGTAATCAACTCTAAGTGTTTATTACATTATGATAATTTTAAAAAATGATTTATTCCTTCCCATATGTTGGGCACTGTGCTAAGTATTTCATACGCATCATCATCTCCATTCTCAAAACTGCTCTAGGAAGTAGGCAATACATTATTATCCCCACTTTATGAATGAAGGAACTTCAGCTACAAGATAAAAAAGAGAAAGTCACTGTGAACCTTGTTTTAATCATTTGGCTCTGCTTTCTCCATAGACTTGTTAAGAGATATATAAACGGGGGAGAGTAAAGAGAGAAGACGGAGAGCTTAGGGAATAGGTATATCCTAGAGGGAGAATGAGAAGGACAGAAAGAGAACATCAAGAAACTCCATAGATGTTGCCCAATATTAGGTCATTATTAGTTCTCAAGGTCATTTAGAATATCATTATAGTCAGGGTGAGATTTCTGATATTCCAATTCAGTTTGGGTTTTCTTTTTTTTTTTCTGCCAGATGATATGCTACCTTCTCCTATTTTATTTTAAACTCATTCTGTCATTATTCTTTTGTTTCTAACAAGCCAATATATTTATTCTGAGAAAAATATAAATGGGGAGCTCAATAATTTTTTCACTGCAATTTTAAATGCCAAGTCTGAGAGGCTTCAATTGTTAATTTATTGTGAAATACCTATTTCATAAACATTTTAATTCATCATGAGAACCACCTCCTTGTACTCATACCCCTCAATAATTGTTTTGCCTTCATAATAAAACTGACTATTGGCTGTCTAAATCCTACCAGGGACGTTTCCAGAAATGCTGTGTGGAAGAGTGAAAGGTTCCATACTTCTTGCTCACACCTATTCTGTTTTCCAAAATTGTCATCTCACTTCTGGAGTGTTTGCTCATCCAGTGCAATTGGATCTCTGCTTTTGTTTCTTCATTAGCATTCCACTTGTTCACATAATTATTCATTCACCAAGCACTTGGAATTTAAGATCAAACCAAAAAAATCTAGTCCAAAACAGTCCTAAATCACTCTTGGGTCAAAGATACAGCAAAACTGCAATTGTAATGAATTCTCACATGCTCCAAGAGCTGCCTGTATTTGCCACTCTTAGGGTAGTAAGCACAGTGTCCTGCCTGAGACTGCCTGCTGACTGGCTTGTCTCTCTTACCAGACTTTAAGCTCTTTGAGATCAAGGACTATATTTGTCCATTATGTATTCCAAGCTTCTGCGAATGGAAGAGGTACTCACCAGTAAATGAGAATGAATGCATCCATGGCAACCAAATCTTTAGGGCACACAATACTCTCTTTATGTGATGTGTAAACGATTCTGCTCATGATGGTATAGACATTCTCCATAAGCTTCATAACAACAACCATCTGGTCTAGTCTATTATGACAGGTTTCTAATTTCACTTTTATCTTTATCCATTCTCTCTTTTAATTTCCCCATACTCCACTGTCAGATGCATAATCCTAGTCCACTGCTTTACATGTGCAACTCTTACACAAAATCTTCAGCGTCTTTCCTATATCTGCAGGATCCTCAAAAGACTGATTGACCAGAATTTCCACCTCTTAACCCAAACTATCTCTCCAGTCATGCTCAATGTCACAAAATCACAGCTCTAACTGATGTAGCTTTGTCTATTCCCCTATCCATTCTATCTTTATTCTTTCTTTATCCTTGTTTTAAAACCACTTTTCCATTAATGTCGACTTCAAATTTTCTTTCTCCTACAAAGACTTTTTAGAATGTTCTCTAGATCTCATATTTAAGGAACCAAAGACTCAGACAGACAACATAAGATAATCCTAGTTCCATCTCAGAACCTCAGTAAAGCACCTTGTACTTTGTACACCAGCTGGGAGACAGACCATCTTCAAGCATTAGTTTTTGCACATGCTAGCTAGTTACCACTGCAAGACTCAGCTCACTTGTCTTAGGTTTTCCTCATCTATAAACTGGGTGTAATAATCTTCCCTTATAGAAACACTGTAGGAATGGGATAAGAAACTTAAGGTGACTTGTATGTCTGGCTTCCGTTCTCAAAGCTTAGTTACTTTTAGTACATATCTGCATCCTCCAATGTTTAAATATCTCTAGCCCAGGAAACTGAAATTAAAGTATTAACATTCTTATTAGAAAAGGTGGAGATTTTCAATGTCTAATGGCATATCAAATGCACTTGTGGAATAAGTAGAAGTTTCATAATTTAAAAAATATTTTAAACTCAAACATTCAAATAATAATTTTCAACTTATGAGAGGAAATATTCATATCATAAAATGATGTGTTCAATGGTTTGCTCCTAAGGGGTTAGAAAACTGGAATGGTAACTCAATATGTTTGGCCCCTTTCCAAGTTTTCTGCTTTAATCCCATGAATCTCCTAATGGTATGACCCCACATACAAAGAGAGAAATAGGGAAAAAATGTGCAATTGCTGAAAGAAAAACAGGATTGAATGTGATCGTGTCTTGGGTTATTTATGTAACCTTTTAAGAATTAGATATGTTTGAATAAAACACCATCACTTGCTTTCCTAAGATGATGGTTTCCTTTAAAAATCTCTTCTCCTGAAACCTGGAATGCATTGCCTGGATAAGCAGGTCAGAGTTCACAATTGAAACTCCTCATGCAAAGCGTGTTCAAAACTACCAGAAAAAAAAATTAAAAAATGATATCTTCCTTCACCTTTGTGTGTGCGTGTGTTTAGGCTTTACATCAGAAAAAAAGAAAAAAGAAAGAAGTGAGCATAAGTATGAGAGGCAGGAGTCAGAGGAAGATGGGGATGCTGGAATGGGATTTAAATGAGCATCTCGCATACTTCTACACCATCCATGCAAAGATAAGATGGGACAACTTAAAGACATTTATGGCAGTCTGGAGGGAGGTAATCTTGGAAAGAGAGACAAAAACAAACCACATTTATCTCTGATGATTTACCAGATTCCTGACCATGTCACTTAAACCAGAAGACTCAGGGCATTCCTTTATCTTTTGAAGCAGCAAAACAGAGCTTCTCTACTTGTCCTGTGTCTCCTGAGTGAAGCTAAGGGTTTCTTATTGGCAGGCTAGGAATAAGTACTCCTGGTGCTGTGAGGCATCACAGTGGGTCATGCAGGGGGAGTTGTTTTTCAGCTAGAAAGGCCAGCTTCCTCCTCTCACTGCATGTGGAATGCTGAATGTGATGAATGGAGCCTTAAGTCCTAAGTGCGTTGTTAGCATTGGGCATCTGACAAAGAATTGTCAGAATGTCTGACGCAAAGAATTCCAGGGAAGCAGATTTCTTTGAAGTTTTCTTTCTTTCCTTCCTTCAACTTTTGTTCTAATAATTGACCATACGTCCAAAGATAAAGCAGAATTGTATGTTGTCCATTCCTTAAATTATTTATTCAGCCCTTCTTTTATTGAGCATGCACCACTTTGGTGAATAAAATGCTCGAAATAACCGCTCATGGAGCTTATAGATTTTATAGAAAATAATTTGATAAATTATGATGTAGTAATTACCATGACATTTTGGAAAATTTTATGAAAGACATATAAGCTGGACAAGGGGATAGAGAAAGAAGAAGGCAAGTGAAGGGTGGTTGATTGTTTTAGGTAGTGTAATCAGTATAAACTTCTATGGAATGGATGCATTTGAAGCTCTGAACAAAAGAAGAGAATGTATCAAGATATCTTTTTGGGATAAGAGTGTTTCAAGTAGAGGGAACAACTAATGCAAAGTCTCTAAATCAAAGCATATCTTGATAAAGTAAGAAAAAGGTGATTAAAATGTAAGTGTGATAGCAGGGGGCAGGTCATTAAAGGACTTTTAAGGTAATATAAATACTATGCACTGTAAAAAGAGTGAGTTGGGAAGACATAGGTGGTTTTTTGGTTAGAGGAATGATCTGACTGTTGACTTCAAGGAGGAAGAAGGGCAGGAGCCAATGTCCAAAACGTGAGTTAAAGAGAGAGGCTCTTGGAATTGTCTGGGAAAGAACTGATGGGATTTGAAGCAGGTGATGGCAGAGAAGTCCACAGATTCTGCACATATTTTGACAGCAAATAGGACAAATTTTGATGAATTGGATGTAGCCTATGGCAGAAATTAAGGAATTAAGTCTGACTTCAAGGTTTGGGACCTGAACAACTGGGAGAACAAATGCAATATTTGTTGGAATTTCTGATTTTTTCTTTGCTTGTACTAGAATTTATATGCAGAATTGAATGCTATCTCTCAAGTGACTTTTCTTAGCAGAATATCTACTTGGTACAGTAATGCTGCTCAGCTCAGAGCACTTAAAAATCTTTCTTAGGAATTTCATTCAACGTATAAGACTTGCAGGATATATTCAGTTTCACATTTCATTTCATTTTAACCAAACAGTGACCTGAGTATATTTACCTTATTTTTTATTCTTTTTAAAGCATGACTTCCAATTTATTGGGTATGAGATAGTGCCAGCATTGAAGAGAGTAAATATAAAAAGCAGCAAAAATATAAAAATCTGAAAATTTCATTATAATATTACCAATTCCCAGCAACAGACATAAACTCTCCAGACATGATCACTAAGGTGATACTAGCTGGTTTCCCTAATCCTACCTATAAAACATTTTAACTTTCTATAGTTTGGCCATAATAGTGGCCCAGAATGAATATTAGAATTTCTCAGGAAAGGCTGGAAAGTTAGTTAGGATTGAATTTGGTTATGCACACACACACACACACACACACACACACACACACCAAGGAAGAGGAAGAAAAGAAGGAAAGAAAAAGAACAATTGAACAAAGGAAAAGAGAAAACTTTGTGTGCTATAAATATTAAAGGGTACATTTATCTCAAATAACAAGAAGCCTAGAGGTCATGATCTAGGACAGATGCCCTTCCTCAAGGAAGCCGAAGCCCAGGATCATCCTAGCTTCTTCCTTTATTATGTTATCATAACTTTTATTCTTAAAATTACAAGAGATATGGTCTAACTCTGGGTTCATGAATGAGTCCCAGGAATGAAAATTGAAGGGGAAGGAGAAGGATAAAAGGCCAAACTTATGGTCAAGCTGAATTTTCCCCTTCTATCATAAAAGCAATAGTCTTATGACAAGACCCATCAACTTATATCTTAATATTAAGAACTGGCTCACCTGGTCAGCTTTTGATGTAAGAAGTCTTAGAAACAAGTTATTTTTGTTGTCGTTGTAACTGTTTAGTTCTTCTCTTTTTTTTTTTCACTTTCTCTTAAACAATAATTCACTTACCAAAAGATGTTTGTATAAAAGGGCACACAGTTCAATGAACTATTGCAAATAGAACATACCAGTCCAGATCAAGACACAGAACGTTAGCAGCACTCTATACACTGACCTCAGACCCTGTCTTAGACACTGCATCCTAAAGTGATAGGTATATTTTTTTAATTATTATTTATGTTCTTAGTGGGCCCACTGTTGGTCTAGATACCTCTAGAAATTAAGAGAAGAATGGATGTCAGATATGAAACTAGCAGGGTTTGCTACAGAAACATAAGGCCTAACTTGCAACTGGGGAAGGAGAACATAAGATCAGAAGATCCCTAGGTATGATAGGTTGGTGTCATCAGGGAGCCTAGACAGCTAACCTTTTTCAAATTCATGTCCAGAGACCTAAGATGGAGGGAAGGAATGAGAACACAGAGACCTCAGTCATGAGCTGAGATGGCTTCTGACTGACTTATACCTTAAAAACGTATGTATTCTCAGGTGGGACTACATAAGGCTTATCTTGGAAATTTGTTTTTAGTCAAAATTTTATTGTCTCAAAATATGTATCCTGGCATAAGAGTTATAACCATAATATAAAATGGTCCAATAAGAAAAATACAAACTTTGAAAATTAAACAGACTTGAGTTTGAAATCCAGCTCTATGGCTTCATAAACAAAAAGTTTTGGAGGAAGTTTGAATTCCTTATCAACAACAAATGACAATAATACATACTTTGTAGATGTGTTAAGAGACACAGACTTGAAAATTAAACAGTTTTGAAGTCCAACTCTAAGGCTTCATAGACAAAAGCTTTTGTGGGAACTTCGCATTCCTTAACAATAAAAAAAATGGTGGTAATACTTAATAGATGAGGTAAGAGACTAAGCTAGATGGGAATGCACAAAAAAATTGAACCTTGGTATGTTGCCTCCTGTTGCCAAAGAGGATCGAGTACTTTCCAGGTCAGTTTCCACCCTTTTCCCCACCTGTCACCATGCCTTCTCAAGAAACAGCTTTCTTTCCCGAGACTGAAATACATTTAGAAATGGAGGAAAGGGAGTGGATATTACGAGAAAAAAAAGCAATATGGGGGTGGTCTGAGAAGGAATTTGAGGCTACTGGGAAGAAGATGCTTCAGAGTCATGGTGATGTGTGAGGGAAGTACATTTAAAAAGGAAAAAAATATATATATATCTCCTTACATAGCATATTTAGATCTCTCTCACATACTTCTAAAATTTTTCAACTAATAATAATGATGAATAATAGATAACACCTATTGAGAGCTTTGCAAGACCTAGGACACCTCCTTTATTCCTCATTAACAACACTAACAGCAAGAATAATTGTTATTCATATTTTATAGATGTGGGAACTGAGACCCACAAAAGGTCCAGTAAGTTCTGATAAAATAATATGTAATATAAAATAATATCTGGTAAAATAATACAACTGGAGTTTGAACCTAAATATTTTCTAAACTGGACAGGCAGTACCATGAGAGTACTATTTTCCTTTACAACTGAGAGTTGACATGAAAATAAAAGCCCTTCAAGGATTAAGCATAAGTGGGGAAAACAGCTAATTCATGCTATCATTGATTAATTCCCAGGTGCCAGAATAAATCAACATGTATCACTCTATTTTAATGGTGGGAGCAGTGAAGTTCCTAGAAATTTGTCATTTTATCCAAGATCATGTCACTTGTAGACAGGGGTCATGATCTGAACCCAGGACCCAATGACTCCAAAACTTGTGATCTTAATCACTCTGTAATGACAGGGTAACCAATTCGTGCTATAATGACACAGGAAACATCTTACTGTATCCTGGAAAAGTCATACTATAAGCCCTTTTGAGAACTAATAATTAAGAATGCCGAAACGAAGTCAGTCTTGGGTTCTGTAAGCCACTTGGTGATTTATTTTGCTTTGTTGGGAAGCATTTACTGTTAAGGTCTCTTCTGTAACAATCTGTGGGGCTGTAAAATTATTCACATGCATAAACTCATTTCTTCTTTGTGTCTTACTTGGTCGCATCCATGAAACAGAGACACACTATCACTGATAAATATTTTCTAATTGGGAGTAACTTGCAATTTATGAAAAAACCTGTCCTCAAAGGAAGAAATCCTAAGCTCTTTAAAGGATAGGTTTTTTTGTTTGTTTGGTTGGTTAGGATTTTTTTGTTTTGTTTTGGTTTTTTGTTTTTTTGTTTTTTGTTTTGTTTTGTTTTGTTTTGTTTTACAAGTGTATCCCTGGGGGAAAAATAGTAAATATGGATGATTTTTTTTTTTTGAATGAAAACTAAAATGGGAAATTGTCCTTAAAATAAATATTTCAGGGTGCTTAGGTAGCTCAGTCTATTAAGCATCTGACTCTTGTTTTCAGCTCAGATCATGATCTCAGGGTCCTGAGATCAAGGACACCCCCACCCCAGGTTACATGTGCATACTCTCTAAAGATTATATATATAATCTTTATATAAAGGTTTTCTCTATATAAGGATTATATATATAATCTTTAGAGTATATATATTTTCTTCTAAATTTTCAATTTGATTTTTAGATGCCAATATCTAATGAAAAACATGTCATCAAGTTATTTAGGTTTGAAGCTCCAAAGGAGGGGTGGATAATTTCTGCAATTCCAGACACAAGAGGGAAGTAAGAAGTAACTCATGCCACACACTTCTGAAAGTATAGAATAATGCAGGACAATGCAGGACAAATGCTAATGTTAAAGCTCTCAGTTCAAACTGGAAATCCTTCCAGGTTGATATCTGTTCCACTTTCTTAGGTGTGGTCACTTAATAAGATATAGAATTCTATTATCTTTTCTTCTCTTTTTCTTCCCTTCTTTCTCTTCTTTCTTTCTTTCTTTTCTTTCCTTTCTTTCTCTCTTTCTTTTCATGCACTGAGTTTATCCTGAGGAAACATGCTTCTAACTTCTGGTCTGGACCTTTGAGGACCCAAAGAGCTTTATCCTTGGGTGGCAGCTTTAGGATCAGGAATCTAATGGGTCTGTGGAGGTACACAATCTGCTCCAAATATTCAGAAATCCTGATCACTGACCAAACACAGTTTCATCCAGTCAACTTCAGAACTTCTCCCTTCCTTAAAAATACAGTGAAATTTGATTGATTATTCCCCTGGGAAAACAACAGTACTCAATACTGTTTCCCAAAATGTCTACAAAGATCCACTTACAAGTACAATTTTCTAAAACCAGTTCTACTAAATGTTCTAAGAAAATTAAAACTAGAAGGGGGCAGTTGGGTGGAGGGATTTAGTTCCATGATCTGTAATTAGGAAATTCTGCAGACTTTTCTTCCTCTAGAAATTTAAAATAAATATTAACATCTGAGTGTCTTAGAAAGGACCACGGAATAAAGGTATCTGTTGACTTTATTTAAATGCATGTATTTTTCCAACTTTCTTTCACATAGCAAGGATTAGTCTCCAGAGGAGTGGCTGGGCAAAATTTTTCTAAAGCAGTGGTTCTCAAAGTGTGTTCTAGTTCTTGAGAGGATCCGCGTGATCTTTCAAGAAACTGGTGATTTCAGTACTATTTTTATACAAACATGACAAAAATTTTCATGACATAAAATTCATTCATTTCCTTACAAGTGTAGGTAGAGTTTTCCAGAGGCTATGTGACGGGCTACTGTAACAGAGTGAATGCAGAAGCAGATATGAGAATCCTGTTATCCCCTCTTAGGTGGATGTTAAAAAGATTTCAAAAACATGTAAAATGCTACTCTTCTCACTATTTTTTTTTTTAAATTTGGGAGAACGTAGTTATTTTTATTTTTATTTTTTTTTAAAGATTTTTACTTATTTGACAGAAAGGGAGAGCAAAAGAGAGGACAAGCAGGCAGAAAATGAATGGCGGGCAGAGGGAGAAGGAGAAGCAGACTCCCTGCAGAGCAGAGAACCCAACAAGGAGCTCAAGCCCTGCACCTGGGGATCATGGCCTGAGACGCAGGCACACACTTAACTGACTGAGCCACCCAGGCACCCCAAATGTACGTATCTTTAATAAAAATTTCTTATTTATATAATAAACATTATAACTTACAATGTTTATTATTATTATTTTATCTGGATTATCATTATTTTTATTGGTTATCATTATTATTTTAACTGTATTAATACATATTTAAAATTTATAAGTTTTAATAGCTGGTATGATGTACAGCAGCAGTTATAGCCACATAGGCAACCTCTGTGGGGGGGGGTCAGCAACAGTTTTTAATAGAATCAAGGCTCCTGAGTTCCCCACATTTGAGAACTGCTGCACTCTGCTACTTTGAGAATAAATACCAGAATTATCCTACGTGTGGGGGATGGTCCAAGAAGTATGAAACAACCCAAACCTGAACTGCAGGTGTATAAGGTGGGCATATAGAGCATAAAAATATATCCATGGCTCAGTAAAATAACTGAATGACTAGGAATAAAATTCTAGGTTCAGCTTCCAGTTCTGTATTTATTTATTTACCTTTTTTTTTTTCTAATTTTAAACTACCCTTTGATTTTCCTATGCCTTAAGTTTTCTCATCTTGGAGAAAAAGGTACTAACTGTCATTACAACAAAACAAAATAATAACAAATAATAACAAACAAAATTTAAAAAGATTTTAGCATCAAATAATTTGAATTCATAACTCACTCCTATTATTTATTAGCTGCATGAATTTTGGCTAAAACCACATTTTTCAACACCTCAGTTTTCCCGTCTAAAGATGGTTAGACATTGTTTCTGCCACAACAATATATTGATGATTAGACAGTACTTGACAGCAACTCCAAATTGTTGATTGGTCTTATTTATTCTGTGAATTATTAACAATGACAATAATAGGTATTGTTCTGATTAGCTATTGCTGAGTAAGTAAACACCCCACAATATAGAAGCTTAAAACAATAACTGTTTTAGCATACTTCACAATTTCATGGGTTGAGTAGTGCTCAGCTGGGTCATTTCTCTCCTAGTCTCACTGAGGATGTCCTAGGTATTTAAGTCAGACGCTACAACTAGGACAGGATATCTTGCTGCCCGTGATTTTTCATTTGGCCTCTCTGTCCACATGGTGAGTTATCCTTCACGGGGTTTCCATGTGGCCATTCCCTCTCTCAGACTAGTTTGGGCTTCTTCTTTTGTAGCTCAGGGTTATAAGAGGAAAGCGCAGAGAACAGACCTCAGAAGTCCCAGAATACCACATAATCCATATTTTATTGGTTAAATTAGCCAGAGGTTCAAAGGAAAAGATGCAAATTCCTTCTCTTGAAGGAGAATGGCTACCACAGGAATGATTCATTTAAACTATGAATGCTATAGACAATTGCCTGTTATGATATTATGGATTGATTGGATGTTATGATTATACCAACGTCAGTTTTTTCCATGGAGATTAACCATCTAGATAACAGGTTTGTGACTGTTAGCACCAACAGAAATCTGTTTGTGATATATTTAGACTGCACTGTAGTAGACATCACAGTGTGGAAATGAGATCTCATGAATCCGCAGCTGAAATAAAACATGTAGTAGGATGAAAAAGGCACCAGCTTTGGTGTGAAGATAACCAGGGTTCACCACCTGGCTCTGGTGCTCACTAGTTCTATGATAGCAAATGCTGGAATTTTCTGAGACTCGGGTAAGTCACCTGTGCTCATGTTGCAGGTGCTGTAGCTCTATAACAAACTAGTCTGAAACTGAATGGCTTAAACCAGAACAACATGACTAGATTATGGGTCTGCAATCTGGACAAGGCTCAGTGAGGAAAACTCTTCTCACCATCAGCTGGGGTGGCTCAAAAGCTGGGGCTGGAATATCTGAAGTCTCACTCACATGCTAACACTTGGACTTGAACAGCTGTGGAATGGAACAGCTAGGGCTCCTTGGGCTAGTCTCTCTATCCCCATTTGGTTACTGAAGTATGCTGAGTTTACCAGTGCAGAACTTCTTAATGGAGGTACAAGGCTCCAAAGACCAGAGAGAGAGAGAGAGAAAGAGAGAGAGACTTTATATAACTTATACAGGATTCTATTCATTAGGAGTGAGTCATTTAATGTTAATGCAAATTCAAGGGGTAAGAAATTAGATCCCACTTGTTGGGAAGGAGTATCAAAGAATTTTCAGACATGTTTTAAAACTTAAAAACCAGGATAGGATGATATCTCCTTAAAAAGCTGCCGCCAACTCAGTACACGTCACCAGACGCTCACTTTACGTTCATTTCCTTTTTCTTCCCACCTGGTCCACATTCTTCAGTTCTATCCACAATTAATTCACTGAGATAATAATTTCAAAAGAATCAGATAGAGCGTCATTTCAAGGTCCCCGGTATCAGAGGTCTCTCTGGCATCTTCCAGTGGTGTCCAAGCAGATTCTCCTGTGCTGGTTTTGATATCTAATATTAGATATTTAATATCTAATATCAGTCTTCTAAAAGGCTCAATCAAGTAATGTCTAGAAAGTCGAATTTGAAGCAGGATGAACCAGACACTGGTTTTCCTACTGGGAAGTCCTTCTTCTACTGGCTACCTGATGGTACCTCAACTTGCTCTAGGGAAGTGTGTTGGCTCTGGATAGTTCCATCATTGAAATGAAGCCCAGGAAGGTATAAGGATTGCCTCATGAGACCCAGCATGAGTGTGAGTGTCAGTGTGAATGTGTGTGTGTGTGTGAAAAGAATGTACAGACCATATCTGAGGTCTAGAGGAGGCTCAGGATGAGTCTACAGTGAACTCTAATTTTAATGCCACTGCTAGTTAATCATGCAAATGAGGGCAGGTATCTCCACCTCTCTGAGACTCCATGTTTTTATCTTGCTCCTAACTCTCCTACCTCAGCTTCCTGATCAGCAACACATCTTTCTAGAATTAGCTCTATTTTAGTTGGATTTTCTCAAAGTAGAATAAATCTCTCTTTGTATCCCCACAAAGTATATACAGATTTCTATTACAAAGTTGGTAATACTTTAATGATTCTTCTTTATTTTCTTGTCTGCTTTACCCTTCAGAGCTCTAAGTATCCTATGGAGAAAGCAGACATCTTGGTCATCATACTGCCTCTAGTGCTTAGCTTATCACTTCTCACAGAGTATACGCTACCTGAATAGTTACTGAATGACTATATTTAAAAAATGGCCATGCTAACATACTCACCCTTTCTATCTCTTATTCTTGCTTTAATAATACCAATAATACTGAAAAGGAAAGCATGAATCAATATGTTTTTAGAAGATTAATTCAGGGTGCCTTGGTGGCTCAGTGGGTTAAGCCTCTGCTTTTGGCTCAGGTCATGATCTCAGGGTCCTGGAATCGAGCTCCGCATTGGGCTCTCTGATCAGCAGGAGTCTTTGTCCTCCTCTCTCTCTCTGCCTGCCTCTCTGCCTACTTGTGATCTTTCTCTATCAAATAAATAAATAAAATACTTTTTAAAATAATTTTAAAAATAAAAGATTAATTCATCTATCAATGCCATGTAATTTTATTGTAAGTAATCTCATGAAGGAAATGTCAAGTAAAGTAGTGAAATGATCATGTGAAAATATAGAAAAATAAACATGATTGTGTGTTTCCACTCTTGCTGGAAAAAGATGTGTAACAGTTGGCTTCTTGAGTTACCTATTTTCAGTGAAGTTTGGATAAAAATGGTCAGGGCTGTTAAGGGAAGAGTGGGCAATATAATGACTAGATCTGAAATGTTATCATATGTGTGAGTCCTGAAGAACCTAATTGTTTCTGTAAGTTTGTAATTTTTAGCCTGGAGAAACAAAAACTTAAGACTCAAAGATCCAATGACAATTGATTTGAATTGTGTAGAGTACCTTCAAATGGATAAGACATTCAAGACTTTTGTTTAGACCCAAAGGGAGAATTCTTAAGAAAATAACTCTGAACCTGGCTTTGGTATCATACAGAAGAGGTCAAACTCTCAACTCTGCCCTTTACTAGCTATGTTGTTTGAGACAAGTGACTAACCTTTCTGAACCTCGTTTTTCTGATTTCACAAATGGGGATAGTAATAATAATCACCTCCTAAGAATAGTTTGAGGATTAAATAAAGCAAGACAAGTATAATGCTTAACAAAGTATTAGTAAAAGCTCAACCAATCAGTGTAAGACTGGACATTTATTACATGTATAGTTCCTTCTAATTTTTATTTTCTGAGCCTGAGAATTTAAAGTATGCAGAGACCAGAGCACAGACTTCTCAGATTAGCTAGCTATTATCTGTAAGGGAGTACGGTTTGGATGGAATTGTGCTGAAAGCAGCCTATTCTCCAAATAGCAGAGTATGGCCAGAAAATGGTGGAGAATGGGAACCATATCCTGAATGGCAGGAATAACACTAAGGCAAGAGGAGAGGAGATATATTTGAAGGAATATAAACTATGTATCAGAATCTTTGCTTACAATTTTGTCATCACATATTTTCACAGCAACCCTGCCAGTAGTGATGACTTTTTTTCTTATTTTAAAAAATAAGAAAGCTGAGGTTATATATCTGATGCAAAAGATATAAGGACCCATGAAACTTCTCCTATGCAAAGGGATAAGTTGCCTCCGTCAAGTCCTGGGCAAGCCCAGAAAGCCACAAAATGTTTCTAAGAGGGGGCTTAGGTAAAGATGCCTGAGCTAGAACTAGTAGAAAGATAGCTCACAGATTTGGCAGGACAATTTCATGGTGATGTATCAGAACACTAGGTATCCACATCTGTAGTCTGACCGAGAAAGACACTGTGCAGTAATGGAAAGATCTTGAAACTACAGGCAGAAGATGTGAATTTGAACTCTATTTGCTGTGTAACATATGAGAAAAAGTGAATGTCTCTGGGCCTGGTTTTCCCCATCTCTTAAAAAAAAAAATCAATCAATCAAACAAACAAACAAAAAACCACGGAAGGGTAAATTTCGAATATATTTTTCAGCTGAAAAATTATTTTGTTCTGTTTCTCCATTACCAAAACCCAGTCAAATGTGTGGCATTTGAATTATGTATTTTCTTACAAATGTGAGTGCTATAGAATCTCAGACAATGGAAATATCATCCACAAACAGAAACATTTGCAATTCTCCTGTGGATGCACTTAAAACTCTTTCAGTCTATAAATGGTGGTAATTTTATCTAATTATTTTATTTTTCTCTTGGTTGAATATTTTGGCAAAAACTTTTGAATAAAACAGAACTTGGACTGTTTTGGAATTAGAAGCAGGTGACACAATATTTTTACACCTCAAAATAATTTTGATAGGTATTTTGGCACAACTTGCTCAAGAAATTGGCTTTAACATTCGAGTAAGGAAATGTGTTCAATTGCTACCAGGAAAGTGTCCCACGGGGGTTATGTAAAATAAATCCACACTTAACAATGTTCGAAGAGAAAATTACTGTAGAGTGTGCTTCTTTTAAATGCAAATGGAATTTGAAGTTGTACATTGGCACTTTCTATCCCGGTGGAATTACATAACTACATACTATTTTATAACTCCTCTTCTCCGCCACGTGTCCAGAGCACCCAGGCAACCAAATGGCTAGAATTACTCCTCTTTCTTTTTCAACGTATAAAGCATAGCAGTCTTTTTGTAGGAGATAAGGCGAATCACTATCACAAAGCATTTTTAAAATCCATTCTAGGTTCTTGATGTTTAAATGTGAAAAGGGTTTAGACAATAAAATACCATGATTGTTTACTAAAATGCACCCATATGACTTGGAAAAAGAATTGCCATGCTGTCTTTCTTTTCTTAGAAGCAGTTCATGAACAATTTTTATGTACATTTACACACACATGTATGCATAGTCTCATACACACAATGTCATGTTAATTTTATAGCTACATACGTAATTGATAACCTAAAAGCAAACAGCTAAAATGCTTGATCTGTGACCCCCCCCCAAAAAAAGCCATTGGTGAACTAATTAATTACATGATAATATTTTATCTTAGGAGACAAATTTAACCTCAGGTGAACAATTTCCTTAGATATCCTCAAATTTTTAGTAGTTATTTTTATATCAATTATAACTCAACTGCAACTAGTCATTAAACAATTTCTTCTCATGTAAATTTGCTAATATTTTATTAATTTACCAAAGAGACCATTATAATTAATCAATGATGCAATATTATATTTTCCAATTTGTAAAAACTTTAT